>NC_091026.1:12753437-13058541 GCF_041296385.1 Aphelocoma coerulescens | reverse complement strand
TGCTGCCATGCATGCTGAATTGCTGCAGTGCCTGAATGCACAACAGTCCCCCTTTGCTGTGCACATAGTGGCACCACTGCTCCATGGGCTGCTGATCCATGGGTCTGTCTCAGGGTACTGCTGACCTACAGACTCTCACAGGCAGATTCATTCTGATGGGCACAACTACACTGGCAGAGTCATGGGAAACCAGGGAGAAGCGTCACTTTCACATAAGCCCATATCAGGCTACAGAGAACTGCTCTGAACCAAGCCTCATCTGCTCTCATGGCTTCCAACTGCTGTCAAAGTTGATAAAATATTGAAGACAGATACTCTAGAAGACAGAGAAACATCTGATACTCTAATTGGACCATCTCTCACATAAAACACATATATCACACCTAGAATTCCACTAATTTAAGTTCCTTTCCTGTACCCAACTTCAAACAGAGCACTCAATAATAAAATTGAGTGCTAGAGCTGTACTCAGCAAAGCAGCTCTGAGCAAGTGTCATCAACACTGACCTAAGTGTACACCATGTCACAATGTTCCACCAGGCACACTTGGAAATTGGCCCTAATGTCCACAAAACCCTGTTGAGAGCAGGTGTACGACATTCCAGCACAGGGACAGGAGATGCAGAGACAGGCCCAGAGTGCAGGGGGGAAGGCAATCGAGTCATTCCAGGTGTGCAGCACTTGCTCTGACTGGGTGGGACTCCAAGGAGGAGCAGAAAAAGAATGGAGCTGTGGGTCCAAATGAAACTCCTGAAGATGGCAGAGACAGATCATGGCTCCCTGGAAAGATGACAGGCAGCTGGGGGTGTGGATGATTTTGAGGGGCTGGAGTAGTAGAAAGATATGGGGTAAGATTTCCAGAGAGGGAGGCAAGGACAGAGTACAGAGTGGCTTTCAAAGTCAGGAGCATTGGTCTGATGGAAAAACAAAAAAGGGTTCAGAGTAGCCAGTGGACTGAACCAGGTGCACCAGAAACATGGGCTCAACCTATCTGCCAAGAGCCTTGAAACAGCAGCAGGCAGAGAGCCTGGGGGTTGCTGGTTCCTCCTCCCAGCTCAGCAGTAGCTCTTCCCAAGAAATGCAACCACGAGAAATGCTTTTTTCTATACCTCAGAGTAATTCCAAAAGAGGCATTAAATGGTTTTAACACAGGAATAAGCACGAGTGGACTGTGAAGGACTCCTTGGGCAGTGAGTCTGGGCTTCTGCAGGACTCACCCCCATAATCACTTTCACACCCTGAGGATGCTCCTTTAAAAAGCCAGCTTTGGTTTTCGCCTGATGTTCCTACTGAGCCATTGTCCCAGAATTGCCCTGACCAGACATAAAGGAGCTTCTAGCATCCTAAATTAATTCAGGACAAATCTAGCCCTCTTTGTTCTCCGGCTAGTATTATCCCCAGCTGAAACAGCTCTTCCCCACCCGCTTGGGCTTTTGCCCCTTGATGTGCTCACAGAAAACTAATCCCTTCTCAGCTTTTGTTTTGCTTGGCTAAGGAGGTCAAACTGAAGTTTAAAACTATTTGTTACCTAAGATTTTGTAGCAGTTCCCATCAGTTTTTAAAGGGAGTTGAAATTATGTGATAAGCACCACTGGTTTTTTCCTGCTACAGGCACAAACTAGAAATATAGACACCAGGCAAATGAAATGCATACAGAATGGTTAACACAACAATCCAAAGCTCAGTTCTACTGCTTACCTTGTGTAACCAGGTAGGATGGTTGAAAAGAAGCCAAATTTAGCCCTCCTGAAATGGAGGGAAGCCTGCCAAACAGACATGCCTTGCTAATGTAAAATACCTATGTTCAGAGGAAGCTGTTTACATTCCTGTTAGCTCTGCTTTGCAGCCAAAAACTTCTAATGCTTTTGAGATTCAGCAGAATTAACACTGAACATTGGGTATCTTGTACCCAGAGACAAACTGACAGCAAGACGCTGCAGAGGGAGATCACAACAGTGCAGTCTCAGAGGGGAAAATTAGGAAATGTCCAAAGGACATGCACTGAAGCAAGGAAGCCTGGGAAGTAAGGAGGTGCACAAACACGGCAAGGCACAGTGTCCAGAGGCAGCTGGAAGATGATGCTATTGCCCCATCAGTGAAGTTAAGAGAGAGATGAAAAAACCTACAAAGGGCTAGATTCCCATTAGCTTGCAGGGGCCAAATGCTGACCTCTTTTATTCCAAACTTACCTGGGTGCAACAACCATTCCAATGAACAGCAGGTAGTTCAGGGCAGGCACAGCCATGAGTACATAATTGGAGCAGGGCTGTGCTTTGCATGGCAGGAGACCTGTCTCAGTAACACAGATGAAAATATGCCATTAGACCTATTATGCTGCTCAGCACTGCCATATATAAAAATATTTTTTGAAGATGCAATTCACTATGAAAAGAGCTGAGTACATTTCTCTGTCACAGCAAGAAAAAAAAAATATGGGTAGTTAGGTTTAAAGGAGAAGAAAGCGTGTGCCCTGCTTTCTGACCCTGGTTTTTGTTTATTGTTTGGATCCTACACCATATTTTTCTCGTTTTCTCCTTCAATTATTTATTAAGAAAAAGAAGAGATGGATAAGGGTTCTCTGTTCTTGTTTGTGCCCGTGCTCATGGCTGCTGCTGAGGGAATACTGCTAACAGCAGCTACTAGTGTTTTATTAAAAATAATAAAGTATATCGTTATCATAAAATACCAATGTGATCAAAGGGATTGTTCTGTTATGCCCTTGTCTAAGTTTCTACTGTAAATTAGAGCTCAGGTAAAAACAGTCTACAGTAGAGTAGATAAAGTTCGGAAATTTTAATGTATTTCTATACAAACTCTTCTGTTACTCAGATATACATATTTCAGAGCACTCCCCTCACAGAAAATGGGAATCTCACATATATATTTTTTATACTGAAGCTTTTATTCTGTATTTTAGAGATGCATAGGGGCCAATCAGCTCAACTCCATTGACTTTCATAGCGCTGCTCCGGATGCGGCCCCGCTCCCCCGAACGGAGACAGGCACCCGCCCCCCACCAGCATCCCTCAGAACAGGAACACTGCTCCATCTGCTGGGCTCCCGCACCAGGACAAGGACCGGGGGAGGGCTGAAGGAACTTTCAGTGCGAGCGACAAATCCCAGGCATATTGACACTGGCATTAGGGCATTAAATCCATCGAGTCAGCCAAAGCAAAGCACAGGGAGTGCGTGGTGTGTGTCTTCCCAAAACAAGTGCCGTCCCTTTGACAGTGCTGGGATGCAAACCACGGCTGCACAGACAGAAGTGACTGCACACAAACGCTCCTTACACACATCATCCTTCCAACACGATGCCCCATGTAAGTGCACACACCTTTGCTGATGCTCCCGAGGTGCATTCCAGGTTCCCACAGATTCCACATTCCTTGCTGAGAATCACAACCCCTCTGCAACCACCCCTGCTCTGACCATCCCCTTTGGCTAGAGCATCGTTTCGTGGCGGCACGTAACTCTTGTATTTATTTTCAGCCCACAGCATAGATAGTTCTCAGCTATTACCAATGAGTCTCTTCCACTACCTGCTCTCTGTGCTGGCTTCTCATATATACACACAGTAAATTGCACAGTCAAAACAGACCTGTGGCACATCCAAACACATCTTCCAGTGCTTGGTCTTCCAAAGGCAGGCGGGTAGAATCTTTCTCTGCCCCCTACACACTCATAGTCCTTCAGAAACAAGTGTGAGTTAGAGGAATAAAATGGTGTATTTCCCCTGCAACATAGCATGGCTTTGCATTGAAACAATCTGTTTAAAACCTCTCATTTAAAAAAAAAACAAAAGTCATGTTCTTGATTATTATTCAGAGCATATTCAATGATTCAAGTAAAAAAACCCAGACATGTGCATTTAACTTCTCTTTTTATTGTGCTTTATTCTCTTCCTGCATTTCTAAGAGCTCAGCTAGTGCAAAATACAGGAACTGACTCATTTGCTTTGTTTTTGCTTTTTAACATATCATCACCTTGTAGTCAATTAACTTCAGGGTCCTTTTTCATTAACAAAAAGCACCAACATCTGGATTGCAAATGCTGCAAGATGATGTTCATTTATACAAAAAATGTTCTGCTGAAAATGAAGCAAAACAATGTAATTTATGGAGGTGTTTTTATTAACCCAGCAGCCAGCAGAGGCTGAGAACAGTATCAAAACAGAGGGACTGGGTGACCTGATGACCCATCTGTAACATCCAGGGATGGTTTTAAACTCAGAAGTTTGGGATATGAATATTGCCAGACAAAGTTTTGGGGAGAACCTCTTGCAGCAGCAATCATTTGCATAAGCCTCTGCTGCTCACCTTAAGCCAGCCCCGGCTGCAGGTGAGCCATGAGCACTGCCCGTCACACCACCAGGAAACAAGAGATTATCTGGGAGCACACTGATCCACAGGAGCAGGATAACAGGTGGCAAGTGAAGGGAGCTCAGAGATGATGAAGTGAACTGGGTTTATGCATCCAGGATGCATAGCAAAGCAGCAGCCTTATCCCCTAGCATTAAGCAATATATTGATGGAGTGACTTTTTGGTCAGAAGCCATCTGCCGTTTCCACGGTTAGGAGTCTAAAAGAATTTGCTAAGCTGGCTATCAAAAATGGGGAAGTTTTATATGGCTATGAGTGTTTTTATGAAGAACCAAACCAGCAACAACATGAACATACAAAACAAAACCATTTCTGAAACAAATAACACAAAAGACCCTGCTGTTCATGCCCCACAGTTATGGGAAGTTGTGGTGATGCAAGTGACCACAGCCACTCTGATCTCTGCAGAAAACGCCACAACCCACCTCGTGGTGGTCAGGCACCACTGCTTAACAACTCACTCTGTGGTTAGGGTGAGAACCCATAATCCCCTGGTTCCATAACTTGTGTATTTTAAGTTAATTGGTTAAGGTTTTCCCCTCCTGTTTTATGTATGACATTATAAATATTAATTTCCCTTAGTTAACTATGTATGAGTTCTAGAAAGTTCTGTCCTCCTCGACATCGCATTGGTTACTTCCCTAAGTCCCTATGTGTTGTTCCCCTTGGTTCCCTCAGCTTCTACCCCACCTCCTTCCCTTTATCTCATTGGCTTTTTTATCTCCTTCCCTTTATCTCATTGCCCTTTGAGGTGTAGAAGGCAGCAGTCTGGTCTTTCTGAGAGAACTGAGGTAACTCCTACAGTCTCCAGCTCTGAGATGGGCAGGGATTGGGATTGATGCATTTATGGACTTCAGATGTGAGAAGGAGAGAAGGGGAAATGAGAGACAGCAAGTCTAGGACATGTTGGAGGAGAAGCAAAGATAGAGCAGGGCAGGAAAGAAGGGCAGCATGGAAGGCAGGGGACAGGGGTTATGAGGTGCTCCCAGTGACTGCAGCAAGAACAGGAACAAGCTGACAAAGAGTGGTTGGCAATCTGTATTGACGTCTGAGGTGCTGGGGGCCAAAGCACCCCACGAACCCATGAGCAAGGCTGCATCCTGCAGCAGAGTGCCAACCAGGAGGACTTTTGGCAGAGGAGAGGCGGGATCTTGTGCACATCCTCTGGGTTTGTACTGCCACAACAGCACCTGTGCCTTCAGGATAGGTCAGGGAGGGTATGAAGGGAGAATAATGTGCTTTTCCCTGAACAGGTTCAAAATTAACACACACCACTCCAACAATCCTCCCACGTGCACCAGGCCACCAGTCTCTTAGTTCAGAGCTGAGAACACACCATGTACCAATTCTCTCTGCTCCTGACCATGCTGCAGTAGCTGGACTTTCTGGCTTCCCTGGATGTGTAACAGTCTGTTTGAATGCCACAAGACGTGCTCAGCCATGGATGGACAGTCAGGGCCAAGGCATACCGTGGAGCAATCACCCTGACCAGATGCTGAGAGCATTTATTTGTTCCTCTCCGCACTCTCATCCCCACCTGTGCAGAATAAACAGCAACATTTAAAGGTGAAATGGAGCCTCACAGAGCTGACAGTGTAAGATAAGAGCCCAAGTCACTGGTAAGAAGATGGGCAGCCTTTCAAATTTTCAAGCAGGCAAGGCAGAGGGAGGGACAGGACAGGATGGCAGGAGCAGCCAGGACTGCTCCTCTGCTGTCACTCCTCTGGCACAAAGCAGCCAAATCCCTTCAGTTGTCAAATGTGCACTATGCTATTGTTAATGATGCTATTACTTACCATATGTTTAGCAGTATGGCTGGATTTATTCAGTTTATTCAAATGTGGGACTGAACATTTTGGTGTATCAAGCGGCCTCAGGCTTGGGGGGGGTTGAACTGTGGGAGAAGGCAAAAGCTAATGCACAGGAGGAAAAATGTTAGTTACTTAACAAGGTTAATAGCATAAATTCTTATTTTGTTTACTGAAGAAAGCACAGAAGCTGGTGTTTACACCCTGTTTCTGTTAATTACTTTCAGAGTAGGCTGTGAAATCATTTGCTCTCCACATAAAATTGTGCCGTTAAAAAGATCTTCCAGCCATTTCACTCGGGAATGGTTACACTCTCTAGAAGGATAAACTGATTCTTTTCCATCATCATGAATGGGGTCAATCTCTGATATTCAGAACCAGTGCTTGCCAGGACCTGGAACATTGGCTCAGCCACTTGAAAACAAAGGTTATTTGTGAAATCTAGATTCAGATTCAGATTTCGATTTCAAACTTGTCCAAACATTTGGGTTAACCAAAGACTCTGTTAAGAGCTGGCTTGCCTGGGTTTAGCTCTTAATCACACGTGCTTCCCTCAACTTCATGTAAGTCTGTGTTCTGCATGTTCAAAAAGAAAGGCTTGATAATCATTGAAAGCAGCATAATGTTCCAGAAAGTGTGGAAATAGAGTTTTAGGAAAAATCAAAGTTGTTTGAAAGCTGAATAAACCAAATACCTGTTTTGTTTCCCTTTGTGTTGCTGCCATGAAACAGATATCCCCACCATTTTTCTTACCCATATAATATCCCCATTGGATTTTCACCTAGTACAACTAGTTTAATTACCAAGATCTTCCTGTTACCAGAACTTATTCTGGTACTCTAGAATATCCTGCAGATTTGACTGCTTTTACAAAAGAATGCAGCACAGTGACCTTTTTTACCCCTACTAATGCCATATTCTGGCTCGTCTTTGATATATCCAAGCACAGTTCTAAATCCATCACCAGCCCAAATTCATATTTTTATTCTGGCAGGCCTGCTGACAAGAGTTGACAGAAAGGAAAGATGATCCAAAATCATCTTAAAAATCCCATTTTATTGGGAGTCCTCAGTAAAACCAGTAAAACACAGAGCTGGTGTAACATGCAAATAGTGCCAGCTGATTTGGAGTTTGATTGGAATATGTAGTGAAGAGGAAAGAAACAGCAAAGTTGCAGAATAGTAACTGCAACCATAGTATTTTCCAAAGTAGCAAGCATCCTTGCAAAACCTTTTCAACTATTAAGAATCAAAAATTCTTCCAAATATTAACTCATTTCAATATAAGCTGTACCAGTTCAATGCCCATGAACTGCGCCTTCACTGCCCATGGTTTCCAAGGAGCAGACACGGCAGTAATTAGTGGGCATAAAAATCAATTCTGATGACTCAAAAGACAGTCTGTGATTGTGGAAGTGACTGTGCCTGAAATAACAAGGAATACACTTTGCATTCAGACCAAGATAGGCTCTTCCTCTGACCACAACCACACTTACATGACACAGTCATTCAAGCCAAACAGGAGGTAGCACTGAACCTGGCCACTACATGGAACTTCCAGGTGAAACACCTTTCCTGAAGAAGTAAAAATGCTTGCTGAAATCAGTGTTGCAACACCAACTCCTTGCCTGGGTTTCATGAAACTACAGAGTTCTGCCTTAACCTCCAAGACTATCCCAAGTAGCACTTTCCTGCAGGTTCTGACATGGTGCTCTTAGAGCAGGCTATATTTCTGCAGGAACAAGGAGATGAAAATACAGCCCTCAACCCTTCTAATCCTCTGTTTGCTTCTGCTAAAAGAATCTAATAGGTCCTTACGTGCCTACCAGAGCACTGACAATACAGAGAAATGAACACTCACCGCATGCAGAGTACCAATCCAAACCCATTCTGATTACAGCACTGGGAACTCGAAGTCCCAGCACACACTAGATAATAGAGGAGTATTTCATACCTCATTTTAGTGGATCTTCAAAACAGAAAGCCCATCAGCTTCTTCAAGACTAAAAGGTACTTTGGCAGAGAAGAGCAGCCATCAAGCAAATTTGCAACAAAAAGCGTGAACAAAACCAGCAAGTTTCTCCTGCAAACAGCATCACATGCTCTCCATAGATAGCACTGTAATTTACTCAAAGCATCACTAGCCTGGCTGAGAGGCTCCTATTTTACAAGAACACACTACACAGGTAACCCCAAGGGGCACCTAATCAATGGATAATACAAAGATGGTTCTTGCAGTGCCGGGTCTTGGTTAAAACAGAAAATATGTTTTTTCCAGAACGGCTGCAAGGCCAAGGTACTGTGCAGCACATACAAAACAGTAAGGAACTGGATGTCCTTACTGCTATGAGCAAATACAGCACAATCATTTGCAAAAAAAAAGAGCTCATCAGTAACTGCCTTCGTTACTTTCACCTTTGCACACAATGCTGCAGATGTGGGGTCACAAGCACCATGCCAAATAACAGAGAAGCAAAAACCTCAGCCCACTTGTAATTCTATTTGCAACAGCAAAACCTCCTCAAGAGGAACGTGACAGGAACTGGCAGCCTGTTTTCAGTGCCCCAGTGCTGCTGGCACTGCTGGCACCACTCCTGGGCCAGGCAGGACCAGTCCCTGCTGTGCAGCCCAGCCTCTGGCCACACAGCTTCCCAACACTGCTCCAAGCACAGCCCTGTTTCCATTAGAGCCGGGCTGTGAAAGATTAATGGCACAAAGAAATCTCAGGTCAAGGGTATCAAAGTAAGCAGAGAAAAAGAAAACTTCCGGTCATATAGAACACAGAAAGTACAATGCTACATGTAAAAAGAAATTTTGACAAGACATTTCTTTCAGGATCTAGGGCCTGGCTTAGTGAAATAAAAGCCATGAGGAAAGAACAGTAACAGATGCAAAAGCATCTGGGACTGAAAAGAAAAAAAATTAGAAGAAAAAAAAATTCAGCCCTTAAAGTAGAAACTTAATAGTAGCAGGCTGTTCTTTAGCACAAATACTGCTTTGATCTGTCATAGCTCTGCCTATGGGTTTGCTATCTTGAGCATTTCAAAGAAATCTCTTATCATTGTGTACCTGCCTCAGAGAAATCATACCACTGAAGGAACAAAAAGGTTGATTGTTATTTTAATTGAATTTGTTTTCAATTTATTTTCAAGCTGTCTGGGGGAAACCTTTTACATGTGCATTGTTTGATTTGTTTTTAACTTTGGGTCCATTATCCTAATAATGAAGCTTTTAAGGCATTTTAAGAAGCCTGTTTGTCCAAAAAGTTACTCGCATTGATCAGATCAATACCTACATAAGTGCCTGAAAGCAGGAAATAAATATGGATTAAAAAAAGCCAGCATTATTTTACAGAACTTGGGTTTGTTGTGAATTCAGATGCTCAGCATGAACCGCTGGCTTGATCTCTGCCAACACACACATCCATAAGCTAATGTGCCAGGGGATTATTTTCCAGCATCCCTTAATGCAGGCTACCTGCATGTGGTCTCTTTCTCAAAGGTGCTGAACACTTCCAGCTCATGCTGCTCCCAGTGTTAAGCTCCAGGCCAAACAGGACAGAAGGAATCCTTGAATGAGATTAACAGTAAAGCCAGGATTTGTGCTACAATAGGTTAATTAGTTTTCCAGGTAGTTAGCTAATAGTTCTTTTCAATTTTATAACAAACCAGAGTGGTAGGAGCTGTGGAGCTGCAGGAAAGGGCACTGCACATGGAAAGGGCTGTTGGACAGCTCTGCCCTTCTTCTGCAGCTCCCACTGACACCATGGGCTTTGAGATGAGGCCCTGAACTGCACCAGCTCTTCTTCCCCCGCAAGCCCTTTATGCTGCCCTGGGAGTATAAAGGGGTCCTGTAATTCCCTGCTCAGGGCAGTAGCATCGTCCCCACTGCCCTTCACACTCAGACCTGTGGAGCTGCACTCTGCCATCCTGGACCTTTTTGCAAACCTGTTTCTCCTGCAAGCCCAGCAGGAACTGTGGTGTGATGGCAGCTCCCTCACTGCCCAGCCCCCTCCCACTCTAATATATCAGTCAGGCAAAACATCCTATTGCACAAGAAACTGAGAGGGTTTTGCATTAAGACAAAAAGGTTTTAATGTTACCTTTTCACTTTCTGAGCTTCCTTCTTCAAATGATTCATGCTTCATTCTTTAAAAGATGTTTGGTGTCTTTTAACATTTAGAACTAGCTTTCATTAGTCATGAAGGAGTCTCAGTTAATCTTATAATGATCCCTTCCTTTAGTGCAGCTTTATCTCAGTTAATAGCTGAGTTTGCCTGTGTTGCCTGATGCAACAGCCGTGGCTTATACCAAGCACTTGGAGTCACTTTTTACATTTATGAATGAAATTCATTATGTCTTTTCCATGGTAGTAAAACAGTGGGGTGGCATTAGACAGACAGGCCTCATTTTATGTTATTATTCCAGTGGAGATCTGTTAATTTTTCTGAATATGAAATTTCTTGAAGAGCACAAATGAAAGGACAAAAAAGACTTGTAATGAGTTGTTTCTGTCACTGTCTTCTCTTTCATCTCACCTCAAAAAGGAAACAAACTGTCAGCACCATTAATTTTTAAAATGCCATTTTAAAATTAAATATTGAGCTAGGTTTTTAAAAGACAGGACAGTTTTAAAAATTAAAGCACTCGAACTAAACTAAGTACTTTTTCAGAGTACAGAGTATTTCTTTTTGGCCACTAAACTATGGCTGCTTATTCCACCTCACCAATTTTTCATTTTTATTACAGATCCAAAACATCCAAGATTTACTTAGCTCTATGTTCACCTAGAGCAGCAAACCAGAAGTTTTAATAATCTGAAGAGGAATCTATTTAATATAAAGTCCTTAGGAAGGACCTACCATTAGTCCCATGTTTGTTCAGCATTAAGTTCAGGTCTCAGCTCCCTGTGAGCCCATGTTGCAGTGAGTGTAAGGAGAACCCCTTATGGCTGTGGGATCCATTCGATGGGCTGCGTACTAAAGCAGAAATGCTAATGTGGGTACCCTGGGCCAAATTTAAATGCAGGGAATGACACCAAGAAAGTTTATCTGAAGACAGGGGGGATCTCTCAGAGCTACAATAGTGTTGTTTTTAAGTCATGCCAAGGATGACCACAGTTCGTGTTTTGCATCCAGCAGGATGGGTGAAAGCCACAGCTGCCTGCCTGGGTCCCAGGGCAGGCACACGTCTGCCCCAAGCATGGTACATGAAAAACTGCTCCAGCCTCATTTATTAAAAGTTGTTCATATCTCCTTACAAAAGCAGTACTCTGAGGAGTGCTACTGCTCTGTGCTTAGATTATACCACCCCTGCCTGCATCAGGGAGCACTTTGATGTTCAGGCAGTCCCACTGAGATGGACAAAAGCCTCAAGAAGTATTAGATATGCAGGAGGGAGCAGCCTGGCCCGGAGTAAACACCACTTTCACAAGTGTGTTGTTTGAAGAGGAAACCTCTATTGCTGCACCTGAGAGAGTAACTCCATTATCCAGCACCAGCTCTGTGCCAGCCTGCTGCTGGAAAGGCAAATCTCTGCCGGAGCGTGTCAGAGGGGCTGATGGCAGCACCAAGCAGAGGAGGGAGGCCTGCCATCCTCACTGAACATCCGGGGCACAGGGGTGTGCCCTGCAGCTGTGTGGGGACCTGGTGCTACACCCCAAGGCTATGGTAGAGCCCTGCCAAAACAATCATGGACAGCCGTGAGCTCTGGCAGTTATTCCACTGGGTAGTGTTTGTGCTCCTCCAGCTGGAAAACCTTCATGACTCCACTCCTCCCTCACTTTTAGCAGCCAACCAAGCAGGAGGGACACGTGTCTGACCACCCTGGTCCCTTGGTGTGTGCACAGGACACAGTCCCAGGCCCCCACTGGGGCCAGGAGCAGCACACCTGCATGCCAGCCTCCCCACTGTCCTCATGGACTGCTGATTTAGAAGCCACCACACTGCCCTCCCACTTCAGCTTTAATTTCTGTTCCCTGCTGCTCTCAGTAGTGAACAATGATGCATTACAATTTTCAGGTGCCTAAGGCTCGCAGAGCTTTCTCAATATAATCAGCAGAAAAGAAGGATTTTGCATTGAAAGCCAGTGCCAACATCCCTGCAGTGATAACCATCCCTGTATAATTAAAATGAACATTTCACAAAATGTCATCTCCAAGCAGCATATTTTGATTAAAAAAAAATAGAAAAAACATTTCCAAGATCAAAAAGAAGAGAATTATAATTGGGAAAGGGTGGATGTGGGGGAGGACAGTGTGACAGCCCCAAGAAGTATTACTATTATTATGAGGAAAAGTTTGCTAAAATGCCAACTGCTTGCTCACAGTCAAAGGAAGCACCAGTTTACTTGTTAATCGCCTTAATTAATTAACTGGCATTGTCCTGGATTTCCTGAAGCTGGGTTTACTGTGGGAATCAATTTTAAAGAGCTTCCAGAAAGAAAATTTAAATTTCTGCTTAAAGACTTTACAGCTTAGTAAACAAGAGCCTGCTTCCAAACCATTTGGACAAAACCACAGTCATGATTTATGGAGACAAAGTCTTTTTTCCCATAGAGTCTGTTGTGATCAGCTATATTGACCTACTGCACAGCACAAACTTCCCTGAATTAATCCCTCTTTGAACTACAGCAGCTCTTTTAGAAAAACACCCCATCCTGATTATAAAACTGGCAGTGAATCAGAAGCCAGTGTCACTGGGATGTGCTGTACCAGAGGCTCCCACTGAAAGCCCTGCTCCTTTCCACCACTGATTTGTTCAGTTCCATACTCCACCCACTGCTGGCCTTCCCTTCTGCTGGATCAAGGGCAATTTGGCAAGCCCTTGCTCCCTGTACAAGAACTTACAGATGGTGAGTGAGTTTTCATTACTAGGGCTGTGATCTTCCAGACTTTCTCAATTAAATGGGAATGAAAACAGGCCATAAGCTTCCTCATGGTCCTCTGAGGCTATTCCATCTTACCATGCTTTTCAAGCTCAGGACACAGTTGCACCCAGTGACAGATATTAGGGCAGCACCATTTTATTGAGAGTCCTGTTAATACACGCAATTATCTGCTCTGTAACTTCTGACCACAACATTGCGTTAGACTTTCTCCCATCCCACAGACTGTCCAACTTGTGCTCTAAATTTTCCTCTAATCACTGTTTCCAGGGTTAGCAATTCTCACTCTGTAAACTTGACTACTGATCCCTCTTTGGCTGTGGTAAAACAGATCCTAAAGTTATCTGTAACATGAAACAGCAACTAAGAAAGCACACATGTACACACACAAGAGTTTTCACATATTAAACTTGAGTTTTCTCTTCCTGAGTTCACCAAGGCCCTTTCTTCCCTGGAGTTCTGCAGAAGACTCTGGTGTGGGGCAGTACTCACTTTACTGCAGGCTTGACCCATCGAGGCCCAGAACCCAAAATGTCCTTTGTGATCAACAGAGTGAAAAAGGTGCTTTTAGGATTCATCTTATTGCTCTTACATGTCTATTTTTTGGATGATAAATGACATCTCTAAAATACCAGTTTCTTCTCACTGACTGTAGTAGAAAGTACATGTCCAAACTAAGATGAACACATCTGCATCAGGTGAGTCTCAGCCTTTGAGTCTAAATAAAACAGTGCAGATAAGAAAAGCATAATATGTATGACCTTATTAAAGTGTTCCAGTAGTAAAATACCCATCACATAAATATGGAAGTGCATACTTCTTTAAATAATGTATTTTAAGTGCTAATTTTGATGTCAAATTCTGCTCTTACATGCTTCTAACTAGACAACAGTAAGTAAGGAGTTTTCCCAGCTCAGCCCTTGTAAAGAATAGCTGGGTAGGATCTGCCCCTCCCAAGAAGAGGCACACAGAGACGGTTGTTTGGTTCTCCAACAAGGTCAGCAGCACAAAGTGGGGGGGACAATGTATCCCTCTCACTTGTATATGAACATCACAGTCATTTTTGCCTAGAGCTGCAGGAGAAGATCGCAGTCTAGCAACATTTCTCTATTTTGTGGAATGGCTCATTTAGCAGTGACAAAATCTTCCTTGAGAAAACTACATTGTGTGAAGGAAAGGCTCAACAATGCCACAAAAAGTTTTAAAGAGAAAGCTGAATGGAAGGCACACACAGCCATTTTTCATCTGTTTTTCCTAATATGCAAATAAAACAGTTGCCCACTCCTCCTGGCAGGAGCAGAGGAGCAACTAATGGATCAATGCTGATCTCCTAAAAACAGAGAACACCTCAGAAAAATGAAATGGAAGAGGTGTGGCTGCCATGCTGACGGATTACACCAGGCCTTTGGGTGTTTACCCTGCCAATCAGCTACAGGAGCTGCAAAGGAAGTGGTGAGAACTGCTGCGAGGAAGAGGTAGAATTTGCATAAATTCATGTATGTCTCAGCCCCTAAACATGCACTTGTATGAAGTACTGAGAGTAAGAGAGTCATCCATGTACTGGCATCAGGTTTGGTGTGAAATGTGTCCTCTGGCACTGAATGGGGGCATTTACATAAGGAAGAAAAGTGTTGGAGTTTCTATTGTTTTGTTCATCAGCTGAAGAGAAATTTGGTGAGACCTGAGGAGGGGCAACAGACACAGTGGGAAACAAAGGGAGAGGAGGGAAGAGGGACATGGCCAGTAGAGGGTTGGCCTACATTTTAATTCAGTCATCCAACAGCTTCCCTCACCTTAGAAAGGGCTCCTTTCTCAGCACAGCCCTTTTGCACCTGTCTGACTGTGAATTCTACTCGAGGAACCTAAGCTGGAGTTAGTCTCATTGCAGTGGGGAGAATCTCGAACATGGCATTATGGATGCAGGGCAAGGAGCTGTGTGCTGCCAGGGGCTGCCCAGGCACTGGCAGTGGGGCAAGGCTGGGAAATACTGTAGTTTGGAGACTTTGGCCCATCTGGAGCTGCAGCAGTCCTGGCCCAGTTGGACAGGCTTCAATTTGCACACACCCAACCTCACAGCAACCTCACCCCCCAAGCAGGTAAACTGGAGGTTATCTGCCACGGCCACTTCTCTGAACATCCAGCATTGGTCATTTCCAGGTTAACTTCTTGAAAGATTTGACTGAAGCTGTTCAGTGAATCCTGTATTACAGAGGACATTTATAATAATCCCTAGCACTAGAAATTCAGTCCTTGTCATTCAACCAGGTGATGAATGGGAGGCCAGAAATGGAACCTACGAGGCAGAAGAGAAAGTAGAACAAATGTTGACAAATATCAGGTAAATACTGGGGTCCCAGGCAGAAACATCAAAGCATTCCACTCCATAGGAATGCTTTGCACTTAGGAAGGATAAGTCCACATAGAGTGAAAAAGGAAAGTTCATTTTTTGCTGTAGGACATCAAATTGCAGTGATGGGTGCTGGGTAGCCTGTCCCCAGTCAGGGCATAAAAACACACCATGAGCAGTTCCCACCCTCTCTCCCTTCTGAGGCAGTTCCACCTTTTCTGGGGACAGGAAAGGCACACAGTATCTAAATCACTTCTACTCAACACTGAGTTTTGGGCCTGATGACACCTGAATAATCCTGCACAGCAGCAGAAATTTCTGCTGGACAATTAGCAGGGCACCCCAGCATTATGGAGCTTTGCTTGACTTCATCTCCAACAATAGGAAAATTCACCTGACAGTTTGGTCCGTCTTCTGCAAAAATCCTCCAGTACCAACACAGAGGCACAGATAAGTCATGTATTGGCCCATTGCCCAGCTTAGTGCTTGGCTTGGCTTGGCTTCAGCAGTTCAGCTGACACACACATCTTTCTTTCATTTCCTTTCCACAGAGTCCCTTCTCCTCGTACCCCACCAATTTCCATCACCACTCACCCCCGTGCACGCACTCTGCAATTCACAGGCAGAGCTGCCTGTGATGCCCTACTCTGCTCACACAGGCTCCTGTTCAGGCTGTGCTGTGCCTTATTCTGCAAGCTATCACATGAAAAGAATAAAATTAATAGAACTATTGAGAAGGATGCCCCAGACCTGACTGGAAAAGAGCAAAACAGCCCAGAGAGGAAAGTGGGAGATGATCTTGTCATGTCACATACAGCTTTTCCACACAGCATTGTGCTGCCTCATGCAGCAACAGCCCAGCCCATCAGACACACTCAGCCCTTCTCTCACCTCTTTAGACACCAGTCATTGATAATCTGTGCAGTTAGTGTAAGGCTTACGGTTGGACTCAATGATCTTAAAGGTCTTTTCCAACCTAAATGATTCTATGATTAATCCTGCCTGTCAGTAAAGCTAGAGCATCTCTGCACACAGCAGTACCCTAAAACAGCTGAATATATTGCATAAGAGCAAGAATCTTCTTAATGGATTTCTGCAGCACGAGTGGAAAATGGGGGTGGTTCCCAGCTACATATATCCTAGTGAGAGGTAATGAACGGCACACCCATAGCATTTTGCTAATAACCTCAAATAGAATGAAGAGTTCAGCTGGGAGGGGTGAATTTTTTTTTCCTGGTAAAAGTTTGATGAGCTTTCAGAATCAAATATTTCAGAGCTTGTTCATTGCTAATTAAGGGTTAGTATACTAAATTAGTAGTAAATTAACATTCATTTCTCTGCTAGTACACTAGAGCTGCAGGAAATTACCCGAATTATTCAGGTAGTGACATTCATCACTGGGTGGAATTACTGTAGCTTAAACAAGATTTAGTGCTACTCTGTAGCTAATATTCACAGCTGCAGGAAAAGAGAGGCAGGCTCCCTCATTCACACCAATTTTGAGAGCAGAGGTGCCAGGATAGGGGAAAACGTTCATCTGAGCTGCTGACTTTTGAGGGAAGAGAACTGGACGGGCCATGCTTTGCTGAGAGATCACTGCATGCTCGGTGTGCAAATGGTGAGGTGGCACCTGGCTGGTGGCTGCAAGTGACCGAGTGCTGCTGTAAAATGAAAATATCACCCTAAAAATATCTTTGTGCAGTTGCTGAGGATAATTGATGCTGGTGCAGCATTACTTCAAACCACTCGTAAAGCTCCATCTGTAGCTGCAGCTCTATAGACATTTCATAATTATGTTTAATATTGCAATCCCCTATTTCTAGGGAGGATTTGAGGATCTCGGCACATTTGTCTAAGTGATGAGCATTTTATCTAGGGCTTAGGAGATTTCCTTCCTCCCTGGGGAATAGTTGGCTCTGGAAGCTGCTGACTGCCTTCAGAGCCCTCCCTAACCCCTTTTTAGGTCAAACACAACTCAACCACAGCAGGCTGAAGAAACCAGACAAGTTTTGATGGTCTAGGAGAGAGGTAGTGATCATCTTACTGGAACCACATGCCCATATCCAAGGAGACCTTTCCTGATACATTCATCTCCAAAGAAAAGAGTACACTTGATATGCTGAAGCTTGGAGCTTGCTGCATTCCCAGGCCAGGTGGCTCCCAATCACTTTTGCATCATGAAAAATGTAAAACTTGCACACTGGGGCTTTCCTAGGCACTCTGTGGTTTTGGGCAGGCAGCAGGAAAGGTGTGCAGGCAGGGAAGGTCCCCATGGGAAGGACAAGGATGGCTTATGCCCTAGTGTAAGTCAGCCAGAGGGAGGGAAGCAGAGTGCCTGTGAGAGAAGAAAGGTGGCAAAGGGGAAGATGGAGACTGAGAACAAAGCATACTTGAGGAGAAACTTCTCAGGATACCATTTTACCCTTGACTATTAAGAACAGAGCCACTCTGTAGAATGCACATGCCTGAATAGATACAGTCACACAGAAAACAGGACACATCCCTTTTGATCACAAAGAAGTCCATGTGCTGTCTGAAGCCTTGTGCAGAATGGCAGCAGGGGTCCTTACACTCTATTTTTAAATTTTCCAGAACTCAGAATAGGGGAATGAGCTGTTGCCCCCTGCAAATAAAGGCCCAATCTAAAGCAGGCATGTTTTTAAGCTCACGGATGGAGATTTCAGATGCCACCACTATTAATTTTCACTCTTCTGGCTCTGTTCCTTGTCTGCTGCTGGCAATCACAGTGGGATCAAGAATGAGTCTCAAAACAGGAGGAAAAGACAGTTGTCTAGTTGTGCTTTTTACATTCTCTCACAAGCAGCCCAAAGCAGAGATGATAATGCGTATCTTAATTAACTAAGGCCCTCCACAAACTGCCTGGGGCAGGTTTTTATAGATACTGGCTTCTGGCTGGACAACTGGCAAGTAGACTTTTACTGCCTGGAAACAAAGGCATTGCAAAAAGCCAGTAAGTTAAATCAATGTTCTATTAATTCATTTTTAAAGTCTCACAGGAACATTGTACTCTTTGTCAAAAAATGTTCCAGACCTTTAACAGCTGCACTGCTAGCATGGGAAGCAGAACAACAGGAACTTTAGATGTCCGTGTGTGCAGGGACACCGCTCTCTTCTGTTTGAAATCCACCAGGTTTCATACAAAGCTGGTATTGGCCCGCTTTTGTCATCCAGCTTGCCCTTGATGAAGAATCACTGTATTGCTGTGCTAGGAAGAGCTACAGCTACTCTATGACTGCTGTGCTAGGAAGAAGCAAATCTCTCATTTGTGGGGCACGGGGAGCCCCCAAAGAGTTTCTCTCCCCCTTCCTTATCCTTCACAGCATAGGGTCCCCAGATACGTGCCCTAATGCTAAGCGGTGGCAGGAGGAACAAATCCACTGTCACCACTTTTCAGCCACTCCTGGGGGAGAATAATACAAGAATCTATTTACTTGCTCCTTTGTGACCTGCAGTAGAGAATGAATTTTGCACAGTGCTCTCAGGAGGAGCAGCTGCTGCCTCCTCTCCCAAAGGGATGAAGTCTTCCCTCCAGGCAATGTGGAGAGGGATAGCAAGGGAACTGAAGTCCCCTAGATCTTTCTTAGGGACAGGACTGTTTCTCTCATTAGCCATGGCCTCCTCTGAGCCCCTCACAAAGCCCTTCCTGCAGGACATCATTACAGAGAGCCTCAGTGGAAAACAGCACTTCCAAATGTGACTGTTGACGGAAACATGGGATAAAATCTGAGACTACAGGAAGAACAGATGAACAGAGAAACCCAGATGTGTTATTTGGTACTGAAGCTTCATTGTGATGCCGTGAGGGGCTGGAAAGCCAGCAGCTCACAGCACTGGGGGCTGCTGGGGGTGACTGCACCCCAACATAGCCCCATGCACAGCCCCATCCTCAGGAGGAGCAGGAACCAGCTCACCCCAAATTTAGTCTCACTGCTCCCCAGCAGCTCACAGAGCCCTTCTATGGGACTGGAGGTTCACAATCCCCATTCTGGAGAGAACTGAGGTTGCTGCAGTGACTTCCCTAAGCTCACCCAGGAGGTCTGAGCAGAGCCAAGAACAGACCTCAGGACTCCTGTGTGCCAAGTTACCAGCTCTACATTAGGCTAAACTGTCCTACAAGCATAAAGTGCCTCAGAGCACAATTTTTGGGCACGGAGTCGGAACTGCACAGAGCAGAGCATCTGTGCCGGCACTGTACCCCAGGCTCAGCCTGCTCTGACTTTGTCCATCCATCTGTACCCTCCTCTTTTCCCAAAGGGCTCTCCCCAAACAAACACCAATGTACATTTGAAGGATTTCCATCCCGTGGATATTTCATATGTGTTTTTAACTTTCTACATTTTCAAAAGAAAACAAAAAAAAAGCAATGAATGTATTGCAGTGGCAAAGAATGTATGCTGTGACATTGGAAAACATGCAGCATGTGATTAACAAAGCTGTAGAACTGGTCTGTTACAGGGACAAAGTCAAAGTGCCAATTTTTTAATGCTGTTTACCAAATCAAACAGGCATTCTGCAGCCCACCTGTTCCTACTCCCTCTGACTTCACTATTGCCATTTTCTGAAGCCAGAGAAATAATTACTGGACCAGTTTATCGATGGCAGCTGGTTTGGAGTGAAAAAGTCCAAAACATGCAATAATTAAAGACTGTAAGGGATGCAAGCTATTAAGAGGACAAAGAAAGCAAAATAAATTGATCCAGAATGGGCAAATGGACACCTTCCATGGGAAGCCAAAACCTCTCCTCAAAGCTGATGCACTCACAGTCAACTCACAGGGAAGTCCAAAAAGGCAGGGTGGGGGTAAACCACAACAATCCAAACTTCTGCAGTTATTTTTTTTATCCAGGAATTATTACCCAGTCCTTGTCACTAACACAGAATTCAAAGTGCTGGAGTCGAGCAACGGCCTAGAGACCAACCTGTGCCAGCTGCTTCAAAAGGCCCTGTAAAATCACATAAAGGAGAACTGTACACCAGTGTGCCTGAGGGATAAGCTGTGTTTAGCATACAGCTCAAAGTGCAAAGGATGAAACTGCATCCCACCCAACTGGAGATGATATTGCTAATCATACAAACGATGTCAGTCTGTCAGTCTTAATATCCTACCTTGTGGCAATGAGTCCCATAGGCTAATTAAAACTTCGGTTAAAAGTGCTTCCTATTAAAGCTGTTCAATGCATTGACTTCAAATTTAATTTTACATCTCTCTTTCTTATCCAAGAGAGGAAAAAGCCATGGTATTGGTGTTTTATTTATATCCATCATGGCCTGTCTCTCAGTGGCACTTCCCACGTATTGTTCTCCCTAAAATAAACAGACCTAACCTTTGCAGTCTCTGCTGCATGCAAATCTTCCCTCTAAAGTATTTTCTATGCTTCTGATTAGGTTTGCTGCCCTTCACTGAACCTCTTCTATTTCCTGCTCCATCATTTTTTAATTAGGGTAACCAAACCAAACATACTTCTCAAGGTGAGGCCACATCACCATCTCCAGAACAACACTGTCATATTTTCAGTGTTGTCCTCTATTCAACAAATTAATGTCATGCCATTTTATATTTATGCTTTCCTGATCACTGCTCAGACCTCAGCAGATGTTTTCCATTGAGCTCTTTGAGATATTTTTTTGTTTTGAAGTTCACCCTATTAGACAATCAGCTGTTACATCCAATTAATAGTAACTTCTTTTTACTCACATGGCATTTCATTATCAGTATTTTGATTAATATAGCTTTGGTATATTCAAAGGAAATTCTTAGTCACACTTAGATTTGATTAAATTTTGGAGCATCAAATTTCAGCAGTATGCTACTTACTTTTTCAGATTATCATAAAATACTGAGTATGGGCTCAAGGGGTGCCTGCCATACAAATGTCTGTACATGTAATTACTGAAGCTCTCCACAGAGACATGATTTTCAAAAAATGCATGTATCATAACATAAATAAAAACTTAATTTATTTTTAAAGCATTTTCGAATCTCAAACCTCAACTTTCTGCACCTGCACCACAAGTCTACAAAGAGGGAAGTAGTAAAGTGGCCTCTGTCACTTCCCAGGGTGCATTCACATGCACATCACCAAGCCAAACAAACCCTCCTCCTCTGGCTGCTGTAACACAATTTTCAAGAAAGGTGAACATGACAATCTTCAAAGGGATTTAAACAAAACAATGTCAGGAAAGGTTTCACCACCCCATGTACCTCACACTTCTATACCCTGTGAAAAGAAATACCCCTCTCAGTGAAATTCAGACCACATAAGGTTTGGAATTCAGAATGCCTTTTTATAATGATATATTCATGCTCACTGCCATCCATCAGAAACTTCCTATGGAGTGGATGCTTTTCTGTCAAAAATAAAAGATGCTGAATTACTTTAGAGGGAAGCAAGTTTTTGAACATCTACAGGGGGAAGAAGAGAGGTGAAGGGAATCTTCAGCAGCTTCTCATCTAGACGGATGTCCCTTTCCAAGGATTTCATCATAGAATGGTTTGGGTTGGAAGGGAGCTTAAAGATCACCTACTTCCAAAACCCCTGCCATGGACACGGACACCTTTCACCTAGTCTGGTCTTGAACACTTCCAGGGATGGAGCATCCAGAGTTTCTCTGAGCAACCTGTGCCCAAAGCCTTACCATCCTCACAGTAAAGAACTTCTTCCTCATGTCTGATATAAACCTACTTCAGTTTAAATCCATTTCCTCTTGTCCTACCACTACACATCCTTGTAAGAAGTCCCCCTCCACTCTCTCATAGCCCCTTGGGTACTGGAAGGTGCTATAAAATCTTCCCAAAACCTTCTCTTCTCCAGGCTGAACAGCCCCAGCTCTCTCAGCCTGCCTTTGTAGGAGAGGCACAGCCAACAGGAATGTTAAACAGCAGTGGTCTCCACACCGACCTCCAAGAAATTCCACTCATCACTGGTCTCCCCTTGGGTATCAAGTCAGTGACCAAAGACATGGAAATATATAGATAGCCCTCTTCCTCTCAGAAATATTCCCAATTTCTTGGCAGCAGCCTCCTGCAGGAGGCATCTTGCTGTTCAGACACCTGGAGAGCTCACCACAAATCACCAGTTAGTGCTGTGGTTGTTGGCAGTGGCTTCTCGGATATTATTAATTACAGGCATTGATTTAAAAAAACATTTTCCCCAGCATATGACATACTAAGTTGTCACAAGTTACTTTTCTCTCATGAGAATTTCTGCATATTAGATACGAGTCCATAAGTGTCGCTGGGTGTTATTTGAAAAAGCTGTTTCTGATGGGAAGGAAAAATCATCACAATTTCCAGATACCAGTTTTCTAGAAAAAAAAAAATAGCAACTTTCTTTTCAGGACAAAACCAATACCTCAGCTAAAGAATCCCATCTGCTGCAGGCTCTGAGTCATTGGCTTATTAGCAAAATTGTCTGAAAGAAGCATAAATCTGATTTGCTCAGAAACCAGATCTGCACTTGAGGAAAATCACAGTCTGCCACTTCCCTGTAAATTAGGCTTCTTCCCTGTCCTCAGTTCATTTCCACGGACAATGGGTAGCACCTGCTGCCGGACAGATGCTTCCACAAAGTCCTGCAGCACTTTCCCTTTATCCAGGAGGATTTTGGCCAGTGCCAGCCCCCAAAGGCTGGCGCTTCCCTCCCGGACAGGCAGCCCCATCCAAATGCTCTAATTTCTGGCTTACACTGCAATTCCCTTTTGGCCATATGCATAGAGACACCCCTTTTGTTTTTCTTTTTCCTCTCTCTGTCTTTCTATCTTCTGAACACAACACACTGTCAGAACCCCACGTTGGTTTGTGTCTTTTCATGGCTGTCACCACTCAGCAGCTCAGTCCCTGCTTCCCTTTTAATGGCACATTTCTCCTCTGCTTTACACTGAGCCATCCATTACCACTTGGGTGACCAGCACTGTACACTTCTGGGGTCAGGTGTCAGACTGTAAGTTTGCTGGGGTTAATTTCTGAGTTGGTTCTTTGCTGGTACTTAGACACTCATTCTTAGTAAATCATCAGAGCTAATGGGGGAGGGAGTCTGAGGAGGACGACAGAGGCACAATTTACAGATGATGTTTATAGCTCTCTTTTCTTTCCTCCATCCAAGCCTGTCATATGGGGAGGCAGCACATCCTGATCTCTACCAACACAAGATCAAAGCTTTCCAGGTCTGTCAGAACTCTGAGCCTGTCGCTATCCCTATTTACACATGTTTATTTTTATTATTGTTACCATTAATAGTAATTCATTTTGACAGCTTCTGAGCAGCCACATGGGTAAGGACCTTATCCCACTAAATGCTGTAAAAACGCAAACCAAAATGACAAGGGCTTACAGCCTTAGGACAAGCTTGCAACACAGAAGCTGTTGAAATGCTAGTCTTCATTCAGGTTGAGTTGGTGTAGGCAGAGCCACACTGCACAGGCTAGCTCATCACTGGAGTTTAGGGCCCCACTTCTGTTACATTGAGACAGGATTAGTTACCCAGATGTCTTTGAAGTTCAGTCCCCATGCACCTCATTTTCACCAGCAGTAAAATTTACTGGACTGTTGGGTCCCTCATGACAACCTGCTCCAGGAACTTGATTGCTCAGTTCATGGTCACCCCACTCCCCCACAAGCAGCAAAGTGCTTAAGTACCTGAGGGGTCTGAGAGCTTGTTTCATTTTGACAGAGTAATTCCCAAGGTGTGAGATGCCAGGAGCACAAAAGCATCGTGTTCACAAGCGCAGAGTTTCGCTTCCAACCACTTCTGTGATAAACAGCACCAAAGGAGATGTGTGCCAAATGAAGTTGGAGTTTTATGGTTATTCCTTTAGCACCTCTTTGGATTTTGTTTAGTTCACTTCTGCAACAACAGCTGGGAGTAGTATTTCCTTCAAATTACAGAAAGATTTAGTGTTATCTTAATGTGATACAAGTGTAGCCTGAATTATATTTAGGAGGAAGTACAATATGTGCTAATGAATAATAAAGACTGTCTACAAGGTTATTAGCCTGTCTCTGGCTGCTGCTGCTTCAGCCAGTTCTCACCTTCTTAATAGTGCTACTAGTAAGTCACAATGGCTCTGCCACTCAACAGCCCCTCCCAAGGGACCATACTGGAAACATTCTCCATTTGCTGAGGTTTCAGCTGGAAAGAGGTCCCTATTTTTAAACAATAAGAATTGAGCTGGAAAACAGACTTTCCTTTCTGCTAAACATGCTCTGCAGGATTGCAAAGCCAACACCTGTAAACCAGGGTTGTCCAAACCCACCACTTCAAAACTGACAGGCACAGAAAGAATTTGGGAAGAAGCTCAGCCCCAGTTTCACTCCAAAAACCGGCAGCAAGTCCCAGATGCAGCCCTCATTTTGCCCTTCTCGGTTTGTCCATGTGCAATACAAGCGGGCATTTGGCAGGACATTAATGTTTGAATCACTGCTACGGACACGTGGCTGGTGGAAAACAGAAGTTCAGCATAGTCAACAGTAAACTGACAGCTGTGATCGAGAATAGCACCAATATGGTTCACTGATTATCTGAATTACTTCAGGGTATCTTAGCAAATCCCTGCAATGTATCACAGCCACCAAAAGAACACAGGATTTTATGCAAAAAACATTTCTGAAGGATGCAACAAAAAACCCACTGATACAAATAGCTGAGAAAATGCAGTGCTAATGGATGTTCCTTTCCTTTTGCATTATTTATCTTCCATAAAATACTACATAAACACACTTGCTCGTACACAGAGTCAAAAATAACATATTTTACTTATCTGTTTAAGAAATAGTGACATGTGTCAACCAAAACGTTCCAACACGGGATTTTTCAGTTTCAACAGCTGTCAGAGGGCTCCTCTATTGAAAATAATCAATGCCTTTGACAGATAAAGGGAGGTAATATAGTGACTTATTTTGATACAACTTGACAGCTTTTTTTTGACAGTATTTTTCACTGTCAGTCTATTGGATTTGAATTTTAGCTGGGGCCCATGAGAAATATGCTTTTGGTCTTTAGCACTGAATCTCTGCAAATCAAAAGGGCAGTGGGAGCGCAGTACTTACCTGCTTTTTATTTGCCATTATCTATCAGTCTCCAGTTTTAATTATTCATTTTTAATACCCTTCCCAATTTTTATACTCATGAGATGTCATAATAAGGCACATTTAAACTATACTTTGCTGCTCCCTTGGCAAGAAAGGACATTTCACACAGCTAGACTTGGAAATGGAGCTATTTCCTAATGTCACAGTGTTCGGACTGACAGTTCAGTTCCATCAAGAGCTCATCTGTTCTGCTCTTATGAGACTGCAGCAGCTTCAAAGGAGTTATTAATATTGATTATGAAATATTGAAACACTTGCCCATGCAGGAGATTGTGGGGCTAAGGATCTCTTCTTTAAAATTCTTTATGCAAAACACATCTTTCAATTAAAAGACTTTCTTTTTTACAAAATTCAACAATGGATCCAGATCTGAATTCTTGTAGAACAAAATCAAGGCATTTGAAAGAATCACTTAAATCACAAGCCAGTCCTTTTCTGCTGCAAAGCTCCACCAAAAAAGTGAGAAGTTCTAGACTTGCTGCTGGCAGACACTGCCCTTGGACAAAGAGAAGGCAGGTGCAGGGTGAAGAGGATAAAGGGGAATTCCTCAATACTCTGTATTTTGATAATAGCCTCGTTCAATAACTACCATTTTGAACAACTTCTCCCACTGAGCAGTCAGTCAGAGTCACTTACTCTATAATAATTAGACTGAAATTGTTCCTGGCTGCAATTTCCATTAACATTGTCATCATATAATTTATGTTGTCTTTGATATAAATATGTGACCTTGTAGGGTTTAGTATCTAAATATTTATTTGTTTCCAAGCCTAAATTCACGGTGTGATGTGTGAAAACTCTCTTTGGTATAACAATGCTCAAAGAGACAAGGCTGTGAGATGACTGAAAGTACAAAGGTGCAGGAAATAAAAGGACCTGTATTCCCAACTCATCATTCCATATACTGCTCAAGACAAGAATCGCATCCTGGCTTTTGATGTATGGTTGTTGTATATGTTGAGAGCTCAGTCATGTTTAAATGTAGTACTTCAGCTCCTTTGCTTAACAACACCTGCTAACTTGCCTGACATCTCAAAGAGTTTCTTAAAATATTCTTAAACCTTTGGCATCCCTTCCTGCCCTGGGCTTCATGAATAAAACATTTATCCAGTCAGCAGCTTTAGCAAAGAGGAACAGCCAAGTTCCATCCATCAACGTCAGCAGCTGAATTACTGAGTGATTTCAGATCCTTTAATAACTCTGTTTCTTTATGACTGTGTTGGTAAACAATCAAACAGTGCTGGCACCTGGCTTTCAGTGAACATTAACTTTTTTTGCATTATCAAATACTACTAATAGAGCTCGTTGCTGTTATTGTTATTTCAATTTAAAAATGCCTGCAATGCTGTCCACCTTTGTGAGAATGCACTGAGGTTTAGTCTTGATTTGTTATGAAGGTCATAGAAAGCTACTCACATTAAACCTGCTGGGACTTTGGGAAAAAAAAAAGAGCAAGGATAAATAGAGCCTTTACTTCACATATAATGTGCTTCATTTATCATTGGGATCACCACGTAGTAATACACTGCCCTTTTGTAAGGTTGTTAATAGAAACTAAGCATTTGGGGGTGAAAAACCAATGATATAAAGCTTCTGTTGTTGTAGAAGTCCAATGAAGTTTGGAGGTCCAAGTACTATAAGGAAATTGCCTACAGATATTCAAAGGGAGGTTCCTGGTAGGAGCCTCTGTGTGAAGGAGGGGCAATGGGGAGAAGAAAAATCAGCTTTCTGAATTGAAAACCTAGCCAGAATGTATATGAGAACATTTAGTTTGAATTAAATGGATATTCAAGATAAAAATCTTTTCCTAGGACTTTACATTGGCTGAACAGTAGGAAGAGATTTTCCACACACTTGGATGCAAGCGACAGTTTAGCCTCTAACCAGGATATGCAAATTGAAAGCCCTGGTATTCAATCCTCTAACCTCTTACACAGGAAAACTATTCTTAGGCATGCAGGAATAACACACTGAAGTCAAAAGGATCATCTAAATAAGGATGAGTGGCCAGGGTGGAGCCCCTGGTCTGCCTCTATTCATCAGGGATTTGTGCCTGGAATATAAACAGCAAATACTCACGGACACAGTAATGTGAGAATAACTTTGAATATATGATCCTGCAAAAAGGATCCTTCCCAGCTCTGAAACAGAAAAAATTATCAACATGGAATTCGCAGAGGATGAAAACCACGTGGAGTATCAACAAGAGAAGAGCACCCTAAGCCCACCTAGACTCTTACTCCTAAGACCTTTGGGCTCAGATGAAGGGTGCCAGTGTGGGATCACTCCAGAGACAGCTCCAAAGGATTCCAGAGTTTTCTCTCCCCCTCTGGGGAGCCTCTCTTCCCCAGCACAGCATCAGCAATAGCTCCTGTGTCAGGTTTGAGCAGAGCAATGCGTGCAGAAATATGGAAGGGGTTTTCTCACCTCGCAATACACATTCCCAGCTGCAGAACCAGAGGAAAACACAGGCTGATTGCACCAGAGAAAACATGTTTTTTACAGGTTTCTGCGTGTTTAAATGAGCTCTGTGCTGCTGAAGTCAAGGGGCACACAGGTAGAGACCAGTAACATTTTCATTTAGAGGCATCTTAGAGCTTCTCCATAGGAAAATAAACAGACTCTTCAGTTGAATTACAACCAATTAAGCCACAGGTAAATAATTAAGCCACAGGCTTCACTATTTAAGCATGTCCCAGTTGCTTGGATAAGTGAAGTGTCACCATTATGGATTAAGCTTCTACACTCTTAAGTTTTCTCTGTGGTATCTTAAAAATAAAAAGCAACACTTAGTTATATCTAATCGAAGACTGTCTCTGACTGTTTCCTTTGTTGAAATGAAGGCAGGTACTGCTCCTGAGGAGCACAAGTTAGCTCATTCTTTGATTCCCAGGAAGGGTGATGGCAAAGATTATTAACCATGAATGTGCTGGCTTGGTAAAACAACCCGTGGCAGAGAAGCCCCGCCCCAGACCCTTCCACACAGTTGGCTTGCACAGCCATACACACTAACTCATGCACATGCTGATCACGGCTCATCATGCTCACCAAACCCACCATCTCCTTTTCCCATCTGCTCCTGAATAGCCAGGGTTCATGCCCTCTCATGTCCAGCCTGGACTGCACCTCCCAGGAGGCAGGTCCCTGCCGAAAGCCCTGCACACCCAGGCTGGCTTGTGACCCTTTACTGACTCCTTTGGGAACACTGCCACTGGCAAAGGACAGAGAGGAGAAGTTCCCATCGAGATCTTCTCCCACCTGCACAGAGCAGTCCAACAAGGGCAAAAGAACTGGAGCCAGGTGGACTTTTGAGTGAGATGATGCATGTCCTGCTGTCACAGGCAGGGGTTTGGGGACAGCATCTCAGAAATCTGCTTCCCTTGGTGAGCCAGAGAAAGGAGCTCCCCCTTGACCTGCTACAACACAAGCAGAACCAGGATTAACCACGGTTTTGAGGCCTGGGGGTTTTTTTTCTAAATTTCTTTTAAAATTTGCAATTCTTCTGCAACTCCATTGAAGGAAAAACATAGGACCCAATGGAGGTCTTGTGCTGGCTTTGGAGTAAGGCCTGTGAATTTCTATTTTCAGTCAAAAAAAAAAAAAAATCCAAACCTCATTCCATTTTCTTGCTGGATCCCCAGGCTCTAAAGCTGTAAATACAAACAGCACCTCACTCATTTAAAATCTGCAACCTTTCCATCATAAATCAATCTCTGGAGAAATTAGTAACTACATTTCTGAGGGGGAATTTTTTGTTTTGTTTGTCCATTTTAAAGATTGTGGATTACATAACCAGGCATGTGGGTATCAACAGCAGCTGCAGCTGGAATGCCCAAGGCAAAAAATCCTTTGTCTTGAATTTTAAAGAAGTCTGTTTCCCCCCACCATATCCCCACTGAAACACGTTTCACACTTCACTACTGGAAACATACCCTGAAAACATTTACATCACGGGCTTTGTTATTGTAAGTTATAGCAAAAGACAAAAGGAACAAGGTTTTGTAACCAGAGGGCAGACATCACAACTGCTAATTTGTTAGGGGGTGACATTTCTGATAATGCTGTTTTAGTCGAGCTCCATATTGTAATTTCACCATGGCATTGTATCATAGCACTTAATAGGAGAGATACACATGAACAGATCTATTACCTAAAACAAATAAAGGTTTTAGGAAACTTCTTGGGATTGAGTTGTATATTGACTTCTGGTCAGCATTTCCAGAGAACTTCATTAAATTTATGTCATCAAAAACATAACTTATGGACCTTCTGAATGGGAACTCGTACCAGCAGGAGTAACAACTGTTTTTCCCCATTTTGTGATTTATCATCCATTCCATTACATGCTACACGGATTGTCATTTTTCTTTAAATGCGTTTGATAAAAGAGTTCTTGTTCTACTGGGTCAGGTATTATTATTCACCAACATTATGTACCAACCAGCACGAACGCCAGCAGCAGCTGCAGAGCTGTGGCTGAGTATCACTGGGCTTTTCCCCACCACCCACTGGTCCCATAAACTGGGGAGCAGGTGAAGGGGGAGCAGCTCCCCATTCCCACCCTGTGCTGAGCAGGACACAGGCAGCAGGGAGAGAAAACAGCTCTGCCTTTCCACAACACAGCCCACCTGGAAAAGTCAGGGCTGTGTTTGATCCCCACTGACCCCATGTAGCTGTAATCGCTCCATCGTGATGCCCCTCTTGCACACACAGCCTAGCCAGTTTCCTACAGATTTTGGAACACAGGGCAGGCAGCAGCACTACCATGAGCGAGGTACGAGGAATGAGAAGTGTCCCGGCCACCCAGCAGCCCTCGCACAGCGGAGCCATCGGCACAGGCAGCACTGGAGTTGGGAACCTCCTGCTCATCCTCTGTGCCAGCAAGTGCTCCCAGCCCCGCACCCATGAGATCAGGGAAGCAGAGCTCAGCAAAGGCAGCAGCCTCTCTTTGCACTGTTTGCCAGAACTTAGACGGTCCCTTATCTGCTCTTAATTACCCAGGCTATTTTTTACAATTTTCCCCCCATTTCCTAATTGCCTGATCTTATTTTCCTGATCATTTTCTGCTGAAGATGAATTTCAGGAGCTCAGGAGCTCAGGCCATTTCCAGACCTCATTAACACCACCACTCCCCTCATTAGGGAGTGGCCTACTTTCTCTCCAGCACTACCATCCCCCTAAATGTTCGGAAGAAGGACTTACTATCTCTCTGTAGCTCTCTGGCTAACATTAACTCCTTGTGCTTCACAAGACTCTCTGCCTGCAGCTGGGAAATCCTGCCGGAGTCCTCTCCGCTTGCTGGTTTCCTTCTCAAGTCTGCACTGGGATGCTGTAGCTCCCACTCCTGGATGGAGAGCTGTGCTGCCTGTGCCACCACAGAGTCCAATTTTGCCGCCCATCAGCAGTCAGGATGCACAGCTGACACAGTTCTAGGTGCTGCCCAGACACATAAGAGTGATCCCATCCCAGAGGGTTTGCAATCAATTCAGAGAAAACAAGGAAAGATCTTGGAAATTCTGGGTTCCAAGGCACAAATACATGCAGCCTACAGCAAGCTTGGCTTTACAGATGGGTTACAAACCACCCAAGTGCACTTCCTCCTCTTCACTCAAGCTGAACTTCTCTTGACCTCAGCAGGAGTCTTCCCCAAGTAAGAGAAGCTGATTTGGCACAGCAGACTGGAGTGTTCCAGGTTCCCTTCCCACAGTCCAGTATCCTGGTACTGCCATGTCCTATGAACCCATCATTTAGGAAGCAAAACCGAAGGCTTGTTTGCAGAGCTAACCCATCAAGAGCCCACGTAGGAGGCTAAACTTAATTGTCTGTGGCTGTAGCAATATCAGGTAAGCCCTGCAGAGATAAACAAGCAGACTTGAGAGATTAACATTTTCTTTGATATAAACTTTGTGGTATGCTCTGTTGTCAAAAAGTCCACAGAGATTACTTGTGCTGTAGTAGGTGGCACTTCATTTTCCAGAATCTATGACCCAGCAGAAATTACTGTCAACTCCCCGACCAGCCAAGGGGTATCAATTCCCCCGTTACTACAGCAACCCATTAGTTATTCGATTGTGTCTCATATGCAGTGACTAATCTGCCTCGGCAAGGTCTTGGATTTTGACACTTTTTCATTCTAATCTTTAATTAGTTTATTTGATGCGGCCTGCACATTTTATTTTTATACTAAGTAGTTATTGAAAATACAGTCAAACCGAGCAGAGATCAAAGGAGCAAAACCAGTCTGCTGTCAACTAAACTAGTTATGCAAAATAATAATATGGAAAAAAGAGTAGCATGCCATATCAAATGTGTGAGTGAGTTTCACTCAACACTCCTGAAGTTGCACAGAAATCAACGCAGGACACTTTTCCATCCCCAGACTTCACTTGAAGCATAAGTGCCCCTGATATGTCACCTCCTTTGTATCCTCTGTTTAATGATTATACTGGAAGACTAGAAAGCATCCACCAGCAACTTTGTCAGCTTCCTTTGATACTTGGCCCTTGAGAGGAATAAACTTTGAGAGCTATCTTCCCAAAATAGCCAGAGGCTGAGCACCCTTTAATGGCTTCTTCTCTCTTTGATGTCAAGTAGTGAGTGAGGGGTCTGCACAACAAGCCAAACCTGGACAGAGGAGCAGTGTACTTGGCTAAGACCCACACTCGTTCTCATAAACTACTTTACACATAAAACTGCAAGTTTTGGCCACAGACATAAACAATTTTAACTTTATATCACACTCATTAATAAGCCCCTCTTTCACCTGGCAAAAAGTTTCAGTACTGGAAACAAAAAAAATCTTCACATTAATTCAGCAAGTTATGCATATTCAAAAAACCCCACAAAAAATAGAGACAATGCAGTACCAAAATCCAGGGGGGGGGAAATATGAATTTATGTTTAACTGAGGTACCAAAATAACAACATTTTACATCTCTTTGGGCATAAAACACCCACCAGATTCTTGTGCACTTAAATGGACAAACATGTAAAACCAGTGTCGCTCCACAGGTTTTATCTCTGCTCCATCTCTACGTGTCAGGGTGTCCACAGGCCTCAGATGCATGTTTGAGCTTACACAAGCAAGATGCACTTAGTAAAGGGATGAAAAAATTTCTAAATTATGCAGTAAGGAGAGGTTTTGCTTTAGCTTAACTTGATAGCAAACTATGGATTTATGCTATGGCTTTTCTCCAACTTGATGAATTAGGTGGAGGAAAAGGATCCTAAAGAAGAAAGGCTTAGGGTAAATATCCAGACATCTAACTGCATGCATTTCCATCACTTGGTATTATCACCAGGCTAGAGGGCAGCAAAAGTTGCAATTCAAGCTATGGAGTCTGTTTCACCAGTATTCCCTCTCCCCCCAATTTAAACTTCTCAACACCAAAGAGACGGGAAGTGGACATTTAGACTACTCATTCACCAGTCCCAGGTCACTCCATTTAGTACAGTCTCCAGTGCTTCATTCAGCTTCAAAAGTCTCAAATACAGATGAAATGTGAACAGACCAAAGTAGAACAGAATTTGGAATTGGTTTTGTCTATGTGGTGCAGCATAGGAGTGCGCCATGTGCCAGCATGTTTTCCAAAACACACCCACTTTGATACATTAGAAAATTGATCCAGTGCGCTCAAGAGAGTGGCTTTAGTTAGCCCAAGTAACCCATTTGTGTTGTCATCCCTCTTGGACATCCATTCCCTGGATGTAATTCATGGAACTGCAGACCAGCTATTAAATCACAATGCTGCTCTCCAGACTGAACCTGTAACAGCAAGAGTCAAGTGGTCCACCTATACACAGCCAAGCTGGACATTCCCTATTACCTAAATGGAAACCTGTAGGCACATTGGATTTGGTAGTAAACTGCACAGTATTTTATTAAGATATATATCCCTGAAGATGGACAGAAAACACAAAAGGGAGTTTCTCATCACTGCTGGTGAAGATGCAGTAAAACACTACGGTAAAGCAAGATGCATATGCATCAACAAAATAACACTTAGAAAATTCAAGGGCATTGGCAATTGGAAACTGACATTTCATACAATTGGGCATGCAATTAGGGAATGTGATTGACCAATGGAAGCACCCAAAGGGTTAAGTTATTGCACCTTATGCTCTTCATTAAAAAGAAGAGTCAGAAGAGATCGTTATTAATACACTAACAAAATAGACCAGCTTACACTTTCTGACAAGGTATTTCATATCATCCATCATACATCCCTGCTTCACCATAGGTAAGTGAGACTTGCAGCTCAGCCTTTTTTTATAAGACTGACATTCTACTTAGGAGTAACCCAGTCTCACGTGTAAAAACCTGATACTTGAGGCACAGAGTGAGATCTTAAATACGTCCCCTGTATACCTCTAATTCCTGTGTCCTTGGCTGGCTTGGGGAGTAAGTACTGGTACTCTGTCCTCTGCGATTTCCCTTTCAAGAGCCTCCATTTCATCCCAGAGCAGGGCAGGAAAAGCACTCCCCACAGCCCTTTCCTGTACTAAATGCCTTCTCAATTTCTTACGAAGTCAGTGGGAGTTCAGTATGTCCCACAGACTCCTGTGGAGGTTGTAGATCCAATCCCAAAGGCCCAGCCTTGTTAACACTGCAGCTGAACACAAGGCATGTCAGCCATCCCCTTGAAGTCTATTTTATTTAATTAACACTGTCAACTGTCTAGAAGGCTGTTAGCTTAGAAAGAACTTCAGGAGAGTGAGGTGATAAAGAGAAGCAGTGCTAGGAGAGGAAGCTTACAAATGATCGTGATGAATGAGAAAGCAGAAGAGACATTGCATCTAAGTAGCTGCTCCTGAGTCTTTATACACCATTACATATGCAGTTACCCACAAATAAAGCACATTCTATGCTCCTCTCCATATCATATTTCACTCTAGCATATGAATAATCTGATATGCCTGTAAGCAGAGTCCAGATTCAAGAATATTAAGAAATCGCACAGATACAATAATAATGAAACAAAATTCCTAAGCCAGAGAAAAAACAGCTGTGTGTAATTCATTATGTCACAAGATTGTCATGTTGCTCGACACAAAAGCTTGCCTTTTGCCTGGCTTTGATCAGAGCCTTTTGCTGCCAGGAATCACACTAAACCTATAGCAAAATATAAATTGTGCTTCAGGACATTGTATATTTGTCTTGCTAACATAGCCTGACTTTTAGGCACTTCTGAGAATAAAGGAATATGCAGATGTACATCCACTGGTAGTGACTTGACAAAGCTACAGTTCTGCTGGAGCAGAACACCTCTCAAGCACAAGTTCTGGCAGAATCATCAGCAGACATGTCTATGGGCCACATCCTCACACTGGTTCTGATTAGTGTAATCCCTTTACTGCAGGGCAGCTCTGCATAAGAGCCCCAGAGGAGCATGTGGTTTAACAGTGCCTGTGTGCTAAGTGAGGGCAAGAACCAGTGCAGAGGAAAAGGAATGGGGCTGGACTAGCCAGTTTATCATACTTGAACCAAGGACTTGCTCCTCTTCTATACTGCCCTTCACAGCTGCTGTGCCTTGGGGGCATTTTCTCTGCTCAGGGAGAGCTGTGCACAGGAACGTGGCACCTCCCCCATGGTGGCTGGCTGTGATCCCATCACTGCTGTGTGGAGCATTAAGGTCAATATGCCTGTAACCATAAATACTGAAATACATTTTGCTAATGATCAACCATCGTCACTGAGCAAAGACAAATCTGTTCACCACACACTGTAAGAGCACCACAGCATTGCTTTTAGAGGAAAATACACTGAAGAACCTGGACTTCTTGTCCCTGGAAATAAGCCATGTCTTCATGGCCTAGTCACCTCTATAAATACAATGAACTATGGTAAATACATCTGGGATTACATTAGACACTGAGCAATTTGGGAAGATTGGTCGACTGTGGAAATCCAAAATGGTCTCACTAAAGGAGCTTAAGTGGTACTAGCTAAGCAGGTTTGGAGCCCACGTTTCAATGCACGATACCATTCTGTATGAGAACTCACTTTGCAGAACTGTCCAGGCTCAGTGTTCATTATTAGACTGCTTGATGATTTACTGTGTCATAAATTGGAACTTCTCCTAGTGCCCTTTGTGTTGATGATGTCATTTGAAGATCACTTTTCTTTATGGTTGGTACATGCAGTAAAAAGATTTACAGTGTTCATATGTCTCCACCAATGGCTCTTATGCACAACCTTTAAGATCCAAACACTGTTAGAGGCTGGGATTCACCTCACCTAACCAACAGCCCAAAGCCAGGCCAGCTTTGCTGTAGGGGTTGTTCCTCTATAGAAAACAAAAAAAGAAGAGGCATGTCCACATCATGAGTCTTTCCATATAGCTCAATCATCTACTTGATGAATCCAAGCCAGGATGAAGTCACATACGTATCTGACAAAGCTGTAGATGTTCAACAGGATAGGACAGGACAGGACAGACTAGAGAGACCTCTGCCCTGGAAGCAACATAATTTAGAAGGGAAGGGGGTGGGTTAAGATGATACATGTCCACCTTATGTATATGTTTATAACTGGTTTAATCCAACTTGTATGATATATTAGTGAGATTTTCCCTGCAAGCTTCACTTACCCTGGAAAAACAGTGAAACAATAACTGAAAAGACTGAACTCAAGGCATTTATGAAGTTAAATCACATCAGAATTCTCAACTTTCTGCAGATGCAAGCCCTGTAGCAAGCAGAGAGAAGCAGTGGCGGTGGATTTATCCCAGGACTCTTGAGCTCCACAGGTATACCACTCCTGCCTCACTGAGCTTTGGGGTAAAAGTGCCCCAGCAAGGGTTTACCCATTTTCACCAGTAACAGAGAGTTCATCACAGGCATGATTAAAATGAAGCCAGTGTCTCCCACAACAGCCACTGAGCTCAGGTTCAGTTGCAGGGTATATTTACATCTCCCATCTCATGAGAGGAACATGCAATCTGGGCAACACAGCAAGCGGAGATATCCACATTTCTGGGTGCTGGGGTACCCCTCTTCCCAAGTATCTTGTGAGACACCAGCAGGAACACCCATCAGCACCTCATCCCAAATCCAACCTCTGCATCAACAGCAAAAAATAAACCAACTGCACAACCATCCCACCTCTTTAAGATCCTGTAGCAAAATTAGTAAAACATGCAGCTACTCTATGTCATTTTTATTGTATATAAAAAGAACCCATTACATTTATTGGTTACTTTTTGTTGCTGTCACAAATGCCTAAATAATCCTTCAGTGTTTAGAAACAAGCCACTAGGGACCAGTGAGACACATTTATTGTAATTACATTATTCTTCTAATTAATTTTTGTCAGGAAATTTCAAAGTAAAAATCTCCAGCTAAACAGTCCCCCCTCCTTGCTTCTCTCCAGCCAATAGACACGTTCCTGAGCCTTGTTTAAAAAGCTCGTTTTCTTTTTGCCTAGTTGAAACAAAGTGGAATTGTAATTGAGAGTGGGCAGAAAGGAGAGAACATTGTCATTAGACCACATTGTTTAAATCAACCCGTAACAAGCATTTCATTTCGTTTGGGTCATTAACTACATTTGAGTGAAAAATGTAGTTTGCCTGGTGAATTGGTTGGTGGCCAAATGCCTCTAACAGGAGACTTGCCTGGGTGAAACCCAGATACTGCAACACAGGCACACAAATTTTACAGGTCGGAAACTTAACCATAAAGGAAGGACGTTTCAAACAAGCATCAAAAAAAGTGGATGCTTATCAAAGATATACACAAAATTTGATATTTACTGATCTATGAGGTTGTACAGCCTGAGGCAGTATTCTCATAATTTATTCTATTCTTCCCTGTAACACAGATCACTGAATGGCACAGAGTAATTCACATGAGACAGCCTGTAATTAGGGATTAAAGCTATCAACTGCTGGACGCACAGCCACTTGTGACATATGATACCCAGGTGATTTTACTAAAACAGTTTACCATATCCCTGGGTAAGCCTCAAACAAATCCATTTGAACAGTCAAGCTCCCTTTTCCAAGCCACACCAGGATTTGGGAATAGTTCACTTACTTTCTCTCTTGCTTCAGTCATTTGCAGAGTTTCAGAGCTACCACCTTGTCCCACTCTGATTCCCATTACCTCACATTAAGCATCTTCCCCATCTCTCCACACAGCAATGCCCTGCATGGCTCCCTGCAGCTCTCCTTCAGGTCCTTATCTTGCCCACAGCCTACCAGGGAACTGATCTGCCAGATGCTCAGCAGCAGCCTCATTCACCCCACCTCTTTGGTGGTCCACAGCCGACTGTCCCTGACAGAATGCCTGTTCCAAACACCCACACCAGGAGCTTTGCAGCACCGTAACTTCAGTCTGAGTATCAGCCACTCCCCTACTGACAAATCCTCCCTGAATGAGCTGTAACTCTTCTATCAGGATGCTATCCATGGGCATTTTCTACCAAGCCTCTGCTACAGCTTTTAAATTACAACATTGATTACACACAAGACCTGAAGTTCCTCCTTTGTATTCCTGTTGCTGACATACCTGAAACATTTGACTGATTGACCCATTAATTCTCTTCTTGTGACAATTATCCCTCAACCTCTCCCAGTTCTCACTCATGCCAGTGGTGTGATGCACCACTATCCTCTGCCAATACTATTTTCAGTCCTTCCTCAGCAGCAGCAAATCTCTCCTCATTGTCTGCTTCCTGCACATGTGGTTCCACTGGGACAACACATAACATGGGGACAGTGTCTAACATTGTATTTGGTCCCTGCTACTCCTGATCTCATCTCTTGCTGCATATCATGCAAACTGCAGAGATGCTTATTTGAAACAACCCCAAGCTATTCTCTCCTATCCTCCTGTTTATGGAAAAGCACTGATTAACCGGAAGTATTTTTATTTAAACCTAAAAGCAATTTATATTATATAAGAAAAAAAGGTCAGGTAGATACTCCATTTATCACTATTACAAAGGGCTGTAACACAGTGATAAAAAGAAAGAGAAATTAATTACAAGTCAGAGGCTGCAATAACTCTCTCTGTAATTGTGACGAAAAATTTAAATTAACATTTCTGTCACCAAGAGAAGTTTGATTAATTTTACAATAGTGGAGATGCTATCACCTTAATATTGGTGGGTAAGGAAATTTTACTATTTGCAATTTAGATGTAGATCATTTCTTCAAGATTCAAGAAGTGCCTGCGAGGCACCTTCACACTTTATTAACAGCTCAATCAGTGCCATGCTAGAAATAATTAGCCAAGAAACCATGTAGTAAATACATCTAGACTAGAAAACCTGCAGAATAAGAAGTGCATGATAAAATCCAGACCCCTACAAGAGAAACAGCCTCTATCCAGCTCTCCAAAGCGACCGCCACTACCCAGCTGCCTGCTACAGCTTTCTGCCTTCAGGGAAACACAAATACTGGGTTTTCTGACAGATTTGTTTTGTTTCCTGGTTTTAAGCCTCTGCTTGGCTGCAAAGCCCGAGGGCAGAGGGGATGGATCCAAGCAGTGGTCACTGACATCACACCCTGCCATGGCAGCAGCCCCATGCCCTGGGTGCCATACGAGGTGCTGGCTTCCCTCTGGGGCTGATGGGTGCAAGAGGTGGGAGGGAGAAGGGCTGCTGAGGAAAGCTGCTGCTGACAGATGGTGAGTGAAATGCAATAGGAAAGAAACTGAGGCAAGCAGGGATTCCCATGGTGTAGGACTGCATGCGCTGCAGCAGCCACGCGTGAGCACAGCATGCAGCAGCCAGGCAGGCCTCCTGTTCCCAGCCCATGGACACAGACATTAGTTTGTTGGGGTCTGTTTTGCTTTCCCCAGCTTTCAGTCCTCACAAGACCCTAACCAGAGTCAGAGTTTCAGACAGGACTTGGACTGGTATCGTGGAACACCAGCAGGCTTTGATATTAAACATCCCATAGACAGACCCTGGCCAGTCCCTGCTTTTTCTACAAGTTGAGGGTCTCCTGCCCCTTCAGACAGTACAGAGCTCCATGCAGGACAGGACAGGACAGGACAGGACCCAGGCAGCCTCTGCACTCTAGCTGGGAGCAGAGGCACTCTTTGATCTCAGACTTGCAGCTTCAGGCATTGCAGAGAGCAGCATCAGAGCAGGGAAGGGTAGCACTGCCTTGGGATCCCCTCTGGGACCACTCATGTCAACAGCCCAAACATCCCTGTCTGCACTATGCCTATAAGGGGAAAATTAATGTATTTCTATCCCCTGAAGACCTTGCCCACCTCCAGCACACACAGGAGCAGAGGAGCTGACACAGAGGGAGCGTGGGAGCCCCACAATCAGATTCTGTGAGTGACACCAGTCCCCAGCCTTTGCTACCAGAACAACCCATGCAAGAGCCCAAGGATATAATGCAAGAAAGTAAGGATCAGACCAAAACCTTGGGAAGCTTTCCCAGTCCTTCTCTGCACTATTTAGCAAGGGCCATTAATTTCTTCCTTTCATAAACACTGTGAATGACAATCTGAGAAATAAAATGAGCCTAGTGAAAATATATTGGTTCTAAGGCAATCAATGCCATTCGGCTTACAGAGAAAGGGAAACACAGCTCCCATCTGTACTCTGCTCCCTGTAGTCAACAAGGCTGACTGTTTCCAGCATGGATCAATGAACCATTCGTTAGGGGAAGTAAACCCAGATGAACAGCATTCATCTCTCTCCTTCAAGATCAAACTGACCCACATGGGAAGTTTCAAGAATGCTCTTGAAACTGCAAGTCTAGGGAAAGTTGGAGCACTTGAAGTTTCTCTGCACATAACAGTGTCTAATAAACCACAGTACTTGCTGCGCCCAGAGACTGAGCAGAAAGAAGCTGAGACTGCTCGTGGAAGTTGGATCACCTTCTCTCCAGCACAGAGGTAACACTGCACTGTGCATGCAGGGGCTCCTGAAAGTGTTGGAGTGCCTAGGGAAGGAAGAGCTTTCTAGTGCTGTCAGCTTGTAAGCAATATTAAATAGCTGATATAAATTTTTCACTGAACTTCTTTAGATAGAGTGAAGTTAAATGGGAAAGGAGGGGAAAAAAAAACAGGAGGAAGGAAGGGAGGCAACAGTGGGGTAATACAACCAAAGCAGTGAATTTGTCATTCACAGAACTTTAAAAAATAGGACTTTGCCCTAAAAAGATAAAGATCCTTACAAGGAATGCTATGAAAAAATGTTTACTCCACCAGTGAAGGCATCCCCAAAAATAGGCAGGAGCTGGTACCGCCATAGTGTGCTACAGACAGCTCTGGGGCTCCAAAGCATTTGTGCTGGAGAGAGAGGCAGCTGTTCTGTCAAGTGCCAGGCCCTTTTCTGAGACACATCACCACAGCCTCTGACAAACAGTACCTCCAGGATGGCTGTCAGAGGCTGTCACTGGGAGTGTACACGCAGCCAGTGTAATTCACCATGACAGTAACAGACATGGGGCAGCACAAGGTCCCCAAACCACACTCATTTAAGTAACTAGAAAGCCAAGGAAAGCACAGGCTGGCCGAGGAGGTGAACTGCAGCAGGCACATAACAAATGTTTATAGCACATGGCTAAGGTAAGGCCACGTTCCTTCCTCCTCTTGAACTGACACAAAATTTAATGGGAGATCTTTATAAGGATAGGCTATGGAAAGAGGCACTAAAGGCTGTTTCCATTGACATTTGGAAGTAGGCAACAATAAAAAGAGGAAATTATAAAATACAGATACCAGACTGGCTGCAAAACTTAAAGCTGAAATTTCTGCATGTTCTGAACATTGTTGCAAGCCAAGGAGAAACAGCTGCCCTCTGAAAAACAGCTGGAAAAGCAAGATATGGAGAGCAGAGTGTGTGTAAGAGGATAATTCCACTGTAGCAGTGTATACTGCAGTCTGAGCTGCAGAGGTCAATAGAACTGGACCATCCTAAAAAGACCAGCACTGGGAACAAAAACATAGCACAGTTCTACCAGCTCCAGCCACCAAAAGCATTTACCCAACTGTGGGGTCAGTATCACCAGGCAACTAAAACCAGTTATCCTCAAATTGCTTCAGTAGCTTTATGGCTGAGCTGCATCCTGGGACCAAGCACTGCCAATATCCTCCAAGGCTGGCCAGTGAGAATCCTGTTGCCAAGACAGTTTAGTAGGGCCTTTCATTTACACTAAAACCTGCAAACACCTTTAGTGCTTTGGTAACACACAGCAGAAGTGTGACAATTTGTGACAATCTCCCCTCCCACCTCTGCTTGAGTAGATGCCTTTTCCCAGTAGCTGGGCACTGCCAGAGTATAACAGAAACATGAACAGTCCTCCAGTAAGTATTTGACAGATTAAACATTGTCTTGAGCTTTATTTCTTCAGCAGAGTTATGAAAAAATAACTTCCACTGAAATTAGCATTTTGTGGTAGCTTGCAGAGTGACTGCCTGCCCACTGAGGGTCTGCTTTGGAGCACATCTGCACTTGGCAAGGGATCCTTCTGATCCATCAGATCTATCTCCTGCTCTCATGGCACTGCAAAATCAGGAGCTGAGATCAAGTGCTCCAACTGCCCTGCAGGGATGACCATCATGAGAACAGAGCACAGTTTGTGTGATACAGAGGCTTGTTTTAATGTTCTGGAATTAAATATTATAGAACAATTGGAGTTTGTCCCAGAGGTCTGATGGAGTCATCCCCAAGGAGGGAGACTAACAGAGGGCACGATGTTGTACATCTACCCACACAGCAACTGAAAGAAGAAAAAAGCAGGAGAAATCGTAAGTCTTGTTTTGAGAGCTTAAGACGCATTTAGAACTTTAGAAGCGCCCAGAAGTGCTACACAATTGTGTGACCTGGCAAGATATGAGGCTTTCCAAGAAACTTACTATCTCTGGACAAACAGATGTCACAAAGTACCCAGATTCTCTATTACATGTTTTCTTCTTCCTCATCTCCAATAAGAAGTAGTTTCTCAGCTCAGGCAGCAGCCACAGAGAATCAATTGAACCTGCTTATTGAGAAAATACTTTCAAACAAGTGATTCCTTATCATAAAGGATGCACTTGGGAACTACTGTGAATTAGATCCAAAAGCTCTCTAAAACTTCACATCTTTGAATGGTAAAGCCTTTAAAAGGGAAGAAAAAAAAAAAAAAAAAGTAGGAAATCCAGGTCCAATAACATTGCTAGCAGCAGTTTACCTTTGACTATGGAGGGGAAAAAAAAGAAAATCATTAAATGTATCTCTCACAGAATCCATTTACAAGCTAATGTCACTTTGCTTTGCTTTCAATCAGAGATTAAGGTTAATCTCCAGAACTACTGGCGCACATGCAGACACAGTGAAAAAATGCAAATAATTCCACCAAGGAGGCACAGAGAAGAAAGCTCTTTCTTCACCAGAAATCTATTATAGTACATTAAAATGCATCATCTGATTTTCAATCCCTGTTGGATACTGAAGTACAGCTGGGAACAGGCAGCAGCTCTGAATACAGCACCATGAAAGCAAGTTACAAATGACTGCACGTGTAGCTGTGTCCGGGGGCAGAGCAGGGGGCAAATATGGGCACATGCTTTAAGTGCTTGTCAAATACTGACCTAACACACCTCATTTTCTGCCCATTGTAAGAGCTCTGCAATGAGCCTGAATAAATGCAGAAGGGTCCATTTATGAAGATACAACCCTCATGATGTCCTGCAGCACAAACAAGCAGTGACCACTTCCCAAGTCTTCCATGGAGTTGTTTGACTCCCTGGGGATGAACAGGTACTCCCAGCAAGAGACATAATGATGCACACAAAAATATCACCTCCCAAGATTGCTGTATGCTAGACACAGCTCCCCTGCACCAAAGGCAGCTATCTGACCCCATACTAGCAGGAACTAGACAGCCACCATGAAGTCCAGGATTGCATCAGTGTGTTTCTCCTGAAAGACTGCTAGCTTTATTCCAGCACTGGGATCCACAGCACCATCCTTAACAAAAGCTACCCAAGGTGCAAGGTACTGCTGGAGAAAAAAAAAAAAAAAAAGAGTAAATTTAAAGTTTTAATTATTCCAGTTAGAATAATTAAGTCCTTAAGTGCTTATGTCCTTAAGTCCTGTAACACAGGGCTGTATTACAGTCCTTTCAAATACAAGAGGTATAGGTCCTAAAAATGAATGGACTTGAAAGGGATGTCCAACAGGTCAGACACACATGGTGAGGAACACATGAAGGGACAAGCAACTTCCATCCCTTAGTGCCAAGATTTTCTGTCCTGCCCCTCAAAATGTTCTCAAGACCATCCTCAAACACATCCCCCAACTGGTCTGGCTTCAGCTGCACCCTAAACTATCCTATCACCAGAGTCTGATGCTGCTGCCAACACCATTCCAAAGCTTTTTCCCCTCCCTTATTTCTCTCTCTCCTCACTTTTCTTTGCTTGGTTTTGTCTGTGCTTAACCAGAGCATGACTTTACTGGCCACAACTGGCCTGCCATTTCACTGACATGTTGGTCGATCTACAATTATAATGCTGACAGAACCATGTCTTGCTTCTTCTTCTTTCCTTTTAACTTGAATTTGTCCCTTGCAGACCCATTAACAGCCACAGGGAATCTGGCAAATAATTGTTTTATATTGTGGAGTAATCCCCTATGCCCAATTTTCTTTAAAGCTGGCTGTACTGCTGCAGCACATCCACCTGAGTAGAAGCACACACAGAGTGAAGCAAACCCCCTTTGGGACTGCATGAAAAAGACAATCTGGAAATGTGTCAGCAAGGAAAGCCTGAGGACACTATTTTGTAAAATGTGTCTGAAAGCTGCGGAAGGTCTGTCTTGTAGTCAAGACCTCATCATTAAAATTCAATCAAAAAAGGCAGTATAACCTTCTAAGTTAAAACACTAAATAAAAGGAGATCAAGATAAATAGCAGATATCATCTGAGCCAGTCATAAGAACGGATGTGCATCAATCTCCAAAAAAGTCATTCAAGATTGATAACACCAAAAGACAACATCTTGATAATCAGTTTTACAGTGATGGATTGAGGGAAAGCTTAATGAGTCAACTACCGGACTGGAATTTCATTAGAGACTTTACCAGAGCTAGAAAAACCTGTAAAAACTTAAGAAAAATCTGCCTTGTAAAATACAATAGTGCATACATTTCTGTCCACACAGTGAATTATCACATACATTTGTGTCAGGAGGAGTTTGACTGGAATCCACTGCAGAAAATCCACTGCCTACCACTCTGTAATTTAGCAGTTGTGAGAGCCAATCGAACATAATGTAATTGTATTTTAATGTCTTCTATGAGACAAAGACTCATTAGTCATCCCCTAAAGAGAAGCACAAGCTGAAGTCACATGTCATTATACCAAGCTGTCAGGTGTGTGGTACTCACCACTCTCTTGATACTAACCTTCAAGTCAGGCTCTGCTGGCAAATGCAATCTGATGGAAGCATCTTTAGGATATGAAGCTGGATTGTAGCTTCAAACTGAAATAAAATATGTTTCATCTTCCACATTAACAGGCGTCATGGTTTAACACCAGCCAGGAGCTCAGCCCCACATAGCCACTCACTCACTCCTTAGTGGGACAGGGAGAGAATCAGTAGGGTAAACAAAAATTCTTGTATTGAAATAAAGACAGTTTAACGGGTCAAACAAAAGCTTCACAAGAGCAAAGCAAAACAAGGCATTCATTAACCACTTCCTGTGGTCAGGCAGCTGTTCATCCATCCCCAGGAAAGCAGGGCTCCAATGTGAAATGGTGATTAGGGAAGACAAACACCATTGCTCTAAATCTCAAACCCCCTACTTTTCTTCCCCCAGCTTTACATGCTGAGCACGATGCCATGTGGCCTGGAACATCCCTTGGGTCAGTTGGGATGAGCTGTTCCACCTGTGTCCCCTCCCAGCTCCTTGTGCACCCCCAGACTTCTCGCTGGTGGGGTGGGGAGAGGAGCAGCAAAGGCCTTGGCTCTGTGTAAGCACTGTGCAGCAAACACCCCCGAATTATCACTCTTCCCAGCACAAACCTAAAACCTAACTCCATACTAGATACTAGTAGTACTGACTAATCCAACCCAATTCAGCACAGTAGGGCTGATTAAAAAAACATACCATGTTTCTTGGGTCAAATCCTCATTTTATTTAAAGCAGCTTACTCTGGATGCAGCTGATCTCTAGATGACTTCACAGCCAAGAGCTGTGCTAACATTGCATCAGTAGAGCAGCACCCATGTTTGTTAAAGCAACTTTCTCCTCTTTACACTGGTTGCACTCCTCCTCTGGAGACTTTGCTCCTCCATTTGTTAATCCACCTGGCCATTTGCCATATTTATCTGTGTGGTATAAAGCCAAATACAACATGAGACACACGCTGCTTCAGGAGCTAAAAGACCAACATGGAGCTCAAAAAACTCATAGAATGCTGCAACATAACAGGAGGGTCCCGACTTGATTGTTTTAAGTAAAACTCTAAGTTTTTAAACTTTTAGTCTGAGAAAATATAGTTTTTTCCCTGTTGTTGATCCAAATGCCATAAGCAATGTGAATGCTAATATCACAGACACACAGTGATTACCAAACTCTCTAGGTGCTACATTAAATATGTTGCCAACAGCATGTTTCTCACTAGAAGGCAACTCACTTTGTAAGATTTTTTTTCTTTTATGGCTGAAAGATTTTTCCTTATTACATTAAAAGTGTATAATAATGATCCAGCAATGTGAGCATCATGAACAAGAGCATAACCCTGTACACAAGCTATCTGTTCAAATTAATGACATAGGCAAAACACCAGGAGAAAAGTTCAACTATCAAAATAGTTATATAGCCCCTGAGACTACCTAGCGGTGATAAAACAGCTTATTGTCCCTTTTGTAGGATAGCTATTTGTGAAAAATTTACATTTTTCATACCCTAAAAATGAATTATTAATAACAAGAAGCACATCCTTGCCAACAAAGTCCTGCCTGTGTAATCCATGTGGAGAGACAACACCACAAGGTGCTTCAGCCTGGTGTAAGCACTGACTGCAACAGGATGGAGTTTGTATCTGAAGCCACACCTGTGCTTCACCAAAAGAGACTTCCCAGATATTTCAGTTTTTAATCCAAGCTCCTACCCCAGTGAGTGCTGGGCAGAAGGCAGACAGGGAGCAGCTCAAGAGGCAGGGTGAGCCCAAGCCCTGGCCTGGACTGGTAGATAATGTGACAGGGCACCCTGGCAGATGGCTGGAGGTGCTCCCCATTCCTAGGACAGAGAGATGTAGCTGCCACAAAATTCAACCCCTTCCTCCAGGGACATCAGCCACACCATGGTGCCCAGTTTGCGAGGGGAGGAGCAAGACCTTTTTCGAAACTGAGTCTAGTCAGAGCTAAATGCAAGCAAACCTGTGCTGCTTTCTCCAGAAGCCAGAGCAGCGCTGGGCAAGTGGCCTTTCTGCAGTTTCCAATTAAAAAAAGTAATATTCTGACATGAGGAGAGATCTCTGTGTCCCTTGCAGGGTTGCCACTGCCACCAGACCTGCCCAGAGGGTGAGTCCAAGCAAAAGTCAGAGCATTGCTCTGACACTCACCAGCAAGAAGAGGGCAGGAAATCTTCTTTTAAACTGTAAAAAAACGAACATATTTAACAGATGTTGAAGTGAATACCTCTCTGGAAACCAAACTGGCAGACGTTTGGGTCTTCCTAAGTGGATAATTGATCACAAGGCTATGCCAGCGATGCTACAGTAATGAAACAAAGAGGGAACTGGGATTTAAGGATCTCAAATAAGCCTGTCAAAAACATGTAATAATACAGTCAGATCAATTTGCTGTCAAATACAGGTATGATGTGATAAAACCATAGAGTTTTTAGTAGATTATATTATTGAAGCAGTAATTTAAGAACACCTTCTAAGTAATAAATTACAATAAATCAAACTTTAAAACTTGAAAGCATGCGCCAGAAGACACACAGTGTATGATATGAGAAAGACAAGTAAATTTAAACCATATTCCCAAGCTGGAATAAAGCAAATTCAATTGCTTTAGAAAGATAATGATCAAAGCCTATTTTTGTACTAAATCAATAAATCTTGCAAAGTTATAAAGAAAAACCTGATAAATGCTTCTAGCCTTCACCCTCCTGTGTGTTGTAGTGCAGCATAAGCAAAGGTGATAAAGGAGTTCAAGAGAATGTCCTCAGAAAACACAGTGGTCAATCATAAATACTGCAAAAACACAATGGGTGGCATTATCAAGAGAAGAAGTTTTACATAAGAAAATTCCAATTTCTCTGAACAACATCACCAAAAAGAAAAATATTTTAGGAGGTGCTAAAATGCTATGTGGTTTCCTATAGAAAAACACCTGGCTTTCATTTTAAAAGGCGGGGTGGAGTCACGAAAAGAATGTTAATGTCTTCAAATTTCCCCAAAAGTGAGTGTATCTACAGCTCATAGTCCATAATTCACCTGTTTTTGTCCTCTAGCACAACAAAAGGTCAAGAAGAAAAATCTGAAGTCACAGGTTGGACTAGATGGGAAAAATGCCATCAGCCAAGTCTACTGATGAGCACAAAACACATGGTACTTAAACAGCTTAAATAGGATGCAACCAACCAGCAGGAACGCGTCATGTCTGATCTTGCCCTAGGGCCTGTCGTGGTTTAACCCCAGCCATTCACTCCTCAACCTCCTCATAGGTGAGGTGAAAAGCAGAAAAGGCCTTGGCTCTGTGTAAGGTCTGCCCAATAGTAACAAAAACATCCCTGAGTTACCAACACTGCTTCCAGCACTAATCCAAACCATAGCCCCATACCAGCTCCTAAGAACATTCACTCCACTCCAGGCCAAACCAGCACAGTGAAAAAGAAAGGAAAACCGTGATCAATTATTGGATTGGCAGCCAGCAGAGGTCAGGGAAGAAAACAAATGAAATCATATCTAGATCAGTGAAAAAAAGTTCTGGAGCCTTCAGCAAAGACCTTTCAGCAAAAGATGTTTTCTAAAACCTTATGAGCACATATTATACCCTGTGCTCGTAAGTTATGAGGGTATTGCTCATATGTTTTCCAAGTCAATCCACTTTGCAATTGGAGTCAATTTTAAATTCCAGAAGATAAAAAGAAGTTACACACATGTACCCTCTCCTATTTCTTAGGCATTTAGTATCACATAGCATCTCTGCAACAGCCTTTGGAGTTATGTGAAGACAAAGAGCATAAAGGAGAGTATTTAATGTATTTTTAATGCCTTTCAACACACTTCAGCACCTGGATTCCAGGATCCAGCAGGATACAGCCAGACAGCACTCTCCTCTGAAGGATTATATATTGCTTTACTCAAGGGAACATTCTTCCAGCACAGCAGGAGCACATAAGCTGGAGCCTGGCAGCTAATGCTCCACTGCCCAGGGATCAGAATCAGCAAAATGTTTCCTCTATTATATTTTACATAGGTCTTCTTACAGAGAATATTGTATTGCTCTGCCTTTGATGAACCTCTTTTCCCAGCAATCATTTGCCTCAGGTTTTACCTTTAGAATTTGGGTCATAAGAAGCTTTGCTGACTTAACTTTCTGGTGCAGTATATTTCCCTCTGAGAAGCAGAGCCCAAGAGCCAGGTCAGTATTATGGCAGTGCTCCTCTTTTTTGCTCTGAGCTGGAACTGTTCCACAAAGATGTGTGGATACCCAATTTCTGTCAGGGCTTGCACTTAAAATGCACTGTCAGTTCTCATTTCTCACATTACCCTCTCAAATGGGCAGAAAAGGACAACTAACCTGGTAATCAGCTTCCAAAAAGAGAAGGTCAGACTAGACTATATCACATGAAGAGCTGTTGGCTGCCATGAGAAGGCCATAATAGCTGCAGCCGGCAGAGCAGCACATCTAATGTGCTCACTGGAGGAGCTCATACCTGGGCAGACCATCCCAGGGGATGGAGCATGGAAAGCATGTCAGTGATGTTGTCCTACATCAGAGCAAGCCCCAGTATGGTTCTACTTTGCTGACTTAAGTGGTGCACAGAATCTCACACAAATGCATCGCCCAGGTGAAGGATTCCAGCTGTTTTTCTTAGAATTATATCTCAGAGCACAACAACCATACAGAGATACCTGCTTGGCAGGCACTGAGGCCACCTGTCCTTGAACCAGCTCACAGGATGCTCCCACAGCTGAAGGGCCCCAGAGAAGTGCACACAATGGCACTGAACAGCACCAAGTACCAGGCACAAACCCCACCAGAGTACAGGGACACTCAAGCCAGGTAAAAACTCCACCTCATCTGCCTGAAAGACACAGATGTGACAGTCCTGCCTTGGCTTGGAGCACCCCCTCCAAGGAATAAGGCACCCCTGCATCAGAGACTGAGCTTCAACAAAGCCACTAAGTAAGAAATGCTGGTACTCAGCAATTTGGCAAGAGCAAGGACTAAATTGAAAATAACCCCTTCCTTGTTCCTGGCTAGAAAGCACGATACAAAAACAGTGTCTGCTTTGCCCAGGTACTGACCACAGGGTTGGTCAGTGCCCAGTGCTGCACCACACAGTACTTGCTCCAAGCTGAAGTAAGCTGAGCATTGTCACAAACTTCAGCACACATTCAAAACTGGTACTTGTATCCCCTTCCCCACCCAGAAGGTGAATTGATACTGAACCAATACCTTCTGCTGCTGCAACAAAATAAAGGTCAAAAAACCGGGAGCAATGGAAACCATGGTGCTTTCACTGATCATGATGTTTCCAGTTAAGAGGTTTTGCCTGTGGCCATTTCCCCCTGAAGCAGGTGCCATGCAGGGGAAATGCTGCACTGCTCCAACCAATAACTTTTAGGAAATGGAAAGCTGCACCTGTTTAATAGATGTTTCCAATTTCTTACATCACCATCAGTATCCGTTTGTCACTTGGCAGGTTTTCTATAACTTCTTAGGTCCAAGCTGATTTCAAACCCATTTGGTAATGTCAATGTGACTTCAAGATTTAATGATTCATTATTTTTTAGACCTGAGAGCAAGAGAACGTGTTAATTTTTTTGCCTGCATGGGCTCAGTGATTTCCTTCTGGTTTATTCACTCTATGTATCATTAAAAGCAAGGGCTGATAAGGAAAAAACTCAGTGACACATACCTAAAAGAGACTTCTTTAGTTTTAAAAAATACTATAAGCATTCTACCTTTCATAACCTGCAGACAATTACAAGGGTAATGGTTCTCCATGCAAAACACCTGGACATTCCTGGAGAGCCAGGAATATTAGGCTAGTGAAAACTCACCACTCTACACTTGGATAAAATTCACATGCACACATATGCATTTGACATATTCTAGAAAATTTTGAGCCTTGTTCCTTCTCCTGCTTATTATAAAAGAATAAGAAAAAAAGCCAAGCAACCCAATAACACCAACACACACTTTCTGAGATAACCAGTGAGCACTGGGTGAGTTCTGTAACAATCTGTCCAATCAGGCTCTTCCACTGCTTGCACTAGATCAGCACACCTCACTGGATTTTAACTAGTATTTGCTGCTTACCCACAATTTTCAGAGCCTGGAGAGAGAATGAGGTTTGGCAGAATTCATCCAAGGTTTCCCTTTTTCCCCTAATTTTGCTGTTATATATGGGAAAAGGAGATGTTATGCACAAAAAAATGAAGAATTAGAGGACCACAGCAACTCTGGAAAGGTGATGAATTTGGTTGTCACCAGTCAATCAATGCTGTGCTCTAAACAGCTGAGACCTTTCATGTTTCTTCAGAGCCAAAAAATCACCAGAAGTTTCAAAGGGAAAGCTCAGGGGGCTCTAGGTGGGCAGCTTGTCAACATGGGGTCACAGCAAGCACTACCCACCCTGTGCCACTCACATGTGACCTCCTGCCTCCTACAAAAGGAGAAAGCAGACATGGTGCTGGATGGATCAAATGCAGAGGGCACAGGTCATGCCAGAGAGATGTTCTTCTTCTAAAGGGATTATTTTCCAAACAACCCTTAATATCAGCTCCTTCGTGATCCATGGCTTTGGGGTCTTGGCAGCAAAGATACAGCTGCCATTAAAATGTATGCAGTTTCCCCCTCAATATCTCAACTTCTGCATGTCTCAGGAGCTGGGAAAGGTTTTTTTTCCTGCCACAGGAATCAAGACTGGGAACTGCATGCACCACAAGCAAGGTGAGATATACACTGGATTGGGTCACATGGAAAGAAAAGAAGGAAAATATTTCAATCAAACCTTCCTAATTAGAAGGTAATGTAGTGGTTTCCCTACAGTGCAGGTAGGGATGGACTTGAAATTGACACTAGGCTGATATTTCATTCAGTCATTCATTGCTTGTAGGAATTGAGAAAACAGCCAGTTTCCAGCCCCAGAGGCACCCACCTGGTGCAAGAAACTGCCACCGTTAGCGGGGCTGAGAGCAGCACTGGCTCTGGGGGAAGGAACCCGCTCACAGAGACATTAACATGCTGAATACACCTCAGCTAAATGGCCTCATTCAGCCCAGAATGAAGAAGCAGTTTCACAGAATTTAATGACTGATTAATATTCATTTAATAATTCTTGCCTAAAACTGCAGCAAATTATTTTAAATTATGCCATTTGGGAGACAGCAGACTCAATTCAGCAGGATAACTGGGCTCAGACTGTCAAAGTCACTCCATGGATTATTTGGTTCTTCCTTCCCTTGCCAGGTGACTGGCAACTGTCTACCTTGCCTTTCTTTTTCTGCTTATTTCTTCCTTTTTCTCTCTTCTTCTTATTCTCTTTTTTTTTTTCCATGATTCTTTTAAAATACATGCAGCTCCAACAGGATACACAGAGTAATGCTACCAGAGTGAGGCAAGGGCCCTACTGTTCTCACAAACCTTTGGAGACAGCAGGCTGCTGCAAACAAAGAGGACAGGCCATGCTTGATCTGCTGCCAGCAGACTCCAAAGGGAGCAATAAGAGAAGCATGCAGGTTAGAAAACAGATCTGAGCTAGCAAGCAGCACAGCTTGGATCTGCTCCTGCTCTGTAGAAAGACTGGGAAATTAATGGTGTTTTTTTAAAAATGCAAAACCAGAACGAAAATTAAAGTCTGATGGAACCCTGAGTGCCCACCACTCAGCAGTCATAGCACCAAAACCTGCAGCCACCAGCCCACAAGAAAGTCCAGGGAAAAACAGTCAAGAGAGAAAAACAAAATCCACATTATATTAGCTTGTCCTTGGGGAACTGGATCAGTGCATTGTGCAAGGCAGGAAAGTCAGGCTCTTCACAACAAGCCCATAAAGCAGCAACCTCCAGCATCATCTACTTCATCTGAGCTCTGGCCCCACACCAGCTCCAGCACAGGCACATGGAAGTGGTGTCCAAGGAGTATCTCTGGAGGTGAAGGATCCACAGCACTACAAATGGAGCCAAGGCACAGCAACGTGATTTTTTGTTAGAGATACCCCAAACCCAACCTTACCCTCCAATCTAAGCAAAGCCCAGACAAGAGCCCAGGCACTGAGCAGCCTGTTCCTACCTCTGCACCCAAGTGGAAGATGGCCATCAAAATACAAAATCAGTGGTGGAATGGTGCCCCTCAAATTCCAGAGAATCTAATTCCCTCTCCTATTCTTTCCACAACCCCCTCCAGTGCAGACAGTATCACCTTTTCCTTGCTGTATTATGCCCTGGCAGTGTGCCCCCCTTTTTCCAGAGCCAATCTCCCTCCCCATTCCCAGAGCCTGGCACTTGCCTCGCTGACACCTTCACCTGCAACTTCTTTGACATACCTGCATCTAGACAACTACAATTCTTCCCTTTCCCGTTTTTATTGATTTTTGAGGCACTCATTTCTGAGATGTATGGTATCATTGGATTATACTGTTTAGCAATTTATTTGTGTCCCTCTTTATGTTCTGGATTGATTCTTTTTCCACCCTGTCTCAAAATAAGACGCTGCCACTGTTGTTATTTGGCTATCACAACAGCTCATGTAGCCCTGAACTATTAGGCATTGCTGCTCCAAGAAATTTTGTGCTGAGGTAATTTGGTGACTAAATCAAGTTTTATCACTGAATGAGGTTAGTGGATATTAATGGGAAGGCAGGAGTTTGCACTGAATCATTAATGTGGATAAATGGAGACCACTTGTTTAATACTTTATACAGTAAGTGCTAGTAATGCCTTAAAATGGTGGTGAAATATTGCAAGTTGTATTCAAACACAGAGAAGGAGGCCTAATTTGACCTGTCCTGCTACATTAGCTGTGACCATACACTGGGACCTTCTGTTAGACTCAACCATCTCTCTGTGCTTCCCTGCTCTATCTCAGTGTTCACATCCTCACTTTCAGCACTGTTTCTGAACAAAAGAAATACAGCTGGGGCTGGGACAACATGTATTTGAGGGAAATTACTGCAAACAAACATTTCCAGGAACCTGAAATTTAAAATCATTTTTTAAACAAAGAAAATTAACTTACAAAAGAAAAAACAATAAGAGCCACATGTAACTCCCAGAACTTGCTCATCAATTAAATGTAAAATGCTTCCTATAGAGGCTCATGTGTACATTGATTTAGCTGTTCAGAACTGCTCAGAACTACTGTGACCTTTGTAAGGTGAACAAGCAGCAGCTGTCTGGGACACATGGCCTGACCTGTAAGTCTAACATCCAGCACTATCAGAAGCCTATCTGTGAATGAATGCATGGAAAGAATGAACTTAGAGAGATGGACAAAGCCAGAGCACACTTCTGCAGCTATTTTAACAGACCAGAGCGATGCAGAACACAGAGCATTCATGCATTTTACTTCCAGGAAGAAATTCAGTGGCAGTGGAATCATTTGCACTGCAGCTCTGGTGCTGTCAGAGTTTGCTAAAGAAGTCCTCCCACAACAGGCACTTTCACCGCCAAGCAACCGCCGGGCCAATTATTCCCTGGTAATTCACACTAAGCAAGCAAAATGAAGGTACGTTATCAGAAGCAGACACACAGGTCCAAGGTCACCCACTACAGTAAGGAATATGCAGTCCCTGTACACAGAAGACAGGCAAGATGATGGGATTATAGAGGAGCACTGAAGTGTGCTTGTGCTTGTAAAAGTAACACGGTATTCTGCTGCTCAAAGCTTGCATTGACTCCCTGTAAGAGGAAGAATGAAGCTCAGCAGTACTCACAAGCTGAAGACACAGACCACAGCCAGTTATAAAACAGCATCTGCTAGGCTGCTCTCCCACATATAAAAAGCAAGCCCTGGAAAAAGCAAACTAGGAAAAAAGACTCCAAGAAGAAGGAAGCCCTGCAGGGGGAGAGTTAAAAAAGGACTAGTAAGTCAAAGAGGTGCTGTTTGAATAGGGATGACCCACACTGTTAGAAGAGCTTAGGTCCCCTTTTAAACAACGGAATGAAATGGATAGTACTCTGAATAGGGCCCCTCCTGACCCAGCAGGAGCTGAGCACAGGGCTGTTTATCGAATAAAGTATTTGCTATAGGTGAGTGTGATCTGCCCTTCTCCAAACACAGCTGATAAATAAGCAGCTGATAATTAGCTAATAAAATGGATCTCAGCATCACAAACCATTTGCTTCCTTATTGCCAGACTGGTCCCAGAGTTGCTGGTCATTGCAGGTCCCTTTGGGAGTGTCCCAAGTGCTCCACTTTCTTCATGTCCTCAGCACTGCCTTTTCTAGTCTGTGCTTCCAGTGGAGTGCAATGTCACAAGTGTTTTAGGGTTTCTAAAATTCTCCAGTGCCTCCAATGCCTTGGCAGGACACAAGAAGCCTCAGATACCTCCTGAGCACAGCTGGTGCTCTGTTTCTGCAGGCAAGGCAGGTGGCTGCTGCACTCCATTTCCAAGGCACAGTTTCTCAAACCAATCTTCCAAGTGCACCACAACTGCTTTGCAATATTTAGCATTCATTAGCCTAAGTGGGCATCAGTAAAGCAATTAGTGGGAAGCTGATACAGTGGAAGTTTGGAAGATGCTCTAAAGAACAGGCAGTTTGTCTCTCACAACTGTAACTCAGGAGAGTTTTCTGACCTGGGAAATCTACTGAAAAAAGCCACGTGGTAAGCAGGCTTTCAGAGATGCATAGGCTGATGCTGGCTTTTGATTTTTCCTTTAGGAATTCATCTATATCTTAAGTAGCCCCCACATTTTGAATTATATTCCTTTGCGGGCTTCTCTTTGATTTTTTTGATTTTGCACCAGAGCCCTACCCGGCCTGTGCAAATTGAACACACTTTTGAGAGTACTCAGGACTGTAGAGCAGAGGGCTAAAACTGTGAGGCATTAGGGTGGCATCCTAATGGAAAGGCATCCTTTTCCAAACAAGGAAGTGGACAAGCACAGAGCTGAGAGCAAGTCTGGCTTGCTCCGTGCTCCCAACTGGTGTAGAAAACAATGAGGCTTTTCCAGGGAGATAAATAGGGAAGGAATACGTGCAAGCTACTTAATGTACATTGTGGCTGTTTCATCAGCTTTGGTTGGATAGGTGCAGTGGGATTGGCAAGGGGTGATGGAAGTCCCTGACTCCATCAGGAGTCCCTGACTCCAGGGAAATAGTGATCCCAGATGTGCTGAGGACTGTGCAGTGAAAGGTCCTGGCTGTGAGAACCCCACAGCTGCAGCCACCCAGAGCCTACTAGGAGGGCTGCTTCCCATGCAAATTCTTCAATGATTAGAAAATTCAAATCAAGTTTCTGAGAAATTTTCTCAGGAATAAGGGGTTTAACCCAGTTGCAACTCACAGATCAAGGCATGCAGCTGAAAATTCACCACTTCATTGGCTTTTCCAAGTAATAAGCTTCTGATATCATCATATTTTGCTGAATGCATTTCACAGAGTGAATTCTGAAATGCAAAGTCAAAGCCCTGCTGCCAGTGTGCCATCACCAGCCTTGTCTAAGCTGACCCAAGTAATTCCCTCTAATTCAGATGGAGCCATCTGAGAGGAAAGTGGCTGTTTCGGGAAGGAGTGACTAAGTTAAACCAAATTAAATTATTCCTGTGACCTCAGTTGTTCATTGCAGTTCTAAGTGCAATTGCAATTCATTCAGTATTTACCAATGAATCCTTCTTGTTATTTCAGAAATTCCAGTCTATTTTTTCTGATATATACTTACCGAAAAAGTACTGGAAAGTGCAGAAAATGAAGAGTTAAAATGATGCTAACAGCTACAGCAAAGAAAAACACATGGGAAGTGGAACATCACATAGCAACGAAAGAATGATGATGAAGAAATGATTACAGTGTAGAAAGGGCACAAAAGAACAATATAAAAGCCTTAGTTATAAAAAGACTTTTGTGTAAGGGGAAAATATCCATAAGTAGGGAAGATGCACAGAACTAAGGAAAATGCTTTTGAAACTCTGGAATCTTTGGGTTAACACAGCACTATAATATTTTACAGTATTTTCTTTTACAAAAAGTTTTCACAGTTCTGCAAATTTATGCAGATTGAGGAAGATGTTTATAGACCTTATAGATGATCAAGGACAAAAGAGATACCTAATTTTTTTTCTCTAATTCTCTTTCCAACAGAACAAGGACTAGAATTTCACTTTGTGAGTCTTTAGGAGACATCCCCTATTGATTTAAACAACCCACTAGTGGAAAATCTGCCATGTCTTCCTTCAACGTGTTTAAATTATTAATTACGCTCAGAGTTAAAAAAATTAATCTTATTTCCATTGCAAACTTTGATACTTTTTTCTATTCTCTGCTGTAAAATAAGACTCAGTCTACTAACAGGGGATATGAAATTTTTTAAGGCACGGGGTTTTTTTAAATTGCTCTCTAAACATCTTTTAAAGAACAAACATTGGAACAATGGTCACAGTTTACATTAATTTGTTTTATACATTATGAGACTTTATATCACATGCTCTTAGGAGGCCATGGAAGGGCATTGCTCATTTGCACAGCTTTTCAAAGCTTTTGGAACATCCCAACAGTCTTTTAAGTACTTGGATTATCCAGTAGCCTGCTGCCTCTCAGGAATACAGGGTGAGACATGGTGCAGGATAGTCACTTCTTGGCAAACTCTCACCATGTGAATCCCTGCATTCAGAGTTAATAGTTGGGGCGATCCTTAATAAAGTATTTTCAATGTGTTTTCCAACTTTTATAAAATGATCTCACTGCAGCTTGGTAATCTGATGAGGCACCATTCTTCTGGTTTCCTTTCTCTCTTCTTAAATTCTTTCCCTCTTAGTGCCAAAAGAGAAGAACTTATGTTTGGAAAGGCAGGGAACAGAGAGAGATGGTTGTGGCATTGCTGTTGCTCAGACCCACAGTGCACCAGGGAAACTCTGATTACTGCAAAGAGAGTAGGGGCTGAAATCTGTCTGGAGACAGGCATCAGCCTCAGGCTGGGACCTTCACTTCCAATCCAAGCTTCAAAGCTTAGGCTGGATGGGTTCCAAAAGCTGAAGGCTTTTTAGATCCCTACAGAGAGGGATGGTGGCACAATGAGCCATAGCAGCTCCATCTCTGAAAAAGACAGAATTTTCCTGAGAATGAGGTATTGAAAGTCACAATAATCTCTTTAGTCCTAACTGCAAATGTACCAATTTCCAAGGCAATATTCTTAGACCTGGAAAGTCTCTCTCTCTTTCACAGAAAATAAATTCAAGCAGGAATGCTACAGGGCGTGGAGGGTGTGTGGGTGGGTGTCTGTGAAAGAAAATAATTATTTAGAAGTCTTAAAATCAGGGAGAGAAACTTATTTGGAAAATACATGTTTCAAACATTAAATACAAGCAAACATTACCCCTCCAGCAGCTCTCTCCAAATCCTTCCCTCAGCACGCCCAGGGTGACTGCAGAAATACTGCAAACACTGGGGTTGAAGAGTGACAGAACAAGAAATCACAGAGGGTCTACTGAACAATATAGCTCTAAGATGAAAAATTCACATTTTCTTTTTGTATCCCATTGAAGATGCAAAGGCTTTTTTTCAGAGCAGCACAGCAGCCTATAAAAAGACGGAAGTCCAAGGCTCATCTCTCTTAAAAAAGCACCATTCCCATCCTACAGCCATATAACCCACAGCAGCCGTGTCCATAAAACATTTTCCTATTATGGTCCAGGACTTTGCAGCTACAAAAGGGTTCCTTTCAAACTCAACCTTTTTTTATGCATCCTGCAGGCAATTTTACCACCATCGTCTTAAACCAGAGGCAGTTCCAGGGGTGCCATGGGACCTGAGCTACTTCTCAGGAACTGGGGGAATGGCAAGAAGGGAGGACTTCCTGCAGGAGTGCAGCTGGCATCATGGGTGTGGGAGCGTGATGAGACCTGGTCAGGATGGAAAACTGCCATATGAATAGTCCCACTCTACATCTTCACATGGAAAACCCAGTTCTTGCTCCATTATTCCCTATTCTGTGTATTGCCACGGTTGCACCATTGGAGATCATCCTCAAAGGGATGGTTCTGCTACAGAGGGGATGGAGTAAGAAGGCAGCTGAGAAAGGGGCTGCAAGAGGAGGGATCTGCACTCACCAAGCAGGGAGAAGGCAGGGACAGGCACAGAAACCCAGCTGACCATAAAGATGCCCAGCCACAGCCACCACTTGATCCCTATTTTATTTCCCAGGCAGGGCTCCACTTTAGGCAACTGCCAACTTAACCTGTGCCTGAAGCCCTGGTGATGGGGCCTGTCTTGTGAACTGTGGCCCTAAAAACGTCCTGCAGGGTGTCTGTTTCCCTTGAGGAATCAGCTGGGGAGCATTTCCAAGAGCTGAAGATTGTGCTGAAATCAGTCAAGTTAAATGGTGGTGTATGAGAATAGGAGTGAATAAACCTCGAGGGATATCATTTGTCATTTACGGTACTTGTTAAAAGTTACAAAACAGCAGTTCCACAGAGGTTATAGAAAGGACAATGCAAGAACACAAACTTCCAACCCATTTCCAAAACTTCCTACAGAACCAGTATTTTCCAGAAAGATGAAAATTTCATAAAGAAGAAAACAATAAGGATAAAATGAAAGTTATTTTATTTAATTGAAAAGTAATAAGCTGCTCAGACCTTTCAAATGCCAGAAACCATTGTTTTTAAGGTGAGAGAGATCCTGATCCAGCCATCAAGAATTTTGGACAATAAAATGTCCATGAACAAACACATGAAAATTATAATAAAGAAAACTGCACAGCCAGAGGTCAAACCTACTTTATACTATGAGCCAAACTCTGATAATTCACAGTAGATTAAATTCAGCAGCAGTAGAAGCTAAGTATGAAATTTGGATGTTAGGAAGATTTAAGCTGGGAATAGGTCTTATTCTTATTTTACCAAAGGCCAGACATAGACTCATACATGTTTATGAGGAAAAAGCAAAAGTGACTGAATTTCAAAGAATGGGCAATGCAGAAAATAGTTTGGGCATAGCAGGGTCTCTGGAAAATGCTGTCAAAAGTTAGAGGGCAATAACTTAAATTTTCATCAGTAACTTTCAACTTTACTTCCAAATGTCAAAAGCCAAAAACCACAGGTGGGAATACTAAGTACAAATGGTTTTTGAGCACAGACTTTTCATCTTCCAATGTGAAACTGAGAATTTTGAAAGAAAGCAAATGCTTATGATCACAATTTTTGATATTACTCAATATCAAGCTTTTGACTTCAAAATATTTTGAGGAATATTTTTCATTGATTATGCTTTTAAGTTCAATCTCATTTCTTTTGGAAATAACACAATGGTTTTGATTATAGAGGGTGTAGGAATCTTCAGAGCAAAGCAGGAGGCTCAGTAGCTCAGGGCTGCACTGTGACACCCCTGTGTGGGCACCAAGGAAGGCATCAGGCTGGGGACAAGGAGCAGCAGTCTCCTGGATTTGTTCCAAAGCGAGTATGACCATGTGTTCACCACTGCCTCCCATCCCCTGCCTTCATCTATCTGGAGTATTTTTGTTATATGCTCTTCTCTGCACGAAAATTTCTTTTGGCAATTGCAGACTTCACTTCAGAGTCCATCTTGGCATTTACTTTGAAATAAGGTGATTTTCTGTGAACCAAGAAGCCTCTTCCATGTGGCAGATCCCCGCAGCAATTCCCCAATCTTCTCATCAATGGTTCAGGGATTCTGTGGGAGGTTTCTGTGCAGAGGAATTGCAGGCTGGAATTTTCCAGTGACAGCACAGAAGGGAATTTGAAGGGCAGTAGGGCAAATCTGCCTGCCATTATTATTAGCAGGTGACTACTACTGTAGCTGCCTGTCAGAGTTAAATTACAGCCTGTGAGATCTTTAGTTATTCCTGTCCATAGTCTATTTTTGAGAGTCAGTTGCCATAGAAGAAAAGATATCATTTTGATAGCTGCTTAATTTGTGTACCTATATCCTGCCTGACAGAATGATTTCCCTGTCTTTATAAAGGGAAGCATGTTCCTCTCAATTGGCATTCAGTCCTCTGGCTGCATCAGCATCCGTCTGTCCAAAATCTTTAGAGAAACAGTTCACAGAGAGCAGTTAACTGTGATCTCTCTCAAAAAAATTAGTCCCCGTTTTTCCTCTGACAAATGAAGACATTGTTTCAACAATATTTTCCTTCTCCAGTGACAGTGCTAAATATTTATAACCTGTGCCTCCTAGAAATGCTGGTCTCCTCATGAATAAACACTAGGCTAACAACAAGCAGCTTCCAAGAAGAATGCAGGGTGTAGCTGACCTATTCACACTCTTTCCCCTCTGCAATACCTGGTTCCCCATGACAGCCATTTAAAATCAACACTGATCCTGATACCTGACCCAAGTTTTTTGTGTTTGTCAGAAAACATACCTAAGTAGGCCCATTTTGGCAGTATGCAACAAACAAGGCCAAGCCTTGCATTGCAAAATGTTACAATCCAAGCCACATATTAAAAATGCACAAATAAAATGTACACCTTGTCTGTAAGCCTTGCTAAACACATCCCACCTCTGCCAGCTCCCAATTCAGTGTGTGAGCAAGTACTGGTGTGGCATCCTTCTTTCCTCCCAGTCTTAGCAGGTTGATTTCTTCAGCACTGAAGCTTTAATTTGAAGGGGAAGGTACTCCTCTAACCACCATGGCCTGAGCACATTGCTGTCTTAGTGAACATGTGTTCAAACCCCCTGCACTCTCAGCTTTCCAGGTGTTTTTTCACCACTCAAGTTTTTATTCTTCTGCAGTTTAGGACTACCTCATGCACTGGGTAACAAGTGCATCATCTCTGCTTCTGTCTAAGGCCCCTGTCTTCCCTAGGACTTCACCTACAGCAAGGGCCTTTGCAAAGATGTCAAAATAATCACACAATTACATGTATAAGGTTCCTTTGTTGCAAAGGGTGTCAGATAGGCAGACAGTTTACAGCAGGGAAAGAGCTTTGTATTCTAATTACTGCAAAGTAGGACTCCAGCAGTAATCAAACTAAATAGATTTTCTCTTCTGGGTATATGAGCTGATGTAGAGATTTTTTTCCTTACGTTAAGGGACTGGTTCAGCAACTGGATAAAGTTACGGCACTGCTTCCAAAAGGTGTAGTTCCATACTTTCATATGACTATTCAGCATTATTCCCCATTTTAGGACTGTTTTCCCTTTTGTTTATGAACCATAGTTGTTGTCATATTTATATAATCTCCTCTTTCTCCTTTCGTTCTCAAACCTCCAGTCATTCTGTGCCTGTTACAAGCCTTCATGAAGGTCACAGCTTGTGTTTCTGCTGTTAACAAGGCACTGCCCTCTTCTACTTGGCAGAGCTTTTCAGTTCTGAATTCCATTTCCCTCTGGAAGAGCCGAGCAGCCTGCAGCAATCTTTCCTTCAGCTTTAGCCCTCTTACTATCACACACAACTCCCACTTGAAATTAGCCCATCAATATTTAACTTCCATCATTGCATCTGGTATGGAAAATGAACACTCCCATCCCTTGTTTCCTTGCTCCCCACTGAGCACTGCTGAAAATGATGCCTATGATGTTGGGGAACAAGCACAAGCACAAGGTAAATAAAGTCCTACATAGCTTCTCCTAGAAAATTAAACAAAAATTTCCCATCTTTTCTGCACTTGCAATTACAATTCCTCCACATGGCTCCAGAGAAGCATGTTGTTTCTGCTGCTAAAGACATTTCTACTCTATTTCTTTTACAGATGAACTGAACTATGAGTGAGCCAAGCCCTCCTAAAAATTTCCCAGCAAACTGCATTGACACAAGTTAGGTAACCCACTGAATGACATGAAGAGTCCAAAGTCTGGGGAAGCCCCCTTGCACCAAGTCCACAGCAGCTGCTCAATTCCCTTAAGTTCCATTGAGTTCCATTTCTCAGTAATTCAGTATCACTTTCCAGATGGAAAAGAAACTTAACAATTCATATTTAAATAATTGCGTTGATTCCAAGAACACTGACTTTAAAAACAAAAAACAAACCTCTTTTCTCTGGACAGAAAATTTTATCAGCAGTTGCCTACTTTGCCAAGATCCCATCTGCACAGCATTATTTGATTCTGAATAAAGAGGATTCCAGAAGCATCATTCCTAATAGTGTTTAGATCTCAGATAAATATGTTTATTTATTTATTTTCTTAAAGATTAGCTTTTAAATCCTCACAGTTGCCTGACTTTCCAAAAGCCTGGTAGGGTTTTTATTTTATTTAAAGGTCTATCACCACCTGTCAGTGCAGCATCAGGAAAACATTGGAATGTGCCATTAGTTCAGAGCTTGGGTAGGACAGATGAGCTTTTTTAGTAGCTGTACTGTATTAATGCCTTGTTAGGGGTTCTTATATGTCTCCTGATAATAGGAATAACCTCTGGAGCAATAGCAATTTATCCATACATCTAGCTCACACTGCTTGTCACAGATAGTAACGGTTGATAACCCTCTTAAGCTGCTTTTCATCTTCTGTGGAAGCACTCTCACTCTAGAACACATTATTTTAACCTGTCAGTGTATAAACAGGACAATTACTTACACCAATGTAGGCTGAAAGTGTTGATAACTGAAGTTAAATCCAGCATTGTCACTCTAATGTTTTCCTGCTAAATCAAGCCCAATGAGGCAGCATGTCTTCTCAAATGAAAACATTTGTCAAACTCACTAATTCAAAATCAACCTAGTGCAGAGCTCTTGATTTGCACTGGTTGCTGACAAGATCAGAAAAGCAGCAATGGAAACAGTGAACTGATTATTGGGGCAAAGAAAGAAAACTATCATGCAGGAAGAATGAAGGTGGTTTGTGTCTGTGAAGGGAGAACTCAGTGACTCCAAGAAGAACAGCAGCATCCCCCCATTGCACTCAGGTTTTGTAAGACTTGTGCAAAATCCAGGCCTGTTTCTGCACTCCTGAGTGCAGTGTCGTGTCCACAAAAACTGCTATAGCTGCTCTGCATCCTTCTCCAGCCTGTTTCCCACCAGCTCACACAGCTGTATTAACAGCAACATCATTTTGCTCAACAGACTGCCAGCAGTGAAACTCCAGCCCATGCACTGCATGCAGCTCACCTGTTCTTGCTGACCAATTTCTGTGAAGCAAAAAGGCAAAAGATGTCAACACCATTTCTTCCCTCACTTTCCACCCTTCCTACAGTGCCTCTGCCTTGTTTATCCCATGGGCACATCACTTCCTAAGCAGAGCCAGTGCTGATGCTGTTCTCTAACCTTTCTGGTTTCTCCTTCAGGGACTGCCTCAGTGCTCTCTCTCAGATTTGACCTTATCTTCCTCCTTTCCTCATCCAAACCAAACACAAACTCCCCTGAAATCACCCTCTCTGAGGTCTCTGCTGACCAGACCTGAGGATTTGTTCTCCATCTGCAGCTTCCTGAAGCATTCTGCTGCTCTGATGCTATTGCCTGCACTTGCCTTCTACACAGATTATTCTACTTTCCTATTTAGCCATTAGCCCCTGATACAGCCCTGGCCAGGCTGTGTTGAGACTTTGTCACTTCATCCTTCCTGACACATTTTACAAAGTCCTCAAAGAAATGCAGATCCAAATACCTCATATCTGCCACATCCCACCTGCTAAAAACAATCCCTGGGCTTTGTGGTGTTCTCCGACACCAGCATTCCAGGGAGGAGAAAAGCAACACCCTGTTACCAAACCTAAAAGGAAAGTGAATACAGTTTGAGCAAAAACATGATGCCATGTATGGTTTTGTATCAAATCTTCACAAGATACAATCCATATTGGCTAAAAATTTTATGCAGAAATTCAGAGGAAGAAAAGGGGTGAGTTTTCTTTGACTCTCCAGGGTGGAACACTGCAAACCAGCAGGATTGCTCACAATCCAGACCTAGGACCAAGTTGAATTTGCTTTACCTTCTATGCTATGCCTAGTCTTACATTAAAATAGCCTGAAATCTGGAAATGTAAACAACCCAGCTGCAAGTAAATTAACATCATTGATTAAGCTCCTCTTTTACATTGGTGCCATAACACTTGGCCTAGTTTTCATTTCCCTGCGATTCTGTGAAGACCAATATTTGCTTATAGTGATCTGATAACTAGTATGAAGACTTTGAATTGAAAAGAATCTGTGCATTTATTCCTGACTGTGATCCTTCAAGTTTTTAATGGTCATCAATTATGAAAATTTATATGAAATTATATACCTTTCATTGTTTCCTTTAGTTTAGAGCATTTGTAATTTTTTTCCCAACTGTTTTTAGATTGGCAACCAGGCATTGTAAAACACTCACCATACCCTTCAATCTGAGGTTCAGATGGTAACATGTCCTTTTATAATTGTTTGGGCATGTAATTATAGCAATAATCATATGTACTGCTTAATGTTTGCACCTCTGGATAAGGCCTTTAACCCATGTTTTTCAGTAAGACTGCTGGAAAAACAAGAGTGGAAACTAATGACCATATAATTTCTGTATGAAAACAACTGGGAACAGGAGATCCCAAATAACCATCCCTCAAGGCAGAAGGACAGGTTTCAGCACAAAAGGGAATGCAATGCTAGTCAGGCCCCATTCAATGTTAATACCAGTACCCCTCCACTGATGAGATGAATGAAAAAGATATGATTTAATAAGCCATGCTCCATTTAAAGTCTCAGGTTTATTAGATATAGAGGCTAGCAACATAAATGTTTAAAATGCAGTCAGAAAAGTTATAGATGGTTTCATTGAATATTTCACCTGCAAAAGCCTGTGCCACAGAAAATGAGGAAATCTGTAGGAGTTTTACACACAGCGCAGCTTCTTATTGCAAAGTAAGCCAAACACTTGACAACATGTAAATATATACTTCCAGCTTCTCTTTTCACTGTTTATTCTCTTCTTAAGCTTATTTTTGTGTCATTTCTCTTCCTTTTTTAGTTTGCAAACACAGTTCCAAGGTCTTCAGTCATCACTGACTTCTCTATCACTGGTTCTTTAAAAGGGCAAAGTCCTTATTCATCATCCTGTAACTCTCTTAATATCTACAGCTGGTTCTTTCATACTATTTATTTATCTATTTTACTAAGGACTAAACCCAAAAATATCAGTTTGACAAGGGGCAGAATGTATTTTCCACTGTGGCATTCTTCCCACTCCTTTGGGTGCCTCTAAAGGTCTCTATGACCTATTTGAAATCACAGACAGCAGTTTAGCAACCAAGGAAATAATCCCCACCCAAACTTTGCAACCCTCCCATCTCCTGAATTGCAGGCTGTAGGCCCACTGAGAGAAATAAATAACCTATGGACCTGTCAAAAAACTCACCAACATAGCATCACTGTCACTGTACTGGATAAATATAAGTAGCACATTGTTCCTTAAACTAAAAGAATCCAGTTATTTCCATTTAGTTCACACTATCACAGGATAATTTTAAAGTCACATTTTCTTCTTCATTTTCTGTTTTTACTATTATGATAGAACCAGAGGTATTTACTTATTTGAAAACATTACTAAGATCCAACAGAGAGAGGTCTTAGACTTAAGCAGTACTGAATATTGTGCTGAAGGTCAGAAGTCTTGCAATCTTACTTGGATGTGTCACATGCAGTGCATTGAAGAACACAGGGCTGGTAATTGCAATAATACCTTGAACAAACCATCCCATTGTGACATGATGGGGGAGTGAAAGTAGTTAAAAATGAGGGAAATGCCAATAAATGTCAAATGCAAATGAGAGAAAGTTGGCAGCAACACCCTAGAAGCCAGGAATGACACAAAATTAATAAGGGAAGAAAAAGGACAACTGAAGAAATCAATGGTCAATAAAACTAAGGACAATAAAATGAAGTTTATAACGTACGTTGTAACAAAAAGTATCTAACCAACAGCTACCGCTCTGTTACCACTATGGAAAAGATAACATTGTCAGCAACACTGTAAGAAAAACAACCATGTTCAATAAACACTTCTGTTCTGTGTTTCAGCTAATGCCATTGATGGAACAGTACAACAGATCGATGATGATTAAATACTGCATTTTCCAATAATAATTAAGATTAATTATTATCTTAATTAAGATATTAAGCACCATATCTTACAATCATCATCTTTAATTAGCAATATTTATATTAAAAAAAAATTATATCAAGGAGCTTAAAGCCTCTGGCTGAAGCCTTATGACCTTTTCCAGCTGATCTTGAACACTGACCAAATTCCAGGCTCCAGTAAAGTTACTCTTGTCATAGTATTTAAAATATTTAAGCAAAATTAATGAATCGTTTGTCAGTTTCAAAGCAAAAAACCCAAAATTTACCAAAAAAAAAAAGAAATAAAAAATAAATCTGCAATTTAGCTAACAAAGAATTAATGGAAAGTATTTTGAGCAAGCTCTAAGCAGAAGTTCAAGAAGAACAGACACTTTTGCTTTGTGTCACATAAGATTACAGAGTTATTTAATACAGATCATAGCTGTAACTAAACAAGATTTCTCCTATCTCATTTGGCATTGTCTTCCACAGCATTTTGGCAGGGAAAACAGAACAGTCCAAATCTACTGAAACAGACATGAAGCATGTGTGAAAGAGATGCAACCACTGACTGGAGAAACTCTCAGGACAACTCAGCCAAGACAAACACTGCCCTGCCTGGACAGGTCACATTCTCCCGTTCTTACCACCTCCACACCCAGCACTGCCCCACAAAGACAACAAAAGTTGGGGATTACATTAAAGGAAATAATTTGATATCCAGTTCAATGCGGTTAAAATACAGCAGGGCCAAGAAAACATTCTCTGAGCAACACTGAATTTATGGACAGGGGCACTGGCAAAGCAAAAACAGAGGCTTTGCTGTAGGACTTTGTGGATCAATGTACAAATTGTTATACTCATTGTTCAGTAGAACAATTACTAAAATCCATTTGCCAGTAAATGTGCCTTGTCTTGTAAATCATTGGGTCATTAACCTTAACAATGTCAGTGTGTTGTCACTATCCAATTCAATTAAATTACTGACCAAGGTAATACCTAAAAGCACATTTCAGACAAAGAGATCTACTATTATATCATTATCTGTGATGACACTTAGCTGTATCTTAATTTTGTACCTGTAATTTGAATATATCCTAAAACTTCGGTTATATACTCGAAAAAGCCAGGTGGAGAGATACACAAACATCCTGAACAGAAAAAATGGGTATGGAAAGGTTAGAAAAAGAGGAAAAGGGGAAGAGAGAGGGAGAAAATGGAAAATTACACCAATCACCTCCACGGGGTCATGTGTGCATTTTTATTTGCCATATTTCAATGTTCCATGAGGTCAGAAGACAGGGACGCGAGATCTTCTCCTGCCCATCAATTATTAAATCTGGCAATATGCCTTAGCAAATGTCCAGTGATGCAGTTTCTAAAAAGGGGCACTCTCTCCACCATGCCAGAGTGAGTAATACAGCAGCACATGGAAAGGATGAACAAAGAAAGTCTCTCATGACCTTCCCGGGCCAGCAGTGAAGAACAAGCCCAGCAGTCTGTTTAACTTGGAGGGAAAAAAGCAGTCACTCAGTTCCAGTTTCACTTGAAAAAACAAGTGTATATGCAATTCATGAGGGCTGGTGAGCTGCTTTCATCACACTAAAGAGTCTCATTTAGATGTCTGCATGTACTTCCATGCATATATTCTCATATTTCAGGCAGATTCTCAGCCCACACTTCAGGGCAGTAACATCTTTTTTCTAATCTCCCTTGGTTTCCCTCCAATTTCCTCCTTGCCCCTAAAAGACCACAAGATTTATGATGGAAGGCACAAGCAGGCAGGCTCAGTGAGGTAGCTTATTGCTATTGTTTATACGACTCCTGCTTTTCCATGGCCTGAGACTCCACCGTGCGAGGTGCACGAGAAGAAAGGATGGCCTGTGCCATCAGAGAGATGCCAGAGGGCTGTGGGCAGATGGCTGGAGAGTATGTGGAAGCCACAACACCATTTTTGCCAGTATATCATGCAATAAACAGCCTTGCTCCTGACAGACATTTTGTAAACCAGAGGGCAAACAAGTTTGCCTTACTCTGGGGTCTCTGGTCAAGGCACTGAATTGGAGAACTCAATCCCATTTTTTAAACCTCAACAGTCCTGTAGAGTGTCCTTGTAGGAGTCCTGCAGGGGTACATCTGCTAAGGAAGAATGATTTACCTTGAATATGTAATTTCTAGATATCCCAAATTCTGGAGGGCTTCCTCAGGGATGTCCTTGTGAAGCAACAATAGAGGGTCATCACATTAAACTCAACAAGCTCAGCCAGGAGCAGCAGCCACTGGCTTTAGAACTGCTGAATCTGAGGCACTTAGGAAAACTGTGCTCCTGTCTTAGAAGTTTTGAGTTAGGTCATACTTTGTCCCTCTTTTGGAAGAATACAGTTTCAGGCTGAATCAAGAGCTCTATGCACCCCGGATGCACAGGGAGCCCTCAGTGCTATACAGAAATGGCACACAACGCCACCTGTGCTCTTGACATTTTACAGAAAATAGTATCTCAGCCCTCAAAGGTGGGGCAAGGAACACAGTTAAATAAAGCAGAAAAAACCTCAACTTCACGTTTTATATAAGGGAAAATTTTGACCAAATAAATGCATTTTACTTTCAGTACAAGTTTTATCTTGAATGGAAAAATGAAAATGATTCTATCAAATATTTTCTGAAAAGTTATCGAAGAAAGAAAATAGAACGGAACTGGAAATGAACTGAACTAAATCACCTGCAAAACTTCTATTTTTATGGAAGACACAATGACAGGAATGGGCTTTAAGGATAACAGCACACACAAAAGGTAGAGTGCTGCTTTGTTAATGGAATTACACTGTGGATCCTGAGCCAAATGGATGCAATTTTATGTGAACTGCACACACAAAAAATTCCCTCAATAAACATATGGAACACAAGGCTTCTTTTCTCCTTACTTTAACTAGGCAGCAGGGAAACATTATGACCAAAGAGTAGATATCAGTGCTAGAAGACTTACAGGGCTGCTTAAAAGGGAGTTCAAAATAAAATAGAAGGCAGACAAAATAATTGCTTGAGCAACATAAGCGATTATTGTTTTCCTTATAGGTTTTTGTCTTCTTTCAGGACGTACAAACCTGAGCACACATACACATTTTTGAAATTGTATTTTTGCTTTTAACAGCAGAAGTATCTCCTGGATGTATGAAGAGAATAATGCATCCTATATAGTCTGTTATGAGAGCTTGAGGACTTTAAGGAAGAAAATATATTTATAACAAAGGAGTATCTGAATAAAGAGGAACAAAGCAAGGCTTAAATAATGCTTTGTACTTTCTAGTGATTTTTTCAGGTAACATATAATTAACTAGAAACCACTGACATTAACAACATTGGACTTGTATTACTTTCCTTGCTTTGGAAGCTGGATTTGGCAGCACACTTAAGAGCTTCTCAGAAAGCTCCTGTTGATAAACTATTAGAGTAAAATCCACATCCCATTTGCAGTTAACTATCCTCATCAGATCATCTTTTAGTAGTCCCAGCTTGCATCCCTGCTGGCAGCAACTATTTGTTTTTAATAGAGCATCTCTTTTTAAAACTTACCTGACATTAAGATGCTCATTACGTTTGAAATTATAGGAAAAAAGGACAACAGTTCTGGACCAAAAAACACTGGCTGTCACTGCCCTCCTGTTCCCCAGTGTCAGGTCTCGTAAGGATGATTGCAGTGCAATCTTTAAAACTGTTGTCTTCATCCCTCAAGCCTTGCAAGGAAGGATCTCAACAACACCCTAAAGCTTGCTAAGAGACAATAACTCATTCAAAGACAACTGCAGCAGCTTCCAGGGACAGATTTTCCTCACAAAAGTTACACAGACACTCCAAGTACTTTATTGCTGTTTAAAAAAAAAAAATCCTCTTAGCTGCTGCAGTTTCCAAACCCTGCTTTTAGAATTCTCTGCAGAATCAGTATTTTACTGCAAAACTCTTTGCTCTTTCCCAGTTCTGAGCTGCAATTTCAAATTATAGTATCTCAGAGGTCTATCTGAAATGGCCTTAGGTTTGTTCCTTCCAGTCTGATGGCAAATGCGTTAAAATGTGCAAGACTTTCCAGTAGGGAATGTGAAGGATGGTACAAATATGTAAAATCCAATGTCCACAACCTGATGAACTATCCAGACATGTAACAACCTCATGATCCTGAAGAACAAATCTCATGGTTGCCCGTTTTCAAATACTTTTAATTATTTAGAAGGCATTCTGCCTCACCAAGTGCTAATGCTTAGGGCCAACCAATTGGGAGTTTCTGATTATTGCTGAATTCTCCAGACTGCCAGTAGTTCTGACACACGTGTGCCACAGAGCACGGTGTGAATACCAACATGCAAAATCTGCTGTGCTTATTCAGAGAGCGTTAATTGCAACAGACCACACAGACCTCACATACTTCATCATCCTGATAAGTTCTTATCGCATGAATCATCTTATGGATTAGCTTTCACTGCTTGTTCTGATCTTTGTTTCCTACAGAGCCACACTGCCACTCGCTCACCAGAAGATTCCACATCCCATTCCCCATGTTTCCTGAGGGTTTGCAGAGTGATCAGTGACTGCAAGGATGCTGAAATTACTTCACTTACACCTGTCTCGCTTTGCCTGTCATACCTGAGAAACTGTGCCACACCCTTAGGAAACTGGAATTCTCCAAAAATTCCAAAACAAGCCAGGCTTTCCTCTGTTCCATATTCCTGCTTCAGGAGCATAGAGAAACTAGAGAAAATTTTTAGTACACCTCAGCTTCTAAAAAAGCTTTAGAAACAGTTCATACTTCACTAACCCACAGCTAGGCAAGTCTGCTAAATTTTTAATCATGGATAACCAGAAAAACACCCTGAAAACAATACAGGAAATCCTAACACAACCTTCAAACATCAGTGCCTGGATAAGTTGATTTGCTACAGTGAGGCAAGCCTTGAGGTTACTAAAATGCATTATCTTAGCTCAACCACAATTTCAGGGTGTTTCTGCAGGTCTTCTCTTACAAGAAAAATAGCTTTTTCTCAGCAACATTTTTTTACTACAAAAAGGTGAGCAGCAAATACTCCAAAATCCTATGTAAGGCATAAGCACAGTGTGATCTGTGTCCAATTGTTGCAAAATAAGTCATTTTCTATAATTTTAATGAAAATTTATTCAAACTGAGTAAAGATATTGTACAAAAGATGTAATGCAAGCATACCTAAGGAATTAGCAATGTTGCTCCATTTCCTAAATATATTGTAATTAAACAAATGTCAGCAGTTCAGCCTTATGCAGAGATGATTTGACAGTACTTCAGAATTATAATTGCACAGTTCAAGACAGTTCAGGGACCTTGTTGTTTTTTGCAGCAAATTTTTTTTTCTTATGTGTTTTGCACTAACAATCTCTTAGCCAAATTATATTCTTTTTTAATAAACATCAGCTCTAACTAGGCATGGATGTATCATTATAAAGTCCTGCTCTCCATCACAAGTGAAAAAGGTAAGGTAATCCTATTGATTACTTTATCCACATTTAGTAATTAGTTGATTACTAAATCCACTTTCCAGATTTAGAAGCTCAGAAAGACCCCATGATTCTGTAGATATTGAAATCAAGATTGAATCCTTTAGTGTCAGCTGGCTCTCAGGCAGCTCTGTTCCCAAGGGATAGCAGTCTTTGTTCCAATACTTTAAATTCTTTAGCTACTTGAAGCTGGCAGGAACTCCAACCAAAAGCCACATTCCAGTGCTACTAGATATCAAATGAGAAATTACCATGGCACTTTTCCTCAATGTGACTCTGAGGTACACAGGAGGACCAGGTCTGTGTGACTGTTAATGCAAGACTTCACACAGACCCATCAGCAGAACTGAAGACCACAATCAAACGCCATTCCCAGTGGAGCACACCAACCAGCAGGATGTGCATATACACAGCTGCTGCCTGGGAAGCTCGGACTGTGGAGAGCAGAAGGTTGAACAGGGAAAAGTCCAGAAAGCTCTACTCACATGCTGAGCTTTGCAGGCAGGACCTTCTCCTCTTCCTCTCTCCTGCTCCTGTTCAGAAATCCCCACCCATGGACTGGAGGCAGAAAGATGAGAAAGAAGAGACTACCAGCTCCATTCCTGTGCTTAGTGCTTGCAAATTACAGGAGAATGCAAAGAAAAGACGATGCCCAAAGCTCTGTGTTCCCTTTATATCACAGTATTATGAAATCTTTAACAATAATGAGACATCCAGCAGAGAAAGAAGTTAGTATATAACAGCATCTGCTTTTGTCCCAGGAACAAGAGAGTTAAATCATTCCAAGCACCTGGCAGCATTTTTTTCTGAGCAATGGCTCAACACAACTGTTACAGGTTCTGGACACACAGGTAGCAGCAGTGCTCTGAGTGCTGCTGTATGGTGCCCATCACATTTGTCTCCTCCTGTGCTCAACTTTCTTGTGCTGATAAATGAACAGTTAGAAGCTCTTTGTTATATAAGTGTCAGCAGAGGCACACAGAGTGGAAATTTGGTGGTCAGGTGTAGGTGGCCAAATACCCATAAAAAAAGATTAGGTAGCTGATAGGGAATGGTATTTACCAGTTGCATAAGATGTCAGGTGTTGTGGAGAGGCATTGTTTTCACAAAAATGGCTTGAAATAGGTTCCTTTTGTTTCCCCCAGGCTTTTGTGCTCTCTGGAAAGAAACACACTGATCTCCACAAGGTAGAGATGATCTTTGAAAATACTTGAATGCATGGCTGAACCCCCAGAACCTCTTCCACAGTGTTGCTGCATGCTGCCTTTGTGCTGAGATTGAAATCGCAGCAGTATGGCTTTCTCACAAGAAATGAAATCAGCCATCACCGACTCAAACATCTTACCAAGCTCCTCAGTTTCTCTGAAGGAGATTTATCAACTATTTGTAATTATAAGTTGCCTGTGCTGCCACTCGCTTCAGAGGACAGTGGAGTCAAACGCCTGCTCTCAATGTCACAAGTCTCCAATGAATTGCAAGAAACCTCAAGCACTTTTTGTGCAGACCTTCAGGCAGGATAAATTACAACTGTTCTCTCCAGTCACTGAAGCTGTGCTGATTTACATCGTGGGAAGATCTGCTCCCTTGTGTGGGACAAGTTTAGAGGGGGAAATAGATTGTCTTGCTTATTCCTTATCTTTGTCTTGAGTCTTCAGTTAAAAATATACTCCTTGATTATATCAAGATGCATTTTAAATTTGTTTGTGATTCTTTGGTCCTGCCCTGTCCTCTGCCATGGCTGTGGAATGATGGCAGACCCAGCTGCAGCACTGCTGCAGTGAGGGAGCAGGTAGGAAGTTGCTGAGTGCTTCTGTGTATTGAGGCTTTGCTAAATACTTGTTTTTCAATATAACAGAACACATCCTCACCTGTCTGGGGTTCAGACTCAGAGCCAGGATAGCCTGGTGGGACAGCACTCCTTGATCAATGGCTCACATTTTTACTTTACATGACATCTAATTCCTTACTATGACTTGTGACTGCTTGAAATCCAATATGAAAAGAATGCATGTGCATAAACATGAGCACTCTAATAAGAACCTCAGTAACATCAGGCACCAACTCCTCACCATGAGGAGAGCTGGTAACTACTTAAAAGTGTGAATGAACAGATATGAGAAATAAACAAAGTTCCTATTTCCTGCAATGTGATGTAAAAATTCTGCTGAATTGCCACTGACAAAGCTGAAGGTCTGGTCCTACAGCAAGCCCTAATTCCATGATGAACCTATTTTACCTGTTCTTTGTCACTGTTTATATTTCAGCGATTCTTAAAGATCATTGAAGTGTGACTCTTACATTCAAGTGGCTGGTTTGGCAGCAGAGGACAGGGCACAGATTTTGGTGCATGCCTTATGAGCTTAGGCATCAATACTGCATAGCAGAAACCTGATCTGGTGCAGCTTCATCACTTATTATAATGAGCAATCTGTACCCTGTCTGTACATACTAAGAATCACATTTCACAGCACAATGCAAACTTAACCCATCTTAGAGTCCACACAGAGATTTTGTACCAGTTTTAATTAAATCAGTCTCCAGAACAATTTGACTACTTTCTTTGTGTAGGCATGACCCAGAAGCAAATGGATTATAAAATTTCTCACTCTCATTTATTATCGATTTCATGTTAACATTTGTTCTTCAAGTCTTAACTTCTGGAATCATGTTATTGTCTAGGAAATTCAACTTACATCTTTCTTTTAATCCTATGTTTCAAAGGATGACATGAAAAGATATTCTTGTGTCCCATAACTACTTAAAAATTTGCATCCAAATTATCCAATGTGCATTTTTCTTCCTTTTAAATAGTAGTTATTTACATGCCAGTCCCATGCTGTGCAGGAGCTGTACCCCAGATCTTTGAACCCATGAGTAAACAGAATGAAACTAGAACAAAAGGACTTCAGAGACACTTAACTGAGGCAGCTGATTGAGCTGTTAGCTCTATAGTCTTCAAAACACCTGAGAAGATTCAGGAATCCCAAGAAGTGGTTCTGATCTGGACCATACTGGGACACCCCTTGGTGGTACCTCTCTCTCCAGAGTCCCCTTGAAAAGCGCAGGAGTGCCCTGTGTTAAAGACTGGCCATTAAGCAGGATAAATTCAGCCTCTGTGTATGTACAGGAGTGACCCTGCTCTGCTCCTTCTGCCAAAGGAGGTAGCAACCCCAAGGCAGGGACTGCAGTGCCCACACCCCCAGCATCCCTCACAGGAAGGCTGAAGTCCTTCCCTAGAATATGATGAACAAAGACTGTTCTGGGCAGATCTGTGTTGCAATCATAGGTGCAGTTTCTCTGAACCCCAGGGACACCAGGACTTAGCCTGTAAAAGGCTCCTGGCCTGCCCATGTACTCCTGAAATTCCTCCTCCTCCTGGCAGTTTGGTTCTCGCCCCCATGACACCAATTCTTGTCCTGAATGGAGGGAAAACCACCCTGCCAGACTGGTGAATCATCTTCCATCCCACTCCAAAACTGCCAGCACAAAGGAGTTAACAAAATCTGTTTGAGCTGAGAGTATTTATGCTTCAGCAGTTCCATTAATAGGTATTAAATAACACTCCTTTAAGCTACAATGCTGCTGCATAGGGTTTCAGCCTCATCTTTATGGATGCCTTGTCATAATTTCTAGAATTATACAACTTCCAGCCATACACCTACATATATCTGCAAAGTTACAAAGTAGTCAAAGATTATTTTTTCTGCCCACAACTAGAAGAAATGACTTTTCATTAATCAGGATCAGATGAGATGAAATTAAATCAATTCTTCTCCCTAAAGTTTGAGATGCACAAACAGAAAAAACAGCTCTTCTCAACCCTTAGCTTGGGAGCTGTAGTCAAACTCCAGCTCTGGGTACATTTTCTCTGGGTGGAATTGCCACACCACGTGAGCACTTACTGCCTCTGCCAGCTGTTCCTCTCCACACGCACACAAATGACGCCTAAACTCCCACTGACTCAACACTTGGGGGATCCTCCCCTCTTTATGTCCTTGATTTATTCCCAAAAATTCAACCACAGCCTAACCCACATGTTCTTTCTTTTACTTTGTACATCATACACTCTCATTAGGCATCATCACCAAAAAGGACCTTCCAGGACATACTGCATCCCCCATTTCTTCAGGCAATTCCAAATATACTCAGAGGAGGTAGAGAGGCAATCTCCTACACATGGCAAATTGTGTTGGAAAGTAACAAGAGGTACCAGGTATGGAAATGTAATTGTGTCTGAGAAGTAGAGAAGTAAATGGGCTTCATTGTAACAATGCAAAACTCAGATTGCAACTGACTCCAGGACTCCCTGGCCCAGAATCTGAGCTCAGATCTCACATGCATCACTTCTAGCATTTGTGTATGTGAATGCATCCATTGCATAGCAGGAGACTGGAGAAAAAACAGGAGTCTGCTACTGTTCATGCTGAAATCCATGGGTGTTTTGGTTAAAACCTTTCTGAAGATCCTGAGCACAGTGAGATGCTCTTTGCATTCCCAGAAACAACACTCTCCAGGACACAGAAAGCCTTGCTGAGCACCTGTCCTTGTACCCACTTATCTCCACATGACATTGGTGTGAGGCTTTTACTACTGACAGGGCCTATTCTGCCCAGCCCCAAAGCATCCAGTGCAGTTCTTAGAACCCTCCGCTTGATAAACGGGAAACTTAAAAAAACATGGGGGAGGCACATCAAAGTGCTATAAAATGAGATGACATCCTCTGCTCCACAGAGGCCAAGACAGATTTCTGACTACACTGTAGCAGCAAACCAGCATGATAAAAGAGCTAAAGCAAGAGGTTATGATATGCTTGAATCACTCCAGAGAAAGCAAGTGCTGTGTGTAACTAGGGAGATAAATAATCAGGCAGACAGAGTAGCACTGCCCCCTCACTCACTTAAATCAAAGCAGCTTCTTTTCCCACCTCTCCACCCACTTGGAACTGGCATCAGTGAAGTTTAAAATTTGTCACTGGCAGGAACAAATAGAGAAGTGCAATTCTGGGACTGAGATATAAACCCAGAGGTACCAGCAGCAGCCATGCCTCGTCAGCAGAGCTAGCAGGGGTCCCACAGGCCTGCTCCCCTCAATGTCAGCACCATGGCCAAAGCCACCCAAAGCTTGAAAACATTCACTGCCCTCGCAAGGAGCTTGGGTTTGGGAATCAGCAGAGCTGGACTGCCCTACTGAGGATATATCCTGGCCAGCACACACAAGCCAAAATACAGCAGGAAACTACACTCAGACGTGCCTGGCACAAGTCCTTTTTTCTGAGATCCCAGTGGCATGTTGTCTGATTAGCTGGCAGTATCTGGCCCATGACTGACTGATGCTGCTACTCAGCAGCTTGGATTTGACCCTCAGCAGGATTTGCATTCTGCCTGAAGAGCCATGCATTGAAATCAGAGGGCCATGGGAGTATGTCCAAGGTCAGGTTTTACTGTAGGTAATACCCTCCACCTCAAAAGCAGCTGCATGTTTCTGACAATTATTTGAGAAGGTAATTGAACTCAGCTGTTTCAAATGTGATTTTCATACAATGTGCACTGTACCTTGATCCTGAGTTTGAAAAAGGAATAAATAATCCTGTTTTAACCTTGACTTGATGTGGCACTTGCTATGCAAACACCCTGCCTGCAGATCACACAGCCCAAGGAGGAAAGAATGTGACATTCTAGCATGGGGGAAGAGCTACTATTTGATATTTCTGCCCTTTAGTTCATGGTGTCAAAAAGACATCTAAGAGCTCACAAAACAGGTAAAACTTTGAAAAGAAAAATCTGCTTTGGCCTCCCACTGCATTCTTGAAAAGGGAAACTGAAAACTGCAGGTCTCACAAGGAAGAGGTACTTGATGGTAAAAGGAGAATCTTCCATTCTCTTGCATTATCTTGGTGGTGGGTGAAGCCAGAGTATTTGCTGAGCCTCAGAATAAGAATTTTTCCCTTAATGTAGATAAAATCAAGTTTCCAAAATGCACCTTTCACATTGCAAGCAAGGCTGAGGAGGACCAGCTGTCAGAGAGAATCACAGGTTTTCTTCACAGGCTCTGGCATGATGGCAGCAAGAATATCAAGGAACAGGAAAGTTTCCATGCAGACAGGACTCCAGTGAGCAACCTGCCTGTATGACTGTACTCACGGGGCTCTCCCCAGCACAGGATCATGAGATTCAGTGAGTTTATTCTTACAGCACTCCGAGAAGTTAAGGAAGTGACTTGTTCTCCAGCTGGAAGCAAAGACAGAGGGAGTCCCAAGAAGCTTTTGGTGGATCAGAGATCCTATTGCTGCCTGCCCCTGAGGCGCAGCCAGGCCCAAGACTGCACAGGCAGGCCCTGACTTGCTGGAACCATGTGCTCTGAGACCTCCTTTGTTCCCAGCTTGGGTAAAAGTCGAAAAAAGCACCGACTCTTCGGAGCAGTGGCCAATTGGTCACTTACCCCCGGTCCACCCCCTGCCTTCCCCTCTCCCTTCCCTGGAATAAATGGAAGAGCCCGGGGTGCCACACCCTCTTTAGCTCGGCTCCCTTCTGAGGAAGTGTACTTACAGCTTTTTACCGGCTAGGCTAGTAGTTCAATGCCTTAGAAAGCCTCGGGCAACCTAGAGAGGTAGCACGGGCAATCCAGCGTTTCAGTAGCTCTAAAAGCGGCAAAATGGTAGCTGCAAATCTAATACCACCAGCAGAAGCAAAGAGGGAGAAATATAGCTCTCAGCTTGCCTAATTTCCCGCAATTAGCAGCTTTCAAAAGAAACAGAAGCACACAGATGGTCGCAGAAAGAGTTGCAAAGCCAAGAGAGGGCGGGCCCCCCCTTGGTCCTTTCTTTTATTGGGAGAAGGGGAAAGGGGCGGGCTGGGGGTGGACCCGGGGTGACCGGCCAATGAGACACTGCTGAAGAGTCTGAGTTACATTTGGTAATGTAACTGTGCTTGGAACAAAGAGGCTCAGAGCACATGGCAGAGGCAAGTGTCTTGGGGAGGGGAAGCTCAGAGCAGGCAGCAACACCCTTCTGCTAACATCTTCTGCGTGTCTCTGTCTCGGCCACAGAGCAATCTACTGGCAGGATTAAAGCATAGAGCGAGAGCTGTATTTCTACCTCTTTGCTTCTGCTCTTGATATTAGCTTTACAGCTATCACTTTTGGAGCTACTGAAGTGCTAGATCGCCCGCGCACTCTCTCTAGGCAGCTCGGGGCTTTCCAAAGCACTGAACTGAGAGCCTAGCCGGCTAAGTGTGCTGTGAGTATATCCACATGACCCCAGCTCTGAGTTAGCTTAGCTATCCAAGCATGCTAGAGGAAGTCTGGTAAGAGTAGAAAGAGAGAAGAGAGTACCCTGACAAAGTAATGTGTACACACCCATCCAGCCTCTTGGACCAAGGAATAATTTCACATCTAAATTACAGTGCAAAAGCACATATCTCTCTGCATGCAAAAAGTGAGGCCCTGCCTAAGAAGATCTAACTTTTGGGGTTCAGAATACAACTCTGAGCTTCCCTTCTATGAAACATAAAGGGCATTCCAGAACACACCAAGGTTGGGAAAGAAACATAGAAACAGGCAAAGAAATATGGCAAAATGGATGGAAAAAAAGCAACATTATAATTCCAAAAAGGTCTGAGAGGACCAGCAACAAACTGGGGGCACAGCTTCCCTAGAAATATATATCAAAGGAAAACATTCATGATTGCAGAAAATGAGGTAAGGTACCAGTCTGGCTCACCAGCATGGAAAATATTGACAGAAGGCACAGAGGCAGTGATGGGACAGTAACTCCCTGATATATGCATGAAGTTGTATTTAAACATTCAGCAAGCTTTGATCTGCTGCTCTTGCAAAGAAGCTGCTCTTAGGAGTCTTTCTGATCTAATCCCTGTAAGCTGCTCTGTTTACCCTGCTGACATCTCTGTACAAAAAATGCATCAAATACAGCCGTGCACATTTGGGTGCAGGTATGTCTATGCATGCACAAGGATATGCATAGGGCACATGAAAGAAAAAATCCTCTACATGTCTTTTATCTTTGCAACAAGACCACTAAGATAGGACAGAAACTATATGCCCTTTTCATCCTCCACTGTGCCTAACTCAGACTTCAGCAGAACCATTGCAGAATTAAATACTGCTCATGGTGAGGGAGAACAGAAAACTCCATCTCTAAGTATGTAACGATTCACTCAGAATACACCAAGGGATTCAGTGAGTCTCTACATATGCTTCCTCTCAGCATGCAGGTGTAAGATTTAAAAATCCATATTTTTCTCCAATAAACTTAAAAACAGCTATAATACCAAGTACCAAAAGCACCATCTGTGCTTCACATATAGTGATGATGTTTTTTTCAGAGTTGATGCTGTTTCTTAGTATAGCTTGATCTTATTTTGTCAACCGCATCATGAAAAGTGCAAAGAACCCCTGTGGATCCAAATGTCTCTGAACAAGCTGCTTTAACAAGAGCATACAACATATTTCTGCTTCTTTAAGGCAACTGTATTGTTGACTCACATAGCCAGTAACATTGAAATGTGTAGAAATGTTCAACCCGGACACCAAAGTGCTCCTTACATCTTGTCAGTGACTGACTGGAGGTTGCTGTGGCCAGCACAAGACAAGGGTTTCTTGCTGAAGAAAAGAAGCTGAAAAATATGAGTACTCACAAAGCTTTATTTTCCTTGCTGTGCAGGCAACACCTCCTCGTTGGCCATCTCTCCTTCACTACATATCCACCACTTACACCCCTCCAAGAGAGTCCATCCCAAGCACTGCCCTCTTGTATACCTAACAAGTGCCAAAGCTTTTCTGAAGTCCGCTGAGGACCTTGCTGTCCAAACGTGTCTGGAATAGCCAGCAGTAAGAGGTCTCAATGATGGACACACATATCAAACACAGAGCCCTGGCAAGGTAAGTTTGACAAACTCATGCCTGGTCTTCCCCTCCTTCACTTTTCCTCAGCTGTAAACTGTAACTCAAGCCTGGATCTGTTGCATCTCCTCAGAGCTGTGTTAATGCTATTTCCATTATTCCTATTTCTCTGTTTAGGGCAAGTCAGCACCCACCATCCTTCTCAGAGGTACTGCAGGTGTTTCTCACCACATGCAAATGTGGACATGGCTATCTACTTTAAATATACAGTTACCAATTTGATGTTTGATATTTTACTTGACTCAGAATCATAGAATCATTAAGGTTGGAAAAGACCTCCAAGATAATTACGTCCAACCTTTGATCAAACACTATCATGCCAACCAATCCATAGCATGAAGTGCCTCATGCAGTCCAGGAGCCATCCTATTGTCAGAAAGCACCTCTTAAACAGTCACCAAGGCAGACCCTACTGCACTCTGTACCTTGGTATAGCACCTGTCCCTGTTCCTTTTCCAAGGCCTTTTTTCTCTGTTTCTTTAATTCCTTCTTTTGTGTCTTGTAATGTCCACAGACAGAAACATTACTAAATGTTTCTTACAGAAGTCTTCAGCATGGTATAGAGACAGCATTTAACTGAAAAGTTGCCCAAGAATATATTCCTGGAAAGGAACAGCAACTTTGAGCTATTTTCCTCAGTGATGTCAGATAGATTTCCCTTGTCATCCTTTGGTTGGCTATTTTTTTCTTCCTCACTTTTGTCTTTCCAGTGGAGCACAGCTTCGTGTCTGCCACTCTTTCTCCAGCAGAAATGTAAAGCAAGGCCAGTGTCCTGCTCTGTGGCACCACCTCCTCCTCCAGCACCTGTAACATTTTAAAAAAGAATGAACCAGATGGCTGCCACCACATAATCTATGATCAGGTAACACACAGAGTGAGCAACCCAGCAACCCTTAGGAATATATTCTTACTGGCCTTCTGACTGTGCCTTTCTACTGAACTCAGCGTGTTCAGTGAGCAAAAAAGCACAGCATTTCATCTACCATCTAATAGCACACATGTCTTTTGAAAGTTCAGATGTATTCATTTTGACCCAAACCATTTTGTTCAAGCTCTCTTGTGCTGTGCTGCAAGGGATGCTCCAGATGGATTCTCCTCCAAGCAAGCAATGCCATATGAAGCAAGGATATAATGACAGATATCAAACTGCATTGTCTGCTGGTGTTAATCAGCATAGTTTCACCCATAGTTTTAGCAGTTTATAACAACACAAAACACATCCCTGCATTTCTTTTCAGCCTGTCACTTTTTAATCAGTTTGAATGACAATCATCCTATTCAGATTTGCTGGAGCTCACAGCCACTACTCAGCACCATTGCTTGAATGCTGATTTTTTTTTTGTACCCTTCTTAATAATATATGTAATTATTTCATAATTCTTTGCAAACATAAAAAAAAAGAGAGAATATAAATGATTTACTAGTGAAGCATATTGACATTTAAAACCAATAACCAATTAGAGATTTGAAAACATCTGAATAGGCCTACTATTGAAAATGCCATCTGGTCTCCTGATTGTTGCTTCCATGTACTTCCTCATGACAACAACACAAAAGAAGATATGGACCAAAAAAAAAAATTCTTGAATTTAAAAAAAAAAATCACTTATACTGTACTTAGCTGCTGTCAGCATCAGGCAGCGCAAACAATCAGCCTCCAAACAAAAATGCTCACAGAGAGATTACTGACATAGACTTGCTTCTACTCCTTTCTTTTTGAGCAGTTTCCAACCAACACCTATTGACTTACAGAGAAAAGCAGCAAGTGTACTTAAAGCTGTACTCTAAATTCACCCCCATTATCTTTGTGTTGACACTTCCTCCTAGAAGATATATGCTGAGCTCCAGGTAGATCATTTGTAACCTTTATAATGATGATGGCAACAAATATAGCACAGTGCCCTCCACCTGACACAGAATGGATACTCAATGCTTCACAATTTCGCAATGAATAAATTGCTTGTCAACATACGTGCAGTAGCGGTTTTTCCCCCAATTTAATGATCACACAGCCATGACACAGCACATATCCATGTATTATAATGATCAGGAAAGCCTGATTGAAAGATTTGGAGAATGAATTTCAAGCCAAAGTTGCCACTGCCCAGGAAAGCAGCAGTATGAATTGATTTCTGGGTTGGAGAGATGCTGCACAGCAGTTTCACCTTGCATAGGGGTGACCTTCATTAAAATACCGTTCCTTTGTCGGAACAATAAAAGCTCTCTCTTATGAAGCGTATTGTCATGGATAGCGAGATGCAATACCTGTGTCTGTCCATAAATTGAGCATTTGTCCTGGCAGCTGGGTGACTGAACACCTAACTGTGTACATGGTCAATATATTGAGAGCAGAGATGCAATGAGGTACCTAAAGGCCACAATGTAGCAAATAGATTTATGTAAAAATTATGAGCCATTTCCCTTCTTCTATACAGGTTTTCTACAGGAAAACATTCTGTATAGGTCTGTATAGGAAGACAGACACCTCCTGCACTGGGAACATTTGTATCTTGGGAGTAGGATCCTTTTCTGGACACTGGGAAGTACAGAATCTCTCTGGAAAAGTGGACATGACCTACATCCACATCCCCACTGGACACCAGGACAGCCCGCACTCAAATACTGAGTTCCCTGCAATGAGACAATGCTGCTGTCAGCCACGCTGCATTTCAGGACATTCAGTATTAAGATTTCTTTCAGAAAGTAGAGGTTTTGACATTAAAATTCTCACTGATGGTTCCTCCTTTTTTAATGAATTTGTCTTTATTTTTTTCAGGTATCCAATCACAACTCTTGTTTTTTTGATTTGGGCTTTTTTTTTCCCCAGCTGATCTGAGAACACTCAATCTTTGCAGACATAAACACCTCCAGATTACAGATGTCTATTTTCAGTTTTACTTTTTCAGCAAAGTGTAGAATACTTGTTATTAAAAAATAGAAATTTCCAAAGGAAAAACTAGACACCACTAATGAATTCTACTTCCCAGCAGTTACAGACCCATCTGGTACAGAAGAAAATTGCTCATGACCCTCCAGCAACACCTTCAGCATTAGGGGACTCCTTAATCCCAGTCTGCTTCTAACTGGAATTAGCAAAACAGAGAGGAAAGTGGCCCTTTATTGATGCTAACCATCTTAATTATGAATTTATAGTATGATTCCTTTAAAAATTCAAAGAAAGCATTACACTTTCAACATTGAAATCAAAAAAATTACATTGCAATGGATTGATAATTATTAATTATGTGTTAAATTTAAGACTAATCCCTGCACAAAAGGCACAATTGTTTGAATTTAGGGATTTTCCCTATAGAAGTATTTGTGATAAGGTTAACAACTGAATAATTATCCTGTCCCATTCATCTTGTCAGCTGTTAAAGGGGAGAAAGTATTTTAAATTGAAGGGATTTTTTCTTCATTTTGCTAAACTTTAGGCATTTCTAATGTCTTCCAGCTCCCCAGATTATGCCTACATACACATGCACACACCATACACTTTAAGCACTGAAAAGCAACACTTGCTTTTGCTACTTTCTTTACCTCTTTCTACATTACATTGTTCCAAGTGAGACTTTCACCTCTGAGGTTCTCATTTCCTTGTTTTTCTAAATTGTTTCCAGGCAGGAAAAAGTCAAGCAAGTAAGGATAAGTCATTTTAGTTCTATACTGGGAGAAAACCTTGTGGTGGTGCAAGTGGCTGCAGCCACCCTGACCCCTGAAGACAACATCAATAAGAAGCTGTGGTGGTCAGGCCCCGAGGTTTAATGCCTCACTCTGTAGTTAGCGTGAGAGCCATAATCCCCCAATTTAGTTATCTACATACTTTTGTATGGTTGGTTAATGTTTTCCTCTCCCAATTTTATGTAAAATTCTATGTATATTCATTTCCCTTAATTTAATAAGTATAAGTTCTAGAAAGTTCTGTGGTACTCAACACCCCATTGGCTCCTTCCCTAAGTCCTTCTTTGGTGTTATTCCTATCGGTTCCCTCAGCCTCAACCCCACCTCCTGTCACGTATCCCATTGGCTGTATCCCTTATCCCCACCTTTCCTATCCCCACTATAAAATCCCTGGACACCCTCAGATCCTCGGCTCTTCTTCTCTTTCCCCCATCATTTCACCTAAATAAACCTTCTGTGTGGAACCTACATGGAGAGTCCCCTCTCTCACTTCTTCACCTGCGTGCTCTCACACTCTGCTCAAGGGACGGCTCCCTCGGGTGAGGAGCGCCTCCCCTCTGATCCTTTTGTGTGTGCCGCCGTAAATCAGAGGCTGCTCAGTTAGACTTCTGGGCTTCTCTTCGAGCCAGCACGTGTGGATATTACAGACTCTAGGATGTGCTCTGGAGTATAACAATTAGCATAGCAATTAATTATGGTATCCTCTACCAATGAAAATTTGGTTCAGTGCAACAGCAACACCATGCGACACTGCCTCACATTTGCGTACATTTATTTCTTCCCAAATTACACATGTAGGCCTAGAAATGTCTCACTTTTTTAATTAGCATCATACCAGATGGGATGACTAAGAGCCTGAGTTTAACATTCAATTGCAAAACTTCTCTTCTGCAGCAGCCTATGATGTCATTTAGTGACACAGGCCCTGTTCCAGTCATGGGACAGCAGTCACCCCTACCAGGACATAAATGGTCACTACAGAAACAACGCCTGTGACCTCCAGGCAATGTTCAGGACCTTCACAGGATCATCATAAAGTCATAGAGTGGTTTGGTTTAGAAGGGATTTTTAAAGGTCATCCAGTTCCAACCCTCTGCCATGGGCAGGGATGTCATCCAGTAGACGAGGTTGCCCATCTAACCTGGCCTTGAACAGTTCCAGGAATGGGGCATCCACAGCTTTCCTGGGCAACTTTTTCCGGTCTCATCACCCTCACAATGATATCTTCCTAATATCTAATCTAAATCCATTAAGGCCATTACCCCCTGTTCTATTACTCTGTATCATTTTTAAACATCCCTCTCTGGCTCTCTTGTAGCCCTCTTAGGTAGAGGAAGGTGCTATAAGGTCTCCCTGAAGCCTCCTCTTCTCCACACTGAACACTCCCAACCCTCTCAAACCATCTCCACAGGAGCAGTGCTCCAGCCCTGTGATCATCTTCATGGCCCTCACCTTCTTCCAGCAGTGGAGCCTTCACTTGGATTCTGCATTCCATGTGCAACTTGAATTCATTGCACAACTTGAAAAGAATGACTTCTGGGTTTCGACCAACTCCTCTGCACATCCCTGCATTGAACATCAGCTCTTCAGGCCACAGGCAATAGTTGCTGATAAAGGCAGATCAAGACAAGGCAAGACAAGCCATTTGCAACTCTCAGGCCAGGGTGTGAATTGACATGGGGAGTTACAGTCAACCTCCTCTTCTTCCCTTGCTGTGTTCCAAGGGGCAGCTCAGCAGCTACTCTGCAGATTTTCTTTCTGCTTTAGCTGTGGCAGCCAGTCTTTGAAACTGCTTGCAGCAGTTATTACATTTCTGTGCCTTTTAAAATTATACATTTCCCTTCAAATACAGTATTTGCTTTAAATATTTGGAGAATGCAAATTTCTTTATTTACACATGCCTGAAAAAAACCTCTGCTGTGTTCCCTGGGTAATTCAGGAATTCTCACCAGCCTCCTTTCAGTTAATTACTCTGTGAGACTGCCTGGTGAAAAATGAATTCTGCCTGATTCCTCTCCTGAAAAACATGCAGCAAGTGGCAACTCAGACTAATTCTTGCTGCAAGAGAGCTGTGCACAGAGCAAACACAGCATGTGAAACAAATCAATACTGTAATCACCAATGCAACCTATCAAACCCAACTCCAGGGTCAATCAATACTGTATCTTCCCAGATGACAACTGTGGAACAGAAGCTTTTAATACCTTTCCAAGATAAATCTCTTCCTTTACAATGTGAGACACAATTTTCCAGTATGTTCTGTAGTAAGGGGAGGATTTTCCTAGAAATTAGCCAGATCTTAGATTAAAGCAGCCAAAGCTTCCTGCATTTAGGAGGCCTTCCAGACACCTTTCCACTCAGAGACTCCATTTATTTTTAGCAGTAACCCTTTCTGTTCCTGTACTACACGCCAAGCAATGCAAACCCTCCAATTTTGCCACTTCAGGAGAGCAGATCATTTCATGACTGAATTGTATATGCCAAATTAAGCACTTAATATTGCAGAAACTCTTCTATGTCACCATCTAACTGCAGTTTCAGGGACCAGTTTATGTAAATCACAGATACCAATGTGTTCATGTTAGCTTTATGTGATCATGGTCTATATATGTACTTCTTCTGGGAATGAAACCCATCTGTCTCAGCACTGTGCAATGATTAATGGGTTTTTATCCCATACTGCCTCCATGATGCAGTGGGCTATTAGACCCCTTTGACAGAACTGAGACACAGGGAGATTAAGGGTCTAGCGTACATGGATAGGTGCAGGCAGACCCATGCTGCCCTGCCTGTGCTGGCTGGCTGTGGATCTTCTTGGGCCTGGAAGCCATGAACAGGCTGCTGTGCTTGGGCTGTGCTCAGCTGCTCAGCAGAGCCCTTTTCCCTGGCACAGCACCACACCAATGGCTCCCAAGCAGGAGCTGTCTCACGAGCAGCCAGACAGCATGCAGAGGGCATGGGTCTGTCTGAAGCCAGCCGTGGGCACATGTTTGCTGATCAGGGGCATGGGTCCTGATCAGGGACATCCCCTGATTGAGGGCACCCAGCCATCAGCAGTGGAGAGGTGAAGTAGACTGGAGCCTGAGCAGCCAATTCACAAGATCATCAGGACATGAGGGAATGGCCTGAATTTGTGTCAGGGGAGGTTTAGGTTAGATAACAAAAAAAGGTTCTTCACCCAGAGAGTGGCTGGGCACTGGAACAGGCTCCTCAGGGAAATGGTCACAGCTCCAAGTCTGACAGAGTTCAATAAGCATTTAGACACTGCTCTCAGGCACATGATGGGATCCTTGGGGACGGTCCTGTGCAGGGCCAGGTGTTGGAGTCGGTGATCCTGATGGGTCCCTTCCAACTCAGCATATTCTGTGATTCCGGGATTATTCCTATCCTTCATATCTGATAAGCTACAAGTTAGGCACACTAACTGCAAGGCAATACCTCCGGGAAGAGGAGGAGGAGAGAACCTTTAAAGGGTGCTCCTTCCATCCCAGAGCTGGGAACAGGGCCCAGGAAATCAAGGGGATCAGCCATTTGAGCACAGCAAATTATGCACATGTTTGCAGCAGGGGATCTTCCATTTCACTGCTTTGCATTTTAGTAGAAAAGCCCTTCTGGCAGCTCCAGGAACATATCATAGCTGTGAATTATTGTGAACTGCTATTATTGCCCACTTTAAAAACACAGTAAGAAAAAATAAACAGCAACATATTTCTCTCTATTTGGGATGGCTCAGGTTGAAATCAGTTTGGTATACATCCTTAAAATACACCTGCAAATGTCCAGCCATGATTCTGGCACACACTCCAGGCATCAAATCTTGTGCCTTGCAGAGGTCTCCCCTTCAGAGAGTCAAGAGGCACAGGAAGAGCATGAACTACATATTGGATAAAAATCTGTTTATAACAGCTCTCATTAGAAAAGGAGAAGGGAGCACCCTTGGAAAGAAGCAACTGAAAGATTAGTTCTTTGATTAATTGATTTTCAGGCCATTAAAAACCATCCTGGTCCTCTCACTCATTCTCCTGTGTGAAAAGTCAGGGGATTTTCCCAGAGATTGCCAGGGCTCTGCTGGAGATGATGAGGTGTCTCTGGGGACAACCATCTGCCCAAGTGCTGCCAGTCTCCAGATCAGTGCCTCAGTCTAGCGAGGGCCAAATTTCACAGCCTGCAGACATTTCATTTTCCATTTGGCATCCTGCTGATTTCATCAGAAGCGTTAACTGAGAAAAGACCGCACGTGGACCCTGAATCAGAATCTGGAAGAGACAGCATTTTTTTTTTAAAACATTTCCTTCAGCCCCTTGAACAGCATGTCAAGTGCTGTGGTTCCCTCTGCCCCTGAGATATCGTACCAAAATTCCTTTTCCTTAGGAAGTCTTTCCAAGCCTCTGATGTGCATATTTTATAGAGCGAATCCTAAAATGAAGATGACAGTATTGTGCAGTCTCTAGTCTATTTCTTAGCATTTTTTCTCTCTTCTTTAACTTTCCACTTCAGCAAGCGAAGTTTAACAGAATCAATTTCTCTGTGTGCTCAGTAAAATCCTCAGCGGGAGGAGCCACTGCTCCATAGGCTTCTTTTAGTTATTTATTGCCTGCCTCCTGCATACTGCATATGTTAAGAGATGTGCTACCAGCTTAGAAAACAATTAATCCTGTTACTGTTTGGAACATGCATGCTGCAGAAGCAGTAACAGCACCAAGGTTAACTATGCAGAAGGACTCAAATAATAAAAAAATCAGTTCCAGGATGTGGAAATACTTCACCTCATGCACAGCACTGTTGCAGATATTTTGACTTTCCAAAGTTTGAGTGTTTACCCATAACATGACGTATTTGGGTTACACTCACCTACCAGATCATCAGCTACAAGCAGGAGCTCCAACATCCTCTCCCTGGAGAAGCCCTCCCTGAACTGAACACATTTCTGCTACCCATTATCACAGTTGTCAACAGCAGTAGTTTTTCCTAAACTCAGCCATTTTGAATCCGAATGTCCCTCACTTCCACTGACCTGTTTACAGAAAAAGGTTGTTCTGTGTGTGGAGATGAAGACAGGTCTCAGTGTGACAATTTGGATGACACAGGTCTGCCTGAGCTCACCCTGACCAAGCATGTTGGTGCTGCCACAGCTACTGCCTTTCAGAGGACATAAACAAGATCTCAACCCACAGGGCCAGGAGAGATCCCCGAACACTTTGCACTCAGGCAGCAGCATTAGCAGCATGCCCTGGCCCAGTTCCACACTGCTGTCAGAGAGCTGACCACTCGAAAGCAACACAGTACACAGGGCACATGCAACCCGAAAGACAGCTTGCTTTGAAAGATAAAATCTGTGTACAAAGGACAAGAGCCAGCAAACTCTGAGGAGGGGAGGCTGTTGTACAGCAATACCCAGGACAAGCTGCCACAGACTCAGCACAGAGCTATGAGACACCTGTGTGTGTTACCAGCAGTGTCAGCAAGTGACATCCCTGCCCCAGAGAAAGACAAACGTTGAGTGTTTGGTGGACACGTTAGGCAAAGACCTGGCTCTTGCTCCTCTGATGTATTGTGCTTTCAAGTTTGCAGAGACAATGGGACTGTGACCATTCTTGCTCAGTCTCACTAAATCAATTTATCTGCAGTTTAAATCGATTCATCTCTCTTTGTCATCATTTCTACATGTAGAAAATGGGGATAGAATCAGTAGCCTTCCTCTTCAGCAAAGCATTTTGGGATCATGATAAGCATGATATGAGAACTTGAGTTTATTATACAGTGGCAGTTATGTTATGCCACAATTCTAACTCCAAATGAAGTCAGTGCTGTGAAAAATTTCAGAAATCACAATTTTGTACTCAATCAAGACAATACAAAATATCAAATGCGGGAATCCCATTCCCCTCTTGAGCTCCACAGCACAGGTTCTGCCTGTGGGTTCCTGTACCACACAGCAGCAAGTTCCTCTGGCAGCCACAGGAGCAACAACCTATCTGGGCAAAGGGGCAACTATGGGGCCTCCAGCTCCAGCTGTGGGACCCTGTGACAGCCCATGGTGGGATGGCCAGAAGAAAGTAAAATGTCTTTGTCAAATTTGCGTGACTTGAAGCCAATTCACATTGAACTTTCCCAGCACAAAACCTGATATTCCCCTTTGACTACTTCCAGTGAGGAACCACTGTACAGAATACCTTTCATCTGCTCTGGTCCAGGCTGTCACAGCCCCTGTACATATCTGGGCATCGAAATTTCATGTATTTGTCTGCCTTCCTCTGACCTTCACGTCCAGGACATGTCCTCATTTTTTTTTCTCCCTGCTTGTTGGGGTGGCAATTGCTCCTGTTAGAATTTTATGGCATGCGGCAGATGATGACACCATTCAGTCCTGGTACTTGTCAGGCTGACAGAGGCCTTACATCTGAGCACCCATCACTGATCTCTTGCAGGTCAGATGCTGGTTCTGCAGGCGGGCAAGGCTGTGGCTGCACACACGCCAAGCCAGCCGAGGTTGATGTGCTGCTCTAAATACCTTTGTTCTCAGATAACAAGTTTGCTGCCACCAGTACTTCTATGCCACGGACAAAAAAAAACAACAGAAAAAAAGAACCTGAAAACCCATCCACACTGCAAATCCTCTCCTTCTAGCAAGAGAACTGAGTCATTCCTGTGCAGTCCAACACGTTTCAGAAGGAGCCTGCTGGGCTGTAGTTTCATGGCTAAAAGCACTGCTCCATTTTCTGATTGCTGCTCTCACATCTGAATTACTTAAAATTTCCTGGACAGACTAGTACCCCTCTTCCAGACTGCACACCTTCCTGCTTTGGGCAGAATCACAAGTATTTTCTCCAATACTCTTCACCATGTCTCTCTCTATTCCCTCAACCTACCTCCTGCTATTTTTCCCACGTTTGTAAAGAGCTTTTGTCCCCAGGCCCAGCTCTCAGTCCCTTGGGAGCAGGGAATTCAGCAGCCTTCAGTTGTCAGGGACACCAGTGACACACGTTATGCCACTCACTCACACAGCCCAAAAGAGATCCTGGCCCCCCAGAGCTGGAAGCTTCCCCTCTCCTTGCACATGAAGCAGGGGCAGGCAGCTTCTCCTTTGCAGGTTCCAGGGGAAATGTTTTCGGTACTAAAACCTAATTCTGTCTAAACATCAGAAGCCAGAAAGCAGTGAAACAGAAATTTAAAAATAATGAAACAGCTTGGTAACACAATTCTCCACCCTGAAGTCCTCCAAAACAGCAATTCACGGCTTGAATTATAGACAGAAGTGATTGCTGAGCAAATCTGACCACTGCTAACAGAAAGGGAAATAAAGCCTCTCTCTAGTTTTACCTTCAGCCCCTGACAGCACCAGAAATTTCAGGTGAACAAGGGGAAAAAGCAATACAGGACAGCGAAGGGAAGGTCCCCCAGCTAGGAGCATCATTGCCCAAATTCTGCCTTGGTTTTAAGCTTCACTTCTGGGCATTTGTGATTTTATTTAACTCACTTTAATAATTGCTGGTATTTACAACTCTCCTGACAACTCTGTTTATTTACAAGCAAATTCTATACATAGCTCTTATCCTAAGTGAAAAGATTATTAAAGTCAATGGGAGTTTTGCTATGGGGTTTTAATCCTATTCCCTAATTGCAAATAAAAACAATCTGTCCAAACCAATTTCAATAAAGCACCACCAGAACATTTACAGGACAGTTTTAATTGAGAATTTCTATTGTGAACATCTCTGCTGTGCTGACAGAACAACAGACATGAAATGAGAGTTTCCCATAGTAAGGGATTGCTTTAGAAACACAAAATTTTACTTCCACTTTGACAGGACCAAGACCAAAGTCTACAACAAACCCTACAAGTCAGCAGCTGATACAGGCAATCAACACCATCAACAGACTTGCTTTCCTACTTGGGAGGTCTGAATTTGGCCAGGCATTTTCACATCCACCAAATGGAGTGGTCTGTCCATGCTGCTGCTCCCTGTAAAGCTGGTTCTCCACCCACAGTCATGTACATCACCTTCTGCCCAATACCTTCCATTTATGCGTGGAGCTTTATTAGCTCTGTTACAGGGACTTCTGCTGCCCTGTGAAACATGCCTAAGCCTGGCACCAAGCTCCCACTGATGATTTTCTGGGTGGGTTACTACAGATAGAAAAATACTGCCAATACTCAGTGCAACTTTCAAAGCATTATTAAAGCAATATTTTTTATATTATTACCTAGGTTAATACTGTTTTGAATTTGCAGTTTTGGAGTTCATTTTAAAGCACTTAATTATACTTTGAGAAGAAATAGTCTTATAGTACAAGTCATTTTCTCGAGTACACTTGAAGAAAGGATAGTCCATGGCTCAGTAAATACAACAGTCTGAAAAGTTATGAGCTATCAGAGTAAGCTGAATTGACTTACTGATATTACCTGCAATGAATGAGTTTTAGATAGCCTCTCATAAATAGGCAGCTACAGAGCCTACGATTTTATGGATGTCTTGTACTTATCAATATATATGAGAAATGATGCTGTCAGGCTTTCGAGGGGATACTAGGTGAACCACACCACTGTCAATTTAATTTTTATGATTAAATATTTGGTGCTGTTAAAGGTTATTTAACATTTAATATAGCTGCTCTTCTACATAGCTGATAACTTGTCATCTTTACATAATGCTGAAGCTGAAAATGGATGGGGAAGGCATATTTTTTAGAAGGTACCTATTTTTTTTTCCAATTTACTGTTAGATTTGTTCCAGTAATAGAATAATATTAGGTGAGTTTAAAAGGTTTTCAATATTCAGATGTACAAAAATTTAGTCTTAATGACAGCTGCAGCTGAGCTCAACATTTGATACAGAGGCTGCTGAATTTTCCTCTGTGGTAGAAAAACCTCTCCCAGTTTGTGTTGGGGGATGGCAACTCATCCCACAGTGGGATATTCAGGGCTCATATTCAAGCTTATCAGTTTTTATATCTTTAAGAGAGATGTCATCTATTTAGACATCACATTCCTGTTTGATTTTTTTTTTTCTACTTGTTAAGGTTACTGTAGCTGAGAGAAGTGGAAGATAATATCATTTTTATGTGTTTTGCAGAAACCACACTTTGTGCAATGACAGAATTCTGCCTGGGCAGGCACATGGTTCCTGCACAACCACCCAAAAGAGTTAAGAGAAAAATGAAACTGTACCCAGGCTCTACTCAGCTCTTGGTAAGACAACTCATGTGTAAAGGTGGGTACACAGGCGTAGTTTCCAGAGCTCTTGCATATAACCATGCATGAAAAAAAAAAAAAAGGTGCACAACAAGCAAAAGATAAAAAATCTTAAAACCAAAGAAATTATCAGTAAACTGCACAGACTTAATGGAAAGATTTGGTGCTTAAATCACTCTCCACTATTTTGTTTGCTTTCAATAGCTGAGCGTGTTAGCTGTGCTTCCTAAGCACAGTCCAAAGCTATTCTTTGTTTCTTCTGCACCCACACATCAAAAAGCTGCAATTTTAAAAACACCTAGAGGCAGAAAGTGTTTCTATAATTAAAAATAAAACCAAAATGTATAAACAAAACCAACCACATAACTAGAGTACAGAACGGGTCAGTTTAGGTCTTGATCCCAATTACATTTTCTGTCAAGTGGATCGCTTTGTGGAACTGAGACTTTGTATTTTCGTCAGTAACACTTACTGCAGTACATTTACAAAGAAATCTTTACTGCTTTTCAGTGATGGAATTGTATTTTTCTGTAATAAAAGCCTTTATGTGGACTTCCCTTACAGAAGTACTAAAGTAAAAGTGCAAGCCTGTTTCATCTCCAAAAGGTATCACTCAATTTTGATACAGCTTAGGGTCTTTGAATGTACTGTCCTGTGTCCTGGGTCGTGTCCCACCAGCTGGTTTTGGACTTCACCAAGGCATCCCAAACACAGACACAAATCATTGGTTTGCAGGCTGCAATGTCTTTCCTGTAACAACCCTCATTTATTGTTATGGTGCCTCCAAACCACAGAGAAACCAGAGCAAAGTATCACTTATCACTAATGTCGCTTATCAGTGCCATTAAAAATGTGCCTGGGGGCTGTCATACAAAAACACATGAACAACCACTGCACTGAGGGTCCAGTGCAGAGAGCCCTGGAAGAAACAGGGTCCTGCAGAAACAGGGACAGCCCTGTTCAACCATTGTGCTGCCCACACAGGCACATCTTCCCTGGGTGCAACGTAACGAGGGTGGATGTGCTTGGCAGGAGCTGCTGCACAACCCTGCCTGCTCGAGCAAGCACCCACCAAGTGCAGCTGCAGTCCTGTGCATGTTGATCAGGCTGGTTTCATGCACATCACGTTTTCAAGCTCTATTTCACAGCTATGAGAATTAACAATGTAAACTAAAATATCAGCCAAGAAGATGGTGCAAGCACATATGCACGAGTTTGGGCCCAAAACACCAGCTTTGAGTGGTGTTGTCTCACAGATGAGGGAGTGCTCATTGCTTCATCTCCTTTGATTCAAAACACTTAAAGAGAGATCAAATTTTAACTACTCTGAACTGCAATGATCATGTGTAACCTCTTCATACATAATTTTAGAGTCAAGCAGTCTCTGAACTTGTGGATCATTGAATTAAGGATTTTTTGGGGGAAGCATTTTGCAAATGAAACCTCTAATATGCCTAGTGCTCCCGTTAAGTGCAGTAGAGCAAATTCAGATATTAAATTAAATAGACATGGTTTCAGGTATTCTAATTAAGTTTCTACATCCCCCAGTGAAGTATATTTCATTATTTCAGGTCAAACCTGCAAAATAAATAGGGCAGAAATACAGATTTCCACATTCAAAAAAGAAATGAGAAATTTTTAGCAAAAATTCTCAAACACTTGAAAGGCCTCCTCTATCTCTTTGCAACAGAGGTAGGAAGGGCAGAAAATTATGACACAGTAATTATTATGATGGATGTTGAGCCAGTTCTTTATATTAGATACACTGCTTGTGCAGGAACCAGCACTATAGATTGCATACTTCACTAAGCAGGACACTCGAGATTATAATGGCCAATATAGATTAACAACATTAGGTTAAAGCAGGATAATTCTTCTTCTTTCTCATTCCTATTCCTTTCCCATGGAACAGCTTCTGCTTCACATTTCTGTGCTCCTTGCTCCCAAGCCTTAATCTACACATCAAGCAGGCATTTTTCCATTTCAGCAGATACAAATCTTCAGTAACTGGATGGAAATTTATAAAATTGCACTGGTGTAAAATTCAGCTGTGACTAAACCTGTCTGTTCTGAATTAAAGGTGATGATGTGTTTGCTTTTGCCATCTCATGCAAACAGCTGGTAAGATTCATCTTACTCAAAAGCAGCATGAGAATTTAAGAGAAAGACTTGTCTTGGCACAGTGTAAATAATCAGCTTGGTGTTATAAAAGGGTTGATTTATAATTTTAGCAATTATTTCAGAGTCTGTGAAACCAGAGCAGCATAACACCTTTAACATAGGTAGGGGCTGAACACTGTCCTATGCTCATCCCTCAGATTTGGGTTTGCCACCAAGAAAAAGCCAAACTGTGCTTCGGTAATGTTTCTTCCCAGACATAGCCTCACTCCTGATTTTCAAGGGGAATCAGCTAAATACCGTGGAGAGCTCTGACTCAGATCTTTGTCACAGCATCACTGGAGCCAGCTCACCCTGCATCCAGCCAGGGAGCCCTGCAGAGCTGCAGCAGCCCAGAGCTGAGAAGGGGCTACCTGCACACAGCACCTACCCAGCCCCTCTTCTGCTTGGCCCTGGGTCAGTACAGCTTCACTGTGAGTATTCTCCAAGCGGGTTAACAAGCCTGAAGATAAATTAGCCTGCAGATTCATGGTGACACCAGGGACAGCAAAGCAGATGTGACTTTCATTCCTTTGGCCCTAATTCATTCCCTTCTCCAGTGACTCAGCATTTCAGGTGCTAAACTTTACCCAGGAAAGGTCTGAGGTGTCATAGATGCTGAATGGGTACAGCTTCTATCCAGTTCCAACCAGTCACAGGGACACTGAGCAGCATTGCTCCCCTTTCCACAAGGTAATGCAGCACATACACTTTGCTTTTAAGCCTCATGTTACAGCCAGTCTCTGTCGTGACCAACACATTAAAAAAAAATACAGAAGTCCTCAGCACATCACAGATTCATTCCCACACAACAGGACAGCACAAGACAGTTCACACAATGGCAGGCTGCTTGCTATTTTATTGTGCTAAGTAATTGCTGTGCCTCTCTCCACAGGTCATTCCAGGCAGAGATTATGGAGGAAGCCAGAACATGGCTTGGGTTCCTAATGAATTTTTGCACTCTCTTGTGCATCCTCAGAGAGTCCTGTCCATGGGTTGCCAAAGCTCCCTTGCTCAGCAGGCTGTAGCTCCTGGCAGGGCTTCCAGCCAGTTGCATTCCCGCTGCTTGATCTACACTGATTCCTGAAGGACCACTTTGGCATGTGTCAGTGACCCCTCCCAGCATGTATAGGACCAGATTCCAGTCTGGCTCATAAGGAGAGCTCTTAAATGTTTAATGTTAGCTGCAGTGGAGAAATGCTGTAAACATTCCTGTAATTGGTCTGCTTTAAAAAATTGATTTTGTGTGAAACAGCAAAGGAAGTTCACACTGCACCTTGTGGCTCAGGAGTGCTTGCAAGGCTGGAGAGGTAAAATCAGAAGGAAGGCATTGTCTTGGCAGCACTTAGTTTCAGCATGATCTGGAAGGCAAATGTGCCTGTCCCTCAGCTGTGTGCATGGTGCTGCCCTCAGCCAGAGACAGCGGGTGAGGAAAGAGGGGTTTGGGGCTACACTGAGCTGCAGCAGCAGCTCACAGGCCTTTCCTGTCTTTCCTATGCTCAGCTCAGTGCTGCAGGGATGGACAGAAAGGCAGCAAACATCTGCGGAAGGGGAAAAGTGAAGCATGAGCATAAAGAAGGGAACTCTGCAACTCAGGTGACAAAGACTGAAAGGACTGGAGATTACCTGTGCTGTGCCTTATCAGTCCTAAAGACTGGCGATAGCAGAGATAATACAAAAGCAAGCTTACTGTGAATTTATGAATTGGTAAGTCACTTTGTTGTAACAGCCCTCAGTAAATCACTGTTTGTTCCTGCATTTCTGGAACGCATTCTGTTATGCATTCCCAACCTGCTCTCTGACTTTATCTCAGTTTCCTTCTTATTTGTCAGACAAAGAATTTGAGATTTCTCTTAAATCGACTTAGCAAAACTTACATTTTCAGTCCTCTTGTTCTTAGAAAAAATGAGGGAAAAAGTAGTTCACTCTTTCAAGTCCTCATTCATCTAGCTGCAATTTCTGCAGAGTTTGGTTAGTCATTTTCTTATGCAGAAAACAGGTTGGCACCACTGGATCTCTGGGTCAGAGGTCGGGAATGGCTCAGTGGGCACGGCCTGAGCACACAAGAATGCATTGCTCAGCTCCTGGCTCTGCTGTTCAGTTTTTTGGTAAAGACACGGAGTCCTCCCTCTGCTCACAGCTTTTGAGCAATGAAGGTATTTCCCTATATTCAGCCACTCAGTATTTCAGCTCCTGTCCTTCCAGGGAGACCATTACCTATTTACAGTAGGACTTTCTACTTCTGTGAATATATACACTGTGTCTTTGATCCTGTCCAACTTGGAGCATCTCAGTGCTGTCAACCAGAGACTTGAATGTCCCTCTGCTTCCCAGGATATACCAGCCTGGAGTGGGTATTAACTGATTGTTCTGTTCATTTTGTTGTGCAGGATTTCCCCATAGTATTATCACCATGACATGGAAGAGTTTTCTTGCTTATACATCCTTTTTCTATCCTTTGAACACTGGCAGTATCACCTGTATCTCTGTAGAAGAAAAAAAAAAAACACAAAAACTACCTCTCCTCTTCACTAAAGAGTTTGTGCTATGTTCCCATTCATTCCCTATGTGTGCCTGTCGCTTTCTCTTATTACTTACGCAAGAAAATAATTTGTCCTGTCAAAAGTTCTGTTGCTCCTTTAATAAGGAGTAATTATGTATGGAAATAAACAATCTCTCTATTTTCCTCCAGGCACAGAGATTGATTAGCTTATAATTTAGCTGCATGTACTAGACTGTTGTCTGCATGTGTGCAAAGGACCAGGTGTGTGTGCAAAAGCAAGGGAAAGAAGGAAATTAATGAGGGAAACACAGCTTAAAGAATCAGATTTGCATTTAGATTGATTTCTGTCCTGAAGCCAGGTTAGTGTAACTTGAGTGAGACCAAGATTGCTAGAAGTGACTTATGAGGCTGCGCACACAATCTGAGGCAATCCCATGGCTTCCACAACCACAACAGAAAAAAACAAACTGTAGAAAATCCCACATTTTTGGCATTACAACCCAAAACACTCTGTTCAAAAGTCATCACTCAAACTCACGCTACCAGAGTTTATGAAATGTGCAGAGAACCTCAAAAACACAAAGCATTGCCTTGAAAGGAGAGAACTATTCACACTGATCAGGCATATCTGGACAGTCTTCCCAAAATTAAATCAGTTCTGATATCTCACAGAGAAATTAAAGAATTAAACATTCCCAATTAAAAGCAGTAGGGTATTTTGTAAGACAGTATTCTGCATGCCATATTATGATTTATTACTGACACATCACAAAAGAAATAAAAAGTTCCAACATCCTCTCAATTTCTAAAAGGGTATTTTAACTTACATGTCCAAGAAAGTTTCAGAAAGCTTTTCTTTGTACCAAACAGGAAGGAACACACACACTGAAATTAAAACATTTTCTGAAAAATAAACTCACAAGATCAATTCATTGCTTCTTCCTATATAGTAGTAATTCAATAACAGCCATAGTCCAGTCTTGCCCGGTGTAATATGTCAAAGAAAATGCTCTGGCTTTTAGCAATCATTGTCTTCAAGCTGTTTTTTCCCTCGGAGGTTATTAAACCTTCAGGCACTATTAAGTCTCTTACAATGAACCTTTTGCTGTCAGAGGATGGGGTATTCCATAAGGAAATGTAATACTGAGGATGAGTAGTCATATTCTTTGACTATAGGTCAAGAATATTCAAGAGATTTCATAATTTAAGCTGCTGAAGAAAGGAATAATTAAGTGGCCCAAGGATTCTCGTGCTGCTGCGGAAAAAGGCCTTTTCTTGTTGGATTTCTTGGTTTTCATCATCTCTTACTGCAGGGATTAGGGTAAACTCTTTTCATTTACAAGTAGAGTTGCTCAGGAAAAAAGGAGCTTGCTTTCCTTTTCTTAGATAAAAGCCCAAGCTTTGTGTGCTTTTAAATAGAATTCTAAAGAAAACTCCATTCCTAACACCTCCCAGATTTCACAACGCAAGGAGCAGCCAGTACACCTTTTTCTCTCCTCTCCAAGACTTATTTCAAACATTCCCTACTTTTTGGTAAAAGGCAAATGATATAAGCACATGATACAAAAGTAATAAATAGTAATAAATACAACCTGCAGCTAGGTGCAGGAACATCAGCAGACTCTTGAAGCAGAGTTAGCTTGCCGTCACTACTAAGCTGGGGTGTCAGCAAGACCAAGAGGGATAGGAGGGAAGTCCAGGAGGCAAAACTAAACCTACAAGGAGGCAGAATGCTGGAGACCCCAGAAAAGCTGCTTGTTGTAGAGTGCAAGATCAGAGAGAGCAAACAGCCAACACATAGTCGAGAACATACTTGTGAGGAAAGTATTTGTTCTAGAAAATTCCTCTGAGCTGAAATGGCGAGCGTGTGTAGGAGGATCAGCAGCAGCATTCTTTACAATGTAACTGAGTGATGCCATAACGAAGATGAGAGCTACAGTAATGCTTAACTCTAAAAACAAGAGCTGCCAAAAATGATTATTATTAGGAAACTAAGAAATTGCAGATGAAAGGCAAGGCATTTATGGGAGGCATGGGACCTATTTAGTAAACCATAGGAGACATTCAGAAGAAATACTTGCTACTTATTCTTTCAAAAAGATCAAATAAATTGGTGATGTGGTTAAGCAGGAGAAAAAAAAAACAAAGAAAAAGGGCTCATAAGAGGTCCTTGTTTAAAAAAGTTCAACTCAGAAACATTAGATAGAAAGTAAGGAAAAATACATCAAACAAACAAAAACAAATCAACATGCCAAAGATACAAAAAATAAATAGCAAAAAATTTTTAAATCCACAACTCAAAAATGAATCCTACTGAAGAATATGCAGGGCTGATAAGAAATTGAGCTATTAAAGAAAGATAGAAAGAAGATAAAACCATAGCAAAAATTAACCAAAAAAAAAAGGGGGGGGGGGGGGGGAGAAGGGGGAGAAAAATACAGCCATAGCTGCATTCTTTGTATCAGCTTTCTTGATGGAAGAGATTAAAGATGTTCTGATATCAGAGTGGGTTTTTGTGCGGTTTTGTCAAGTTTTTTTTCCTTTTCTGCACAGAAATATGTTTGAGAAATTGTGTCAAACTGAAATGTCAGTAAGAGAAGTTTCAGAATAAATGAATAAAATTACTAGTAACAAGTTACCAGCACCAACACAGTACTGGATATGAAATTGCCAAAGAACTTACTGTGGCATGTACCCTATCACTTATCTTCAGTTCAGTATTAAAGACAGGAAAAAATGAAAAAAAATGACAGCAATTTTTAACAGGCTTTTCAGAAGACTGAAAGAGCTAGGTCCTTTAAATCTGACTGGTTGGCTAAAACTGCAACAAAGAAAACAATTAGCAGGCACTTAAATACAAAACTGCGAGAATGCACCAACATGGGTATTGAAAGAAATCTTGGCTCACAAATAAACTGGAGGAATGACCTAGGTGAACTATTTTACCTCCACTTCAGAAAAGCTGACCCAAATATGGGTCATATTCCTCGTGAAAAGCTCTTCAAGAGCTTCAGGTGTCCTGGGATGAGACATGGTGGTATTCCTGAACCCACTAACATGGCCAGAGGCTGCAAACCCAGCATAGGAAGGAACCATCTGTTCCATGGATCTGCTCAATGCATTCACAGGTGACAGGAAAATTGATGGGAATCCTAAGTGACCAATTTTACTGAATATACAAAACTGGCTATTTTGTCTGTTCTGTACTGAATATACAAAACACAGACAATTTAGGTTCTGAGTATCTTGCACATAAAAAAATGGGCTGATAAAATGGCAGATGAAACTCAATGTCAAGACAGGAAAGTCTTTAAGAGGAAACAAAAGCATATCTGTATATACATATAATCTCCAACTCACCATTCTGAAATGTCTTGTCTTTACCATTCAGTATGGGAAAAATGAAAGAATGATAAATAAAATTCTTCTGATTTTGAAAAAAAAAAAAAATTCATTGGTATGTGTTTATCACCCAGGTCACACAGCAGAGAAAACATGGAAAACAGCCTGTCAAAATGAAGATACAAACTCTTCCTTAAAATTTAAAGTGAACCAGATCCTACTATGGTTTAATCCAAATTAAACTCCAAGAATCCACCAACACTGAACTATGACAATCAGGTTCTTCAGCTGCTTCATATGGCAAGCACCAGCTCTCTCTTTGCTCTGAAAAAATCACAGCCTCCATTGTACAGCCTTGTTCAGTCTCAACCCAGGCTCTGTTTTGTAATGTACCACCAGGCTCGTTTGAGAGACACAGTCACGTTTGGTGTCTTCAGCTTGTGGTTTTTCCTTCACTTTTAGTCACTTCCAGAGTAATTCTCTCTTACATGAGCAGGGAGTCAAATACCATAGAACAAAGTGTACTGAGCTCCCAAGGACCAGGACTGATGTTAGTGGAGGAGCAGGGGTACAGAGCATCCCTGGTGGAAAAGCTGCTAATCTTGATCTCTAACGACAGTGATCAAAGTGCATAGCAAACCTAGAATACACACATATAATTCAGTCTTGAGATTCATATAACAGCCTTTCCCACAGCACTGGAATTCAAGTGCTATTTTGAGTGCCCTAGCTCAATTCACTAGAGGGAACTTCCAAACCAGCATTTCAAAAGGTCCTGAGTTCCTTGCAATGGTCTGCCATCCACAGCAAAGTCAAGATATATTACCTGAAAAATATTCTCCTAAATAATTTCCCACAAGTTAGGAAAATGAGGAGCAGTCCAGGCAAACTGTTTCCTTTTTACTCTCTTCTAGATGCAAAAGCAGAAGCACAAACCTTTCCATTTGCATTTTCAGGTTTTCAAGCTGCAGAAGTTGTGCTGTATTACACACACTTGCTGAAATGCTCCTAATATGAGTAGCAATTAATAATGAATGTATGCTGGAGTTTTAACTCAGTTTGGATTAAATACCTCTTCATCTTTTACCATTAATTATGTTAATCATTGACTGTCAGCTATATGTCAAATTGTTACATAACACCATGAATTGTCTAAAAAGCAGGTAAACACAAGGTCTATGCAATTATATTTGCCAAGAATGCAGCATATTAGTCTAAATGCAGCATATTAGTCTAATTAAATATTGTGCCTCAGTTAATTTCATTTCAATGCAGAAAAAAACCTCTTATTGCTCTGAGATTTCAAAGATTTCTACTCTCCTCCTGTATACAGGGATTGTTTTTGCAAAAAGCAAAATCTTTTCTTAAACACGAGCTGTAGAAATCAGGTCCTTTCAGTAAATGAGCCTAACCTGTTTGTTTCCTTCCTTCCTAGACTTCAAGGTACACCTCTTGACCCCACAGCCTTGACTTTCACCCTGTGCTGTCTGTGTGGAAGTGATCAATGAAAAACATGTTAAGGAGATGGAAGGGACTTGTCTTGCTCAACCTGAAATACTTGTTGGGGGATTTCTGCAAAATTCATTTTGGATTGATCCAGAGCATTTCATTTGACCAAAAGAAAATAATCCTGGGTTCACTATATGGATTATTTAATTTATTTTTTTGTTGTTGTTTAACCTTGAAATTCAGGTCACACCTTTTCATGAGAAATGCTTCTTTGTAACAACAGGTTGAAAAGTTTTTCTTGATGCAGTGTGGCTGTGCAATGCCAAAGTGAAATGTTTCATTTGATTACTGTGGGGAAGAATACATGGGGATGCTGGACTGGGGTGAGGCTCCTGCCACATCACAGGTCTGAGCCCCCATCATGGTACCTGCAGGAGGAGAGAGGGCTTCAGCCACCTGTGAGTTTTGACTTATTCTAAGTTTCTGTTCCTGTTTTACTATGAGTTACTGAGAAAACTCAATCTAAGTTTGTAAATAGTGTACATCACACCACCAAAATCTTCATGTCTTAGCATACACACTCTTCACCAAAATATCACCAGTTTCTTCCAGACTTTCTGGACACATGAACGAGACACACCTGAATCAAGTTTTCACTCTGTAGCTTTGCATCCCAGTGAACCTCCACTCCTCCCCAGCCACTCTGCTCATCAGCATTTTCCTGGGACACTTCCCTGCAAGACCTTGGAGTGTGCTCCCAGAGGACTTGGGCAACCACAGTTGACAGCTGCCTGAGCTTACCCACGTATTTCCATCCACAAAACCTTTCACAAGCTACAACGATTGGAAGTACTTCATATACACAGTCCCAAAATTTTACATCCTTCACTATGTACCACCACAATTAAAAATCCCAGGAGACACAGCAGTAGCTCGCACTGGCATGCCAAATTGCAGCCAATTCCCTTATCATATTAATAATGTTGGAAAATTTAAGTACTATGGGGAAAACCAACCCTTCCTCCAGACAAAACACTGTACTAATTCTTCAGTAGAAAGCCACATTCTGTGGCAATGATCTGAGTTTAAATGTCTCTGTTTCCACTCATTTATACCCAGATGACTGTGAATCAAGGAGTTAGAGCCCACTTATTCCCTCATGTCTCCAAGTATTTTTAATTAGTAATTTCAGCCAAGAAAAGGATCTGGTTTTGCATGTTTACATTTTTGCTACTCTCAGCTCTAACCCCTCTTTGGAATCTGATTTACAAGTGACAGCTCTGCAGAAAGTGCTTTTAACCGAGTGCACTAATAAATTATGAAAAAACAGATTTACAGTCTAATCTCCTCATGTGCAGTGATGTGTATTAAAGAAATTGTTAACATCAGAAACCACTGTAAATTTGGTGTATGCCTAAGAAACTATAGTACATATCAACAGCAAAAGTTGTGGGGTTTCCTCAGTCCTGCTACTTAGATAAGCTGGGAGCAGTCTTACTGCAAGAAAATATAATTTTCCTAGCATGCTCTTCATTAGTTCAAAGCAGCAACAGTCCACCCCAGGAAAAAAAAAAAAAAGTTAATGGTTGATTTTTCTGACTAGTGTCTATTCTTTAGTCATTAGCTAGCAAAATGTTTACTCCTATCTGTTTCCTAGGGATTGTTAATTACACTTTATTGAGAAACAATCAGTTATTTAGTTGAGTTACCCACCCCTTAAGAAAATTAAAAAGCTGAGATATTCATTTTTGCAATGAATATCTATCCAGTAATTACCATATTTACTTTTCATTTATGGGGGAATAATCTGTTTTAATTAAGCCTAACTGAAGAACTTTTATCAGATGTAATTATCCCTTTCGATAAATATGTCTCTACTAATTACAGTTAACCATGGGATTTATAGCTCTTAAGTCATTTGGTGGGAAACATAATAAATCTTTAGTAATACATGCTAAATTACAATAAATTAATTCAGATCATTAACATAATAAACAAATTAGGAAAATTTCACTTAATTAGTTTGGGTGGTTAACTCAAAATCCCCTGTAAAGCTTCATAGTAATCAAAATTTTACCAGTATGTTTAGAGGTAATTTTTTTGTAACAGACCTGTTTGAATATTTACACAGAAAATTAGATCACTGGAATTCAGGACACACATATTCCTTTTAGATCATAGAGCCTTTAGGAATTGATGCTGGGTAACATTTTAAACGCAGTTAATTTTGCCTCACAGGTTTTCAGGTCTGTACGATTGCATAGTGAAGAACCTGCGTGGTGGTAGAGTAAGATTTTAAACGTAAGGTACTTCCTCTCTCCTTCCCTTTGCTCGTTTTTGTGAATCCTCAAAAGGCAGGGAAAGGTAACAACTGAGCACTCAGTGACCAGGAATAAAGGATTCCACAGGGAAAACAAAGCAGCTTGACCAGGCAGGGGTAGGTGGCCAGCCTGGATTAACCCACTGCCTGCTTCCCCCCTGCATCAGGAGCGATGCACTGGGGGAACAGAACTGAACTGACAACCTACAAGGATAATCCTGCAGCCTCTTACCGAGGCACACCCCAACGTGCACTGTCAAACCAGCAAGCGCAAGTGTCTCCTTGCAAATAACTCATTCCCTGTTCCATGCCCAGACAGCACAAGAACAGTGGGGCAGGGAACTGATATCAGGCATGTGAGGTAGTGGCTCTCAGAAATCCCTCTGCCATCTTCTTGAACTGAACTGTCAGTGTATCCACCAAAGACTTTCCTGAGTGGATCCTGTTACACGAACATTGTTCTCCTCCTCTGCGCAGACTGGCGAGACAAACACTACAGAATGTCGGTGTGCTGGCACACAAACAGTTTACAACTCCTGCTGACAAACACACCACCCCAGCAGTGTTTCCACCTCCTGCTAGTTGGAGATAAGTCTTGAGCTTAGTCCAGACAAGTCAAAACCCATCTCTATATTTATACCAAAACCACTCATCAGATTACATGTTCAAGGTGAGGAATACAGATGAACACAGATGAGCTTTTTAGACATGAACTTTTGGAGCTTAATCTTCTTAGATTAACTCAGAGAAGCAAAGAGCTTCCCTGCAGGCAAAATATCCTTAATAAGTAGAGAACAAAACAATCACCAAAACTTATTATTAAAAGAACATTTTAAATCCTTTTTTCCCCGAAGCATTATTGGATCTTTTTGGTGGGAATGCCCCCTTTATTCCATGCTGTCCTACTTTGCTGTGGTGATCTGAGAGGGACAGGGGGTATTTGGCTCAGGCTTGCTGATTTTTTCTGCTCTTTAAGTTGCAGCCTGCATAGGTGAAGGACATAGGAGAGAGACAACTTTCCATGTCCTGGCTTCAGGTCCCAGATAATTCACTGCATATAAAGAAAAATGAGAAAACCAATCTGGGGGATCTTGACTCAATTTTTATGTACCAATTTTGGTCTTAGCTTTTTCCCTACTCCCTCCCTGCCTAGCACCAGTCTTTTTGGCTCCCTCTAAGCAGTTTTTCTTCTGGCCTCCATAGGCAGTTCTGCCCATACTGATCCAGGGTCCAGAGAATATCTCCTAGCCAGTAAATGTCATCCTCTGCCTCTCCTTGCTCCAGTCCCAGAAGTGGGGCAGAAAGGCAGAAGGGGCAGAAATCACAACTCAATCACAGGAGCTCTCAGGAACACGTCCAGAAAAAGGAAGAAAGAAAATCAAAGTCATTACTTCAAACAGGCCTTTGTTTCACCCAGGAGCCCTGGCAGGACACAGCAGCACCTGTCCACACCAGTCTGGAGGCTGGAGAAACTGGTCAGCTGATACCCAGTACTGTTTAAACTGTCCCAAGACAGAAGAGTGCACAACAGACACCTCAGGGGAGGAGGCAGAGCAGATTCTCCCTTCCCTGAAAGCTTTGACTTTCAGGGATCAAACTCTTTGGAAAAAATTCCCTCCTACATGCTACATAATACCATGGACTAGGCAATACAAACAATGCATCATGCACAGAGTTGGAGCTGTCCATCTGCACCCTTAACTGAAGCTTTTAATACATCAGAAATTGTCCATCTTCATGCTTTATTTTCTAAAGATGGATGGTGCAGATGTTTTATTTGACTTAGTGCTGGGAAACTCAAAATCCTATTTGTATTTCCAAACTGCCATGCTAACTTTCCTCCCATTTTTACTTAACTCATTTTTTACCTTAGTCATATTAATGGTTATGTAATGATATTAGACAACGTTTGCTAACCATTAACTCAAAAAATAATGGTTGTGCTAAATCAGAGCTAATTAGTGTGTCACAAACTCCAGTCCTAGCACAGGGTGATGACTGAACGAAAATAATGTAATGTCACTTCACCAAGAATTACATATACAATTTTAAGAGGTATTTTAAATATTTTTCTTAATAGCTGTCAGCAGAAACGATGGGATGTGATTCTTTAGAGAGCATTGCTCTTTACTAAGTACAGGCAAGTGAGTCATCACCAGCCTTACACTGACTGCAGAAAACAGATTTAATATTAATTTATGAATAGCTGAACTTTTTCTCTTTAACGTCTAACAGTGAATTATGTTCTAAAGCCTTTATATTTCACTGCACATCAGCAAGGTTGACAGGAGCAAAAGATCAGGATAACATAATTCTTATGGCTTGTTCTCACGCACCCCTCATTTACTCCTGAAGCAGCCTGAATCATCCTGAAAGTAAGATGCATGGGGTGGCAACATTTAAATGTGAATGGAGTTGCTCTTTAAGGGCCATCAAGTTTTTAAAAGCGTAACTTCCAGCTGAAACCGTGGGAGTGGGATTCGTTCTCTCAGACAGACACTGAGTCATTCACATTCATTTCCAGCATCTGTGAGCAAAGGAAGGTCAAGCCATTGGCCGTGCCTATGTACCTGCATCCCAGCTCGCAGCAGGGGCAGAAGGAAAATGCAGATGGCAAAGCCTCCCGAGGCTCAGGATTTTTACCTTTTCAAATCTTCTCTCTAATTCACTTAATAGCATGAAGCAATATACAGATACACCAGTTCCTTGGTGCCTCAGGGGTTACAGAGCAGGCTGCCAAAACAGTAACTTCTGCCATTATAACCAACAGATTACAGCATTTTATGGATTCTATATATTTTTAACTCTCCAATGTCTTTGCAACGTAGAGCTGATACATCAGATCTCCACAGAGTGGAAAACTACATGACAGCTTTGGTAGTCACCACAACCAGACCCTAAACCTGAATTTTACAACTGTGTAGACAAAGACACTTAAAACATATCCATGGCACGCTGCAGAATCAAGGTATTAGCACTGGGTTTCACTTTTAACTTTTTCTTGATTTTCACATTTATGAAACATCTACAAATATATGAAAGATCAGATACCTCTCTACTGCCAGGGAGAAGATGAGAAAAAATCAGCCCTGTAGTAGTGCAGGGCGTCGGTGGATCGATGCCGTGTCTTCCCACAGTCTCTGCCAGCACCACGCGTGCACCGAGCTCGCCCTGGCTGGTGGTCGCCAACAGCCGCTCGCACACAGCCTGAGCACGAACCCCAGACGAAAAGGCGAGAGGGGAACTCTGCCTGCAGTTCCGAGGTGTTTAATGGAACCAACACACTCGAAGGGAAACAGAGGGAAAAGAACCAAGAACAAAAGCCCACACGTGGTTTTCTCCCGAAGGCAGAGGCAAGGGTGAGTGATGTAACAGGGGCCAACGGGAGAAGGGAGGGGAGGGGGAGAGAGCCAGTGACCAGTGGGGTCTCGGTAAAGGGAGAACTTTCTAGCACAGTGGTGTGGGGAGAGACCACTTCATAGTAACATGGGGGGTGTAAAGTGGACGTAGCCACCGCAACGCTAAAGGATCTATTTATAGAAGATATCTAGGCAAATTTTTTCTTCTTTTTTCCTTTCAAGTGTAAAGTCATCACCTAGGGCTTCACAAGACCAGCAGAAAGGGTGATTCCATCACCACACAATGCAGTATCTTGGCAAAGCCCTACCCAGCTTCCTCCCAGTACTTCCTGTGCAACATGGGATGAGGAGCAACACTACAAAAAAAAACCCACACACAGTTCGCTGATGTCACATTGGGCTGAGCTTTTTATATTAACTTTGAGAGATGCCAGCCCCATTCTCCTTCCGTTCCTTTCTTGATATTCCATCTTTGATCTCCATAGATGACAGCTCCTACCCTGCCTTAGGATTCCCAGAAAGCACTGAGATAGTCTTCAGCCCTTCAGTGCAAAGGCTTACAAAAAAAACCTCAAGAGTACATAGCCACAAATTGCCCTTCTGCTGCTTCTGTCATGGTATGCTTGGACACATGCATTCCACATCCTGGAAGTCTGGGCATCATTTTAGTATTGCCAGCCAGTGCGGAAGGAAGAGGCTTCAAGCTCTAGGGAACAGGCTCCAGTTTAGCTGCAATCAAAAAGGTAAGTAAGACCAAGGTGTAAAGACATCAAATACCTGGAGCAATGTTCAAAGACACGTAGGCTGCTGCAGTATAACTTTCACTGCTGAGCTTTGACAGATGAACTGCATTTCTCTAACATTGCAGAAACCCGAGATCCTTCGATTAGGCCCCACAAGAGAGACTCTCTAACACCTGATGGAGGAGAAGGCTTCAGTTAAGGATCTGACCTCTGGTATTATGATGATTTAGGAGGACAGCAAGTCCTCCACAGGAACATCCACAGGACACTTAACAGAACAGTATTCCCTTACCAAGCAGACAATGGAAGAAAGAAGGCAAAAGGCTTTTGTGTAGGATTCTTTATTATTACCACTTCCACCTGGGTGTTCTGTCTGCTCGAACTATCTCTGTGATCTCTCAGGTGTGGTGAAACACTGACTAATACCGGACATAAAATTAGTTAGCCTCGATGATCCTAGTAACTCTCAACATTTCCTGAGCAGTGAAATCTCGACAGGCGGCTGCTCTCTCCTCCCCAGGCTATTTTCTCTGTGACAGTAAATACATCCAGCACTACTGCTGTATCACCCCTTCAAGTGCTGCTGGTACAAACCATCGATTATAATTTTATAATGCCATGGAGGCTGGTTGTTATATTAGGTAATCATGAGACGGTTACAGAACTACACAAGAAAAGTGAAGCCTCAGGCTGTTACGGTAGCTGACAAACCTGTCATTAATTACTGAGAAAAAAACTTCCTGCCTTTTAAATAATTTATACAGCTGGATCTACAGTAGCAAAAGATTAAACCTAATTAAAATGGAATCTTTACATTCCAAGGGAAAGGCTGACCTCCAGACTCGGCCAGCACCAGCAGAGCACAGATAAGCACCACAGCTAATGACAATCCTGCCCCCAGGCTGGCACACAGCACTTCCAACTCTCTGGACTGGGATTCCCTTTATGAAATAATTTCAGACGAAGATAAAGACCTGTTAATCTCAAGCTTGTACATTGGATGCCTTGCTTAAGCACTTTATCCCTATGACCAGCATATCTTTGGAAGGGTTTCTTTGTTTTGGTCTTTGAGGTTTAGTGAAGGGTAATGTAATCTTCCAACAGGGTTACTGCCCTCCTAGGTTTCAATTTAATTGGGCTGTGCTGTAGTTCAATTCCTATGTACATTCAAAAAATTCTTTGGGTGAATTCAATCCATATAAATAATATAGTCCGCTAGTATGCAAGGCAGTGTGCTAATGCACTCCAAACTCATTTGCATTCTTCTTTCACAGGAAGCAGCTTTTATTATACTGTATTTTAAAATGAAGTAAAATGTGGCAAAATATTAATCTCATCATTATGTTTCCTTATAGCAGTCCTTGCTGTATCTCCTGTTATGTCTGAAAATAGATCAGTACTGCCCCAGTTTTTTCTGAACTCCAAAGCTTACTGAGAGGACTCTTTTTTTTCAGTCTGGTGATTCAGGTATCAGGCATCAACAAGTTCTCAGATCAAGTGCTTTCAAAACTCTTGGACAATCTGGCTTTCAAACCATAATTTGAGTAATTCCAGATTTCTAAAGATCTGTCCTTCTAGCATAATATGGAAAAAATCTGCATATACATTTATATATACACACACACACACACACACATATACACATGCATACACTGTATGTCCCATCACTGTAACAGGACATAACTGTGCCAATCCTCAGCCTATGCAGTCCATCCAATGGACATCCCAATCAGTAAAACTAACTTCCAGCTATGCTGGGGCTTTAGAATTTTTTTATTTATTCATTTTAATAGTACTTCAAAGCATTCTATTCTATTATCTCCGGCTAGATGATAAGAGACCCTTGCTTCAGTGCAGATTGAGGCCTTTTTGTATATATCCAATATCTTATTTTCAAATAAAAATTGTTGCACCACTGCCTCCATTTGTCTGCAGGCTCTAGTCAATACCTGTGTTGCTTTATCTCTCTGCACAGAGGGACCACATCGCACAGTATATTTCTCATTACTGTTACGTGGTTTTCCTTAAAACTACCTACCAGATAAACTTTATTATTACTTTTCAGTCTTAAGGTTATCTGAAAAATGTTATTTGACATTAGAATCCACCCATTATAGTGAGTATTCCCTAAACCACATTGGTTAACCTCAGCTAACCTCCACATGGTTAAATTAGCCTTTCATGTCTAATTATGCCCTGTGATGGGATATTTAGTTCCAATCCTCACAGTCACAAGGGACCTGTAGTTTTAAGTGACCTCTATATTTGGACAGTAATCCAGATAGAAAGAGACATGAAAGCAGGACCAAGGCCTAGACATGTAGGATTTTGTACCAGTTCCCAAGGTCAGTTTAAAGATTGGAAGACTCTTGCACTGTTCTAGTTGGGAGCTCCTGGAAAATTAACCTGTTTCAAAACTGATAGCAGGAAACAGTAAATAATCTGAGCACAAATTAACTTTTTATCACATGTTTGTAGCCTGACAGATTCATGTGCTGTCCTCAGCTCCTCATGCTAGCAATTCACATACTATATTGGAGACCATCCAGAAGCACTTTGGAATGAGCTAATGGTTTTACCTGAATGATAAACTGTCATTATCTAATTGTTATACAACAAAGTGGGTTTTGATGCTCTGTTAATTTATTATTTCACAGGTGATGATCTTCCTATCCATTTACTGTTCTCATTTATCTAGCCTAATTCTGATGTAATTTGGTTGTTTAGTAATTTTGCTAAACCATTCAATTTGCATTTAAAACTCATTCAATATAAGTTAATAAAATTGTGTCAACTAATCAGTATGGAAATGTTAAATTGGTACAAAATAAACCTCACTTAAAGCACATCTCAAAAGAAAAGACAATTGCTTTGCAGGCTGGACAAAGCTGATCAGATGGGAAAGTTCATGGAGCCAAGGAGAAGAGCTATATGGAACTGAGTCTTAAGTCATTGCTGTGAAAAATTCTTCATTGAAAATTCAAATATATTAAAACAAAATTAAAAGCATGTGGGTCTTAGTGTTACTGTTTTTCTCACATGGCAACTGTTCCTCACTGCATTCCTCTTAAGGCCACATTTCAGTTGTGCAACTGTGCATGAGCAGGATGAAAGGTATGTGCCAGGTATACTCAGCCAAAAATCAAGACATCTTGTGTTCTTATGCTCCACATCACCAGCCTGAAACTGTCTGAACTTTGCACAGCACTTGAAGCAGCTTCTCTCTAGCAGGCTATAGACTCTGAGGGCATGGCAGGTGGAGGAAGAAAATATTACTGCCAGATGATCTTCACAAAATAAATTGTGGCTGCAGCAGAGAACTGAAGCCTGAAGTTCTTTTTTCTGATTGTTTAGATATCTAGAGAGACATCTGGGAAAATGGGAGTTTTGCCACGGGCTTCACTAAGCTGAGGACATTGCCCTTCAGTCAGAAGTCATTCTGAGCCTCCAGTGAACCCCAAAGAGAGCATTTGTTCAAGCAGATCAGCAACTTCCCCCTCTTCACATGTTGCTCATGCTGAATGCTGACCTGGCCCTTTGGTAAATTCCCTGCAGGGTCACACATCAACTCAGCAACAATCATATCTTTTGGGTGTCATTATTTTATGTAATTTCTATCTCATCCAAGAGATACTTTTGGCCCTCGTAAAATATTTTGTTACTGTTTAGCACAATGTGGGGGTTATATTCCTTTCCTCTCTCCCTTTCTCCATTTAGGTTCAGCTGTCACATACAGTAACAGGACGTTTGTTTATCAGTTCTGCCTCCCCAGTAATGCACCGAGGGCACAGTAGCATCACTCTCACAGGTCACCCCCTCCCACAGCTGGCAGTCACCATGTTTGCACATCTACCACTCACTCTCCTCTCTGCACCACACTTTCTTCTCACACACAGTTGAGAGTCCCTTCCCCACTCTACAGTTCCAAACCCCTCTCTTGTTGGATGGTCACCTGGCTAAGAAAAACAAAGGTGCCTTGCCACCATGGAAGGCTGTTACCTGCCCTGCAAGGACACAGTCCAACAAAAAATCACAGGGCAGGAAACAGAGTATGCCTGAGTAACCCCAGTCTGTCATGTCGACTTACGTCAAGGGACACCTTCCCCCAGGCAGCCCTCCAGGTCACCTTCTGCTATCTCCAGCTCAGGAATGAAAATGCAAAATGACAAACCCTTGCTCTGTGGTGTCTTCCCTGGAGTATTAACATTTCCCATACCGTCACTTCTGCCACAGACTCCACAGAAATGACAAAACTCACAGAGTTCAATATTTTTTCCAGCTCCAGCTCAGTGGCAAGTCTTCTGGCAGCTATTCAGCAGATACAAAGCAAGACAGTCCTGTAGGATAGGAAAGATGCTGAAAAATGAAGTTGCTCTGGTTGTTATGAATGGAGGATCTAGACCACTGTAGCTTACAAGAGCTGGCTAAGGATCAAAGCACTATGAATATTTAGGGCCTAAAGAGCTAAAACCAATAGAACATTCAAATCAGGCAGGGAAAAAGTACCTGAAAGGAGAGAAGATGTAATTATGTTCTATAATTTCCTAAAGTACTTTCAGCTCCCACACCTCAGTGTATGACTTTTATTATTAATGACTTAAATGCATAAGTAACAAATGACTGTGCTACCATTTGCAGTTCATAATTATGCCACATTTGCCTGCCACCACTGATTCACTAATACTAATTTTGTTTAACATATACTGTGTTGAGAACTGTACAATAAATCTTGTGATATAAAGCAACAACCACTCCAGCCTTGTCTGTGTGATTTCTCTCATTTCACCCAGAATAATCTTTTTCGTATTCTCTATACACTGTTTTAAGAATTAATAGCAATAAACGCATGTTTGTATGGCATAAAATGTGAATTTTTAGCAGAATTGTATTTGTTGAAAGGTCAGTACTAAGAGCATCTCACTGAACGTGTTGTATCAGCTGGGAATCAAATGTTTAGAAAGTATAAAATGTATTACCAGTGAAGTCAGAACACAATCTAATTTGGCATTCTTTTCCAATACACACTGCCATGAAAATATTTTACTTGTCAGTGTCTTTCTCCATTTGACACAGATATCTTCTTTAATGGTTTATTGGTACAGTCCAAGATAAATTTTACCATTTGTTCTTTTAGCCCTATAACCAGATCCTTCAGTGCTATATATCTGAATAATTGGGCTAGATTTTACATTCATTTTCACAACAGCCCACCATATTAGTACATTACAAGTATTAGTAGCTAAAATCAATATTCAAAGTTACTTTTATATTCTGCAAGAAGTTTCTATATTTCTATTCTGCAACCAGAGTGTGCATAGTTTGTATTATCCAAAGTTCCTACAGCAACCCCATGAATATTATAGTATTATTCTAAAATTAACTTTTATGTGCATTTTGCTGCAAGAAAGATGAGCAACAAATATAAATATGGTTAAGTCCAGACATAGTGACTTCTTCTGAACATGTTTTGGAGACAGTCAAAATGTTATATATCTGGGGAGTAAAACAATAAAATAAAAAAAATTGTTTTACAAAGTATTTGGCTTACAGAAACCTTTAATGAATACTCTCAGTAGAGAATTAAAATTCAGTGCTTATTCATTGCAAGACATTGCCATTTCTTACTGACTTTTCTTTAGCTTTTTAAGAAATTGAGGACTAAAAATAATTCAGAATTCGTGAGCCACAAATTACTGCAAATGTTATGGATATAGTAGTATTTGCTGCACTTCTTTCTACTGCAATTTATTTTTATCTGACCAGGCTTATTCCATATCTGTGGAGGACAAGGATGCTCCTGACTAGTTCTGTGGTTGCAAAACTTCCCCCATTGTTCTCCAAATATCACCAAAATATATTAAACAATCTACACTGAAGCATCATGCTGAGCTAGTAGGCAAACCAGTTTCAGGAGGTAACACCTCTCTTCTCATCTTTGTTTTCTCTTTTCTTATCATCCTACCAGTACAATTTTCTGTATAAAGCATGGACAAGTAGGATTTAATGACCCACTAAAAACCCAGAAGTGGAATGTGGCTGACACTTCATCTGCAGTTTATTTCCTCTAGTTCAAGCCCAGGAAAGCAGTGCAGCAGCATTCAGCTCTGGCTTTGTTCACAGTAATATCATAAGCACATGCTTAACTTTAATCATATCATTGCTCTCATCCTGGACTTGATTGTCACCTGGGTGCAGATGCTTTCCAGAGTAATGTCTTTATGTCAGTTGTTAAGATTCATCGGCACAGAATTAATGGACCAACTCCAGACCCCTTTCTTAGTAATGTCAATGGGGGGGTCACCAGAGACATCTGCACATTATGGGCAGGACAATGCCCAGACTTCTGACAGCCACACAGCCTGATCCTACCAACTCCACCTACACAGATGAGTTCTTCCTCATGCAGGCAGCCCCTTCCCACAGAAGCAGCAGAATAATGACAATTCTGTCCTGCAATCGCTGCTGGAATAGGCAGACACATCCAAAAGTTTCATCTCACGCTCCAAAATGAAGATCAAACAAGATCATATTACTTGTCCAAGCAGTATCTCTTCTTGTAAATGTATCTTTTTCTACTGTTCTGAATATCTTATGCCTTTTATGAAATAAGTAACATACAGCAAAACAAGAGTTTATCTCCTACTGCAAGGATCTGTGGGCAATCAGCTTTTTGATCAAGGTGTATCATTTCCGTAGCCATTCAGAAAAAGAGGGATGAAAAATAAAACCTGGTTATTTGAGTGTTCTCTCTGATGCCAAAAGTCCAGCCTTAAATCATCTTCTACCTCCCAAGAAGGAGCACCAATTATCTGTCGTTACTCAAGATACAGTGTTTGATCCATGTTGCAAAGAGGCTCAACAGCATATTTAGATTGTATCACACAGGCAATACAAAGCTCAACACAAAAAGTACTTTGCACAGAAATCTCTGCCATCGCTGCTTGCTGTTCTTTACAAGATACCAGAGGTGTGCTCTGTGCTGGAGAAAATGTAGAATATGATTTAGTTTGTGTATCAAAGTGTACAAACCTAAATAAGGAATATTTGGAAGCTGACCACATCCTGCAATGATTTCCAGCCACAACAGGACAGTGCCTGCCATGTAATGCGTTTTAGCTGGAATCTGCTTCTTTGTATGCTCAGACTTTTTCAGCTACATAATTACATTCTTACTCTTAGGGGAGGGAAAAATGTATTTTCAGTTATCCATTACATAATTTTCCATTATTAAGTGGGAAATTAGGGAGAAAGGTGAAAGTCTTTATCCTTTACAAAACCAGAAGGGCCTTGACTGCATACCTTGGTATTTGAATTTTGGCACAATATTTCTGTAAGCACAGAGCTCCCACAAATGAAAAACATGCCATTACACAACCATGCTGCTCACTTGATAGAACTTAGCACTACATGAACTCCGAAATCTAAAATTTTCATAATGATGCTGTTAACTGCCTATGCAGTGGAAAAGTTCTGAAACACTTGCAAAAAATCTCCACAAAGTACAGAAATTCAGATTTATACTTAAGCATTTTACTATAAACTCCAAAGTCCAACCAAATATGAATTCATATCAGTCCTTAGAGAATGGAGAAAGAAAAATCTAGTTTGGACACAAGGGAATTTCAGATTTCTTCAGTAACAAAGAACCTGGAAAAACTAAACTCTGCAGTACCCCAGCTCCTGCCAGATGGACTCCTGAACATAATGCAAAGTTGAAAAAATGGCAGGATAATCCCTTCTTGGAAAGAAGCTGTTTAACTACTTTAGGTAGTGGCACTATTTTCAGACATCAGCAAACCCCGAGACAGCAAAAGAACCCACTTCACTCCTAAGTCACTGACACAAACCTTGTACACACAAGAGCCACAAAAAAAGCCACTACTTGGGCAGCCATGGGTGAAGCAGAGAACTTCTGCACTCTGCTCCTGGCCAGTGAGTTACTGGAGACTGAAAACTATGGCCATAACCTGAGTCCTTTCCCTTCTAGTGACAAGCTCCAGAATGAAATAAATGCCTGTAACCAGTTTCTTGTTCAGCTGTCATGATTTTGGCCCTGGAGACCCTTCATTCAGTTCCCTGATACATGTTCACTGCCTAGGAATAGGTGGCTGCACTGTGCTCTAGGTGGATTTCCACTGCAAGGCTTGTCATCCTGGCCCTGCTCACAAAATAACAATGCTTTTCTCCCCTGATGACTGCTTCATTGCTGTGACTCTGATGATGAATGAGCAGTAAACATACCACAAAATTAATTCAACCCTATGGCAGATTATCGTGAGAAGCTGAAAATTACAAAAATAAACTCATTCTTATTACAGCTTTAAGACTGATAGGTAAATCTCATTCACAAAAGGAAACTGTAATGACACGAACATAAATGTTAATGTGAGGTTCAAATGCAATTTTAAATATTTATCTTGCAGAGGTAAACAGCCACAGTGAATATCTGAAGAGTAAACACATATTAAATCAATTCAAGTGCTTGCAAACTAATCTGTTCTCAAATGCATTTACTTAAAGTCAAAGAGTCTACATTGCCAAGAACCCAGACATTCACTGATGTCAACATACTTGAAAAGCACCAGCCTCTTGTAAGCAGCCATTTCAGTAGGTCAGCTCTCTGCCCAGCAGTCACATTTCCTGGACTCTCATCACAAATTTTCAGGACAGTTTTGTGCTCTTTAAAGTAGAGATTGAACATTTTTCCAAAAGGTGCACACTGGTGTCAAAAAAAAACAGAACCAAAACCCTCCTAACATCTCCCAGCTGTCTTTGAGATGGAAGACAGTTTAAAAAGCCAAAACATGGATCTACATGTGTATACCATTTTTATTTAATCATCAAATTCCTGGACTAGCACCCAATTGCAGCAGCAGATCTAAAACCCAGGAAACTCCCATGGGCTCACCTCACACTGTGTAGAAATGTTGACTTTTCAAGAGTTTTGAAGGAGTTTATTTTGATGGTTGATATCCTAACATGCCACAGCTTACAGCTTTGGAAACATGAATTTTTGCCTCAGCTTCTTCTGAACCATAGTTCTGGCATGCAGATGAACTACAATAGGAGGTCTCATGAACTGTGGTGGTCTTCTCTTTTAGCATGGCTGGGGAAGAACCACCACTGAAGAAGACAGTAAGACCTTCTGAAACCTTCACTCTTCTTAACAAATGTAATGATATCCTTAGAATGTAATACCAATTTCCAGGTACAGGGAAATGAGCCATATGGGAAACTAACATCTCTTCATAAGGTAATGATTGTATTTCCAGATAATAAAGCCAACAAGGTAAGCTTGTACCAAGACACAAAAAAAAAAAAGCATTTAGGAACTGTCAGATTGATCCACATTGTACATAACATGGTTTGGGTATCAGTAATTAAAACTATGGAATAGGATAGTGAAGTCTTAATAGCTCTCTAGTTTAAATGAATACTTGGTCTGGACTTTTTAACACATGAACCTTTTAAGCTTTCAGAATGTCTCAGGACAGTAATTTCACACATTGCCAGAGCAGGACATTACCTACAAAGCAGTAATTATGATATTCAGTGAAGAACAGTTATTCAGAGCTCTTTGTAGCTTGATGACAGCATACCAACAAAGAGTTGGAAACAAGGATATCTAATTTTTTCTGCATAATGAAACTAATTATTCAACAATTCACAGATTAAACAAACCTTGTATAAACATAATGCCTTCATTTGTAGGAATTCCCAAAGTTTAGTTAAGCAATTGCTTTTCTAATTCTGGAGGTATCATTAAAATCTTCCTAATTTGAATAGACACAGATGTGTACCATAATACCATTTCCAAATGTAACCCTTGATACTTCCATAAATAAATGAAGGAAGAATTATATTTTTCTCATGTACTACTAATTACTTGGTGTAAGAGGAAAAAACAATTGCTAATGACAAAATTAAGGGTTTCAAGATGTAATTCTATTAGGTTTTTGCATACAGGAACATTTCTCAAGGTGATTTCCTATTGACATGGGGCATAATGTATTTTTAAAGGAAAAGAATCAAAACCCCTAGTACATTATTTAAACTTGGTCATTTCTATAAAACAGCAGGAAATTCCTTGGCTATAACACTAAATGATGGCTGGATATGGAGACCACTGGCAGTTTGAGCCAAAGAGGAAGGCAATTAATGGACCAACATCAGATGTTCTTAGATTATGAAGATGCTTATTTTACAGGATGTTATTATGCTAATATGTTATAAAAGAGTTTACAAGTACCTGGCTTTAATGTGTTTACCCCTGAAGACAATCATTGTAGGCAATGCTCATTAGTTATTACAAACCTAAAAAACAATTACTGTGATATCATCTATTTCAGCTTTCAGGCTGTACACACAGTAACAATAGTGAGCAATCTAGTAGAAGAGAGATCACTTACAGGCAGAGAATACAGTAATGTAAGATTGATTAGATAAAGTTAGGTAAAAGTAAAACCAGATAAATTAGATAAACAGACACTTTCTCAAACACACATGCACAAAAGAAATGAGGCTTATTCGTCCAGGAGCTGTGGAGGATTTCATAAGCATTGGGTTGAACATTAGGCACCAAAGTTCACATCTAATTCAGTGAGCCACTTTTCCCTCATTACTGCCAACATCTCACAGCAGCTGCTCCATACCTGGGAGCCCCTAGCAATGCCATCTCCCTTTTTCCTTCCCAGCTGTTCTTCTTGCATGTGATGAAAGGAAAACAGACTAAGATAGACACATCAGCCCAGGTTGGCAGCCATCTCTGGAGAAACCAATCCAAACTAAACCTCTTTGCATCTGTTTACCAGGTCCCTTGTGGCAATGAATCTCACTTGAAGACACCTCCCTGAGGACATATAGTCCTCACACTTGGACAAGTCCTGGGCCTCCTTAGGCAGACATATGCTCCCCATTCTTCTGCCACATTACTCTTCATTTAAGAGGTACAAGTCTCATCAGGCGCTGTAACACGGCAGACAGAGGTACCAGGTAACTGCTGGTTGAAAATGGTGTGCTTTATTTAAAAACCAGTCCAAGGGTGCCTCACAACCTCACTGCTGCAGCAAGAACTGGATCTGAGGGGCTGTGCTTGGCAGTAGTGCATGTCTTGATATAGCATTGTTAGGCACAATTTATGGCTATAATTTAAAAATTAAACTAAGACAAAGCACTGAACTGAAAAGAGCTCAATTAACATGCAGGAGGCCAAACTTCCTGCTGATATAATTTCTCCAACTTCAATGGAACCGTAACAGAAGTGAATCTGGCTCATTATTTCCTATTCTTCTGAAGACATACAGATGATACTATCTGTTATACTGTTATCACAGCGTGGAAGGAGTTCTGCAATAGTGACCACTAATGCCGAATGCTGGGGAGAAGATAAATGCTATTTCTTGCTTCCAAACAATGAACAGAAAGATTGAATCTGGTCTCAAATAAGCCAATATACAGTGTAAGCCCTTATACCATTATTACTGCCATACCCAGGTTAAACATGAAGAAAGCCACGGATGCAGACTTCTGAACAAGCAAATTAAAAATTTTAAATACTTTTCTCAGGCAAAAGAAAGGAAACGTAGGACCTAGTCTAAATTCCACTGCAAATGTAGGTGATCTCACTGCTAGGAATAGAGGGATTTTTTCCTCCGATTTCTGACTTTACACAGTTATGGAGTTATGTCTCAAACATAATTCTATCTTTCTGTTTCTAATTTCAAAACTGTAGCCTATTTTGCTTATCCTAGGGTTGGGCTTTTCACATTTTGGTCTTGGCATGCTGGTAATTGCAAAGCTCCATGCTGGGCTTCCAAAACAGAAATTAACTTATCCCATTAGCTCTTTTTATGCACAGACTTCCAGTCTGCCCATAGATTCCCTATACCTGCCCTACAAACTAGGTGTCACAATTAAAGAACCACTTCCTGTGGAATCAGACACCAGAAAATTATGAAAGCATGTTACTCTGTGCATTTATCTTCAAGCATTTTTGTTTTATTTTTTTACATATGCAAATATTGCCACATAGGGCTAACCTATGAACAAAAACTATATTTAGCCAGGTTTGATGTCCTTCTAACACTTAGTCCTTTTCAGCAATAGCAACCCAAGAGATTTCATTAGTCTCATTCTACTCTAGTCAAACATTTCTACTGAGGAACAGCAACTAATTAAGCACATCAAGATTAATGAAAAATATAAGAAGCAAAGATACTGCAGTTGTTAAATCTAAAATACTTCCTGTGCCTGTACTTAAAAAAGTTATATATCAAATTTAATTACAGTCTCATTTGAAGAAATGGTAAGAATTAATATTAACAGCAAATCTTCATTTCTTAGCTAGTCACTAGCAGTTACAAGGCCAGATTCCAGCAGTGAGATACCTTCCTTTATTTCTATGAAAAATTAAACACATTTGCATGCTGGACTGGAAAGATAAGAGGATGTCTCATGAAATTCCCTGAGAAAACAGGCACTGTTAGAAGATCCCTGTGGGTCAGATTTCACAGGTAAGACATGTTCTGCCATCTGCTAATGCTATCACAGAGTATTATCAATTGAGACAGCGTGCACTGTTGCCAGTGAGATACTGGACAGGTCTACAGCTGCTTTGGAAGAATTAGCCAGGACACATCAATTTGGTAACCTTACTGTAATGAAATGATAGATGGCCAGCTGGTGGGAAAGGCCACAGATCCCTGGATCCATGCAGTATTACCTTCTGAATCAAAGCTGACACTAAGACAGGGACATCTCTCCTCAAGTGGAATAAGCCTTCAAGGAAGCCGAGGCTCTTGAAAGAAAAATATAAACTTAAGCTCAGGAGAAACTGAGCTGCAAAGAAAAGCATTGTGTTTAAGGAGTCCAATGTGTCCTGAAATTGTTCTTCCTATAGCTTTTTGGCAGCTGAAGCAACATCCCTTTCTTTCTAAAACTGGCTTAGAAGAAGAAAGATTTGCTTATGATAAAATGCACCACTGTCCAATGAATAACAGCGTTTGCATAAATAAATTGCAATTACTCTTGCACTCCTGTCTTGGAGATGAGTCCAATGTATATTTCCATGTATATTCATGCACGGATTTAAAAGATTTTTGCCATGGCCAAGGTGCTACCTAAGTTTCGCACTTCACGATTCATCTTTTCATCAGCTTCCTTATTCCCTCATGCTGCATTTTTGATGGAAAACTGAAGGCCAGCCTTACATAAATATTCTGTTAATTTCCAGCCTTCAGATTCCAACTTTCTTGAAGCCAAAAGAAGTTTGGCATTGAATTCTGGATCTGGCCACAGCTTTGCCATGGGATCCAAGATGCAGCTCTAGATTCCATCCCATTTCGCTTTAGCCTTTACCAGCATTTGGCTTCTAGTGTGGCTGATTACACACCAGCAACAATCCTCTGCTATTCACTATCCCCACCAGATGTATCAATATCCCAATGAATTAAGCCGCAATTATTTTTCTCACACCTTTGGAATATGCTACAACCAATACATTAACAGCTTGCTTCCTTGTTGTATATCTCAGCCCAAATATGCTCACATAAAAACCCCTATTTTCTCATCATTAGGAGGGGGCAATGTCTGACCCTAATCCTCCTGGGAGACAGACGGCTGCCTTGGCAGGTGTAGCCACATAGAAGCGCCACAGACACTGCTGTCATAGAATGTTCAAGGCTGCTGCTCAGATATTTTTTGTAGCAAGCCCATAAAACTGCCCATGATGTTTCTGGCTAAGTGGGTAAGAAAAAAGAATGCTTCCTGCATGAGCTAAAAATGAAAAGGGCTAATTAAATCAACTCTGAAATAATACTGAAATGAAACAGTAAAAGTTCCTCTCTCTCACGCAAATGCACAAAGTTCAGCCTGGTCTGACCCGATTACTGCAGCCCAGGATGACAAAAGAAATGACCCAGTGGAAGAAGAAATCTTTCTGGGCACTTGCTGGCATGTGGTTCTGAACAATGGGAAAATGCTGACATGCTGTAGGCTCATCAGGATGTCTGTGGGGTAGGTGGCACATGCTCATGAGTCACATCCTATTCAAAACTCTGAAACCTGTTTGTTGAGAGCAGTTTCCTTTGGGAGCTGACTACTGGTTAATGCTGAGAGTGGACCTGCATGCAGGGCTGCTGGAACAAGCATAAGAAAGCACTGCTCAAAATTGGCCTGAAAGAAGAGAATGGCCAAACACTATATTTTTCTCTTTTTTTTAATGGCAGACAGAAAGACAGACTCCTAAAGCCATTCATGCATAGCCATGGGGAACATTGAGCTGCTGTGGTGTTCATCAGACAGTTCTCCAGGCTTCAGCTGGGCTTTTCCTCTGCTCAGAAGAATGGCAGCAAAAATAGCAGTCTACCTATTTTGGAGCATATTTTACTCTGCACTCACTGAGGTCGGTAACAAACCTATCCCTTCTGGAAAATTTATTTGGCTTCTTCTCATCTCCTTTACACAGCATAAAGGAGCATTAATTGTTACTGTCCAAATTATTAGCTCTCAGTTTCCTTCTGATAAACCAGCAGTACAGGAGAGTCACCTGGCATTCCAGAACTCCAGCTGGCCTTGTCATTCTGGACTCTAGAGGACTAACAACATTTACACTTGCTGGTGCCAAAACCAGGGCAGAGCAGACATAAACCAAACAAAAGGCTGTGCATCTTCAACAACTATTTTCCAGATTAAAATTCTAATCATACAGGTGTATTATTTCAGGCAATGTGACTTATTTAGGAAGATTTTTCTTGTCTCCCACCAAAGTAGGGGGGAAAAAAAAGGAAAAAAGGAAAAGCAACAACATACACACACAAAAAGAAAAATCAAGCCACCTTTCACTAGTTTTTCAGCTGCACAAGAGCTACACTGTATTTTTTATCTGTAGCTTGTTCAGATTTAACCTTTCTGCCCACATTGACATAAACATGCTGCTTGCTGATGCTGTTGTTTGCATACAGTCTTATGTTACTTTCTTATGGGGGAGAAAAATTACCAACCGGTGTGCACTCCAGCAGACGGTGTGTGCCGTGTGCTCGTTAGCAAGGTATCTTTATAATAGCAAAGCAGTTAAATATTGATCATGAAGTTGAGCAAGGGCACAAATGCTTTATCTAAATTACCTGGAGGTCTGAGGAGGTTGCTGAAGATAAAGTAGTCTACAGGGCTTACAAGAAATCAGCCCACACATGCATCTGCTGTGGAACTATCAGCAAAACTGTTCCAAGACAGATTGCAGTCTGATGGCCCAGGACTTACGTACTCTGTAACTGCTCTATCAAAATACATGCTGAGATGTATCACCAAGGAATGCTGCCAATTGCCTGTTATTTACAGGGGGAAAGTGCTGTATCCACCACAGCTTGCTTAATTCTGTAAGATAGCTAGAAAGAGCAAAGAGGACAGGAGTGGACATGGGATCCTGAAGTAATGTCACAGCAGGAATTCAGCTTTGGGCATTATGAGGGAAAATAAAGGGCCATGCAGAGACATTCCTTCTGGTCCTAGTTGTGTCTCAAGGATACTGCATGAGCCCACTGGGTATCCATACCAAGAGATTTCCAGACACCAGATAAAACAGGGATATGTTTCAATATCTCCATTCAGTAGAAGATTAAAAAACCAAATAAATTAAATTGATTACATTTTCTCCAAATCTGACCTTTTCCTACCCATGTCAACATATCTTCCCCACCCATACATCAGGGTCAGACCAGCCAGAAAGGGAGAGCAGATGCAAAGAGGTCTGAGGAGGTTTCACCTACAACAAGTAGAAGTATCTCACTTCTAATCCATGCAGTCAGCACCAAGTTTACACACCAGAATGATCTGCAGATGTGAAATTTTAAAAAGAGGGACCAAGAGAGCACATCTGCTTTCAATAGCCACACTGAGCCAAACTGAAAGACCAGAACTCTCTCAGTGCTGTTCCTGGAGGAGATGAGGACCAGACTGGACTGGCCTCTGCTCTGCTCCAGCCCCATGAAACGGTGGGGAAAGCTGAGAACTCCAGTTACCATGACATCCCAGACAGCAGCCCTTCATGTCTTACACTAATGAGTCTGGATTCTGCTGTTTACATGCCTAGTTTGAAAGTATAATGATTTAGGAGTCAGCAGGATTACATCAGAGTAAGAGAAAAGCATTTTGCCTCGAGGCTTTCTTTAGAAATTAAACATATCACTTTCAAACATGCCCAGTAGCATTTCAGTATACCTTTGAGATGTTTCAGCTCTGGCATAGCATCTCAAAAGCACAGGAAGACGAAAATGCAGGTCTTCAACATCTAGACTGTAGGAGGAGAGGGGGATGTTGGTGTCCCCAAGGAAACAGTTCAGGGCTTATGTATGGAATCACTTTGTAATTCAGACTTTCTAATAAGACTCTCACAAAAAAGGCTCCTAAATCTCCATGCCTTTTGACAGATAAAATAGAAGTACCCCTGGGCAGAATGGGGACAGCAGCAAACATGCTTTAAATTAAAGGGAAAGCAAGATGAGCAAGATGTGACCCAAATATCTGTGTGCCAGTGTACAGGCAGCATTTCTTGTCCAAGCCTCAGGGAATTCACCAGGCACTGTTCAAGCACTGCTGCTGCAGCACTATATAGACACCCCAGAAGAAGTGTTCACAGTCACATTCTCATGTATTGTGTGTTCTGTACTTCTCATTGTAGTGCTGAGCCAGACAGACAAAACAGACCAAGTAGAAGAAACTAAAATTGCAGATACCATTGATGGTGCTTAAGTGTCTAATTGTCACCATTATGGGGCTTCAACTTTTTAAAAATAAGTTTCCCATATTTATTTCTGTATTTTGGGCTAATTCCAGTTGAGACTTTAATGGGACTCGTTTTGACAAGATACAGGATATTGTCCCAATTGAGTCTTATTTGGATATGGGCCACCTGCAATTACCAATGAGCAGAGCTATGCAAGATTAAAAGCACAGGCAGTATAATTTCTACCTTGTGTCCCGGGCTCTGTGGATTTGTTACTCATCCAGCCTGTCCATCTGGGGAGCAAACAGCATGTACTCCTTGATGAGAAACTCTGGCCAACCGACCAGCTGTGAAAAAAATAGATTACTCTTGTCATTTTTTCTCCTAGGTAATTTGCTGGGAGTAAAAATATAATTTCTTTGAAGGTTTGCAGTTAAAAGAAGATCCAAGGGATGGGTCTTATTTATATTTAAAGTCCACCACACTTTTATTTGCTAAATGCAATTTGGAGATATATTGCTGATTGAACAGTTTTCCCTGTCATTTGGGACACTGGAAAAGTGAATTTCTATTATTCAGAGTACGCCAATATCAAAAGACTGTTAAAGGGAAAAGTCCCTTTTTAAAGCACTACTACACTCTCTAAGAGAAAGAAGACTTTTTTTTTTTCTATCATTTTCTCAGTATCTTTTTATTAATCATATGTTCCTGTTGCACGCAGGAAACTGAACAGACAGCTCTTGTCTTATTCAAGAGGGTTTTGTGCAAAATTCCATGGTCATTCTGAATTCTAAGAACAAGTCGGTGACCTAGAACTGTTCTTAAAAGGCAGATTGCAAGTGACAGACTAAATGGCATTATAATATGAAAATTATTCTTTTTAGCTTGAATTCCATTGTAGTCACAGCTCTATCTGATAGCAGCTCACACGTCATGTCTGTTAACATATTCACTGCTTGAGCTAAAGAGGCAGAGTGTTTTGCTATAGATTCTACAATTTTCTCCAGAAAACATCACAAGAGGGTGCCAGAAAACCCACTTTTTCTACAACAGAGAGTGAGAAACCAAGCAGGTTGGCTTTTAAATGTATTCAACTAATTTCTACTCCGTACTTCTTAGACCTTATATCTGATGAGCCAAGACTACTTCGATATGCATGTAAGACTACTGGTTTTAAAATTTTAACATGTTTTCCCAACTACCAACTCATTTTAGGAACTTATTGGTGATTAGCACAACAGCAGGACTTACTACTCAGCACCTGTCCTAAACTATACCAAGCAGTTGTAGATTTAGGTATACCAGTGTAGCAATCACCCTTTCAGAGACAGTAGTTCTGTGGGAGTAAATCATGTCATAGCAACTTGAAAGCAGTGAACATAGTATGGCCCCAAACTGCATCATAAGAAGTGAAATGCTTTATATCATCCTTTCCCCACCACCTGCTACAGTTCTAAAATTTAAAAAGTAAATACTGTTACTTTTTTTTTAATGACTAAAGGAATATAAAAATCACAGAAATGTAGTCTGAAATAGAGAAAATACTGTTCTCCTTTATGATTCCTCCATTATCTCTGTTCCACATGATAGAAATACCTTTCCATGCGTACTGCACTTTTGATATTAGGTAATGGAAAGAGATGGATCTCAGTAATTACGAAGAGAGGAAGTCACAACAGGGGAATCAGGGCTTGCTGTGTCTAATGCAGCAATTGCTAACCTGACCTGACTGGCAGAGGTCATGCACAAGGTACAACTCCAGTGCTGTCTGATGCTTCTGACTTTACCCACCCAACTCCCCCAGAACGCCGAGAGCTGGTGAGAGCAGCATCTTCAATGTTAAAAGGAGAGAGAACAGGTGTGTTCCCCCAGTTGTGAAAATTCTCTGCTAACAGCTGAGCTGTGGAAAGGAGATGATGGCAGGGAATCTGCACTACAAGCAACTGTACAGACTTTCCCTATGATGTCAAAGACAGAATGTCTCAGTGGACAGCACTTATGTAGCACCTGCAGCACTAAAACACCAAGACAGGTGCTTTAGCAGAGATGACCTCAAGAAATTAAACTGCTCCCTATTCTTGTACTCAAAATTGGATCCTAGTAAATAAGAAAAACATGCCAAAAAGCAAAATTTCTTATCTTGCCTTTATCATTTGTATATTTCAATTTATCGTAAAGGGAAACGGTAACTAAATTTGCAGTGGGTTATGTGCAGAGTGAGTCAGATGGACCAGTTCACCTTGTAGGACTCAACCAGTCTTGATCTAAATAAACTTTCAGTAGAGATAACAATGAAAAACAGCTGTCAGTGACTTAGTAGAAATCAGTAGTAAAAATTCTACCATTTTCAAACACTTTTCACCCGAAACTTATCCCATTTTTCTACTTTTCCATGTAAGTATGTATAAAAAACCAGCATGGATGCACCCAAAGACACACATTGAAATAGTCAAAATCAACATTAGGCCTTTCTTTCTTACATATTAATAAGTAGTCAATCCAATGGAAGTCATTCCAAATAAGTGTTTATGACAGTTTTATAAAAAACACCATGTATATGAAAAAAGATTTTTTTTATCCTGAAGTACCAAAATTCACAAGTCTGATCATTTAATTTCAAATATATTCTACACTACACACAGGGGGATAAATATTTGAAATATATCTGCATAGATGACATATATGTATCTTCAACACAATATTTCAAGTGTATTCTGATCAATGATTTACCATAAATAGAAGACAGACTATTTCCCATTCATGATGTAGACAGCTGTGGTGAACATTATAAAATACTGGCTCAATGCACATTTGTTTTGTTTTGACTGCACTGAAATCTATCTAGTAGTGAATATCCCCACTGCAAAGAGGGTCTGACACTAAATTAGGAGTCACTTAAGTCTGAAAAATTACTCTTTATCAGACCTGTGCACAGAAGTAAGTTTCACATAATGAAGGCAACACAATTCAACTGCTCAAGGCTATGCTTTAAGTAAAATGGACAGAAGGCAACATGCCAAAAACCTACAGTGTTCTGCTGCTACATGAAAAGATATTTAGCCAAATATACTGCTGGCATATGCCCATGGACTTGGAGTCAAAGCAGTCATAGTAGTACAGAGTCTGCTAACAATTATCCATATTCTCACACAGAAATGCATTGACAGGAATCCACACGCACACGAGCTTATTCCTCATGCAGTTTCCAGATTACTCATCTTGTGGGTACAAAAAGATACATGCTCATATTTTATACAGTACATTTGAAGTTTGAGCTACAAAAAGATTTCTGCATGTAAACGTATGGGTACATTTCCTCCGAGTGGAGAGGTATGTCAGGAGAATATGATTTCACAGCCAGATCTGTAGCAACCACCCCCGAGATAACCTCAGAGGCAGTTTCACGGCCAGCTGTTCCAAGTTCACAAAGAATTCAGGCAGTAAGCCAGAGCCAAGCCCAGATGCTGCTATTGGGAACTTTCCAAAGCTTTACATCTGGATCCTGCTTCTGCCAAAGGCCCCATCTGCCTGCAAGGTGATAAATTCCACCTCTCAGAGGACAAGAAGCAAGAGAACACAGCAGGGAAAGAGAGCACCAACGGCATCAAATCAATACGAGGGATAGTTAACATTTGGTTGGAATTTAATAAAGTATTTTCTCAATATTCTCCTGCTCCACATTCCTACTTCAGCTTTCCACAGAAGTCCTAAAGTACTGCTTTTCCATGGTTTTCAGCTACTGGAACACTTCATATCCAGGAGACCTAAAGCAACAAGGCATATGCCAAATGTGCAAGGGCAATACAAATGGTTTGTGGGGGGTTTGTTCTTCCCCAAAATACCAAGAGATGGCTCAGATAAGTCTGAAGAGTGCATGGATTTAAGAGTCCAAACATAGCAGCATCAATATGAGTCTGCCCAGAGGCAGGACTGTCCTTGAGAAGGGTTGTAGGTTTTAAAAAGACTTATCAGGAGACATAATTAGTACTGGGAGAGTTAAAACCATATCTATTTATGCTCATGAACAGCAGGGAGGAAGAGAAAACTGCACAGGAGCAAAATATACATTTACTAGTGGGGCAACATATCTTATTTTTGCAACTGACGACAGTATCAGAGCAGTCAAAAAAGAAGAATTCAGTCCAAGAGGCATAACAAAGGATATTCTGTATCCAGAATTGTAAAGCAAGAAGAGATTAAAAAAAAAAAAAAAAGCCACAAACACTGTGGAAGCAGTTTTATGTGCTTTAGGGTTTCTATTGGACCCCTTTTTGGTACTTTCTCTTTCAAAACCAGCAGTAGCTCAAATACCTCTGAATATCACAGAACTGTGAGCTCTTCACTCACACTGAACTGCAGAAAGCTCAGCTTGGGGTGGGACCCTCAGTGAAAAGAGCTTCTCTGAAAAAAATCCATAGTATCATATAGCTCAAACCCTTTGTAAGATCAGTATTCTTAACAGCACTGGTTTGTACACCGCCCTGGAAGACTGCAATTATTTTTCAGTAGGGCTAAGCATTTGAGGAAAGCTTACATTGCAGCCATGCTTAAAACAGAATTAAGGGCCAAACTAGAAAACTACAGAGCTGTAGCACAGGCAAAGATCCTAAGCTCAGTGATAAGGCAAAGAACAGAAGACTATTCAGACAGGCTGCGTAGCAAATGGTCCAAGAAGCCTTTTAAAGGGGAGGTCATGCTCAGCAAAACTTTTGTGAGCACAGCAATGAAAAGCTGTTGGGACTGAAGCTAGAAATGCAAGGTACTGGAAATAAAAGGTCCAGGAATGCTTTTTAGATCATACTGTATAACACTAGTATATAAAGATTAATAAGTGTAGCAATTATAGCACAATTCATAGACAGGAAACAAGCTCAGTGCTACATGTAAATTCAGTGATTAGCAATAGATGGGTTCCATTTGGAAAGAGGGAGAAGTAAATTGTTTTACAATCTGGTTTTGTACAGGACCCGATTAATAAATAGGGCACAACCAGCACTGTGGAGGAAGTGACTGAGCTTGCTTCCTGCCTATACAGCCAAAGCTTTTATCAATCCTGGAAAAGCAACACAAAAACACTTATACATTTTAAAGACAAAAAGGTAATTTGCAAGCCAATGACTTACACATAATATTTTAACATTAAATGTCACAGAGAGCTGCTTAGAGGCCTATCAAGCTGGTAACCCTTTGTACAAGGTACCATGTAGCAGAATAAATATCACCCCCCACTTCAAAGGCCTTACAAAATAGAAAGTACATGATGCAGTGGGTTTGACATTTCAAGAAGATAAAAACCTAACAGCAAACATGCTAAAGAATCCACAGGGAAAGCAGTCCAGAGCACAAACACAAACAAAAGTTGGAAACCAAACAACAGGGGTCTGGCAGGGAGAAGCCATGCAAGCAATCGAGGTTGACAATAAGCAACCCAAAGAAACCTCCTCAAAAGGTCTTGCAAAAAAGAGGTTGAAAAGGTTCTAAAGACAAGAGCTAGAACATACAAGAAGATATAGGCATGCATACACATACATGTGTGTATATTGATATTATATAAACTGACACAAGGGATGAGACTTTCCTGGAGACCAAAGCAGAGGTGTGAGCTCACAGAGGCTGTGACCGAGAACAGCAAAGGGAAGCAAGAATAGAAGTGGACTTTCAGCACAAAATTGTGGCTTTTACTGTTGCTTTTTACTACTTAGTACAGCTAGATTCCCTAAAGCCCTTTTGGTTTGGGGTCTAATATAGGAAATTTTGGGTCCTTTTAGGTCTAGAGTGACCTGCACTATTTCCCAGTGTTGAAAGCCGAAGATTTATGTACATTAGTGAAAAGTCAGAATCTTTTACAAGAAGGCAAGAACACAGTATGTTGCCAAAAGAGCAGAGCCTCTTACTGGCAGGAGTGGAACACATTTCTGCAAAGGACTGGGCACATTTTGATTTAACAGAAGAGCAATGCTGCATTTCTGTCTATCAGCCAGTGTAAGATTAATGCCTTCTGATGTGAGACTACTGCACACCAGAGAGAGCTGACTGACAGAAGCATTAACTAATGTTTGTAACATGATGGTTTTACAATCACTACCCTCATATCTTTTTAACTAAGGGCTCCTATAAAGCAAGAGGTGATACCACATGTCATTTTAATAAATCTCTAAAAGCTAAATTCAAAATCTAGCTGTTTGTGCATACAGATATACATACGTGTGCATGTGCACATATATGTCCACTCCATGAAATTTCTTTTAAGATTAGCACTTACAATTACTGGTACAGAATTGCACAAGCTGAGAAGAATTGTCCCTCTTTAAAGCAAAAAAACCCCAGCATTGTTGAATAAGGGATTTTCTAAATTTTAGGGAGAATATTTTTGGCCCTAAAGGTACTCCTCTGAGAACTCTATTTATTTATGTCATTTTCTATCAGGGCACATTAAGTTGGCACAAAAATCCTACCTCATTGCCAACCAGGTAGTCAAGTGGATTTACAGCAAACTTAAATATGGCTTACAAGGGGGAAGCCCAAATTCCAGCTTTGACTTGTCCTTTACCGCAAAACTGATACTGAGCAATTTTAAGGTTAGAGACAAAGAAAAATAAAAGTGCTTGTAGACTCAGGCTCCATTCTAAGCAAAAGCAAAACAAAGAACAAAATTAGTATTTTGAGGCCTGTGGTGAGCTCTACTGAGCTGGAGACTTCTCATTTATCCATTGCTGGTTTGTGAAATTTAAGACGTGTCCCCCAGCTTCAGTAAGACTAAAATCAAAACTATTTCTACTTTTCCTCAGCACTAATGCAGATTAATTCATTAAGAACTAAGCAAAGACCATCAATCTAGCTTCCAGGTAATCAATAATGAAGTCCTATAGGTTCAGACTGACCCATCTCTATTTTCACTGGAAAACAATTAGCAGGTTGAGTGTTATTAGAGTATATTGGACAAATTCCAATAGAGATGTAATGAATGGAATTCAACTGATTTCATTAACACCTACATATTGAAAGACATGCAGAACAGGCTTGGTGAGAAACCTACAAGAAATGTGAAATGTGATCCCAATCTGAATCTTCTCTTCAAGCTGCTCTCTGGAAAAAGACAACCCTGCTCCATTGACTAAGTCTCTATGCTCCAGCCAGATTTTTTTTTTTTTAGTTAATTTCTCATTCCCATCCAGTTGCCCTCTTCTTTTTGCTTGCACATGAATAATAAAGCAGGATTTAAAAAATGATAATAAAGAAGGATCATTTGACAGCAATGCATTCATTCTTCTTTAACTCAACACAGTGACCACTCCAGCACCTACCTCCTGTCTCCAGGTTCCAGCAGACTACTGGAAAGATTGATAACCAGCCTGAAAATAATTTCTATGTCTGTGAACACATTAAATACAGGCTGTTTCTCTTCTGTGCTAAGGAATTTCTGTATCATCATCTTGGTTCTCCTTAAGACTTTTCTTCTGCTGCTTTTATATTTCACTTAGGGTGGGGAGAAAAACATTAACAGATCTCTGTTAATCTTTTCTCAACAGGCAGTTTAGAAGTGGCAATAGAGTAGGTAATGAGTTTGACCTTGTGGGAGTGGTGGGGGCCTCAGGGTAGTCTGCTCTCATGCTCTCTTTCTTTCTTTGGGACCCTGCAAGCAATGGACAGAGGCTTATGAGGAGATGAAAAGATTCCTTTTCAGTTGCTGTTGAAATTAACTGATCAGACTGTCATCTGCAGGGTCCTGCTCTTCCTTTTCTTGTATTCTCCCTGCTGTGGGAATGAAACTGCAAAGAGAACAAAAGCGCCACTCAATTCAACTAAAAGGAGTTCTCCGAAATGGCGAGCTATTAATGTACATACTAAGAATCATCTCCCATTGTGCTTGTCAACCAGTTTGCCCATCATTTAAGCTAACATTATCTCTATGCTTTATCTTAAAAGCCCATGAGTTGTCATGGCAAGTCTGGGAAAAAAATCCTAAATGCTTCTTCAGATAATTGATGACATATTAAGCTTGAGTAAATAACAGCTAAGTACCAATTCCTGTCCATTTCAGCAAGGTAGGGATACTTTGGAAAAGAGCTCTGCAGACTTCACACAAAATCCAGCTACGAAAGAAAGGCTAAGGAAGTCTACAGAAGTTTGCATAAGGGATACTCTCATTGGTGAGCAATGTCTGTGATGCTACAGCAGTAGAAGATAAACCTAAGGACAACATTCCCAAATAATTCATTTTGAGAGGTAGGATCAAAACCCAAATGATGCATCCACTGCAGAACAAAGTTTTATGAGAGGGACAGAGTAGTTTTCCAGTATGAAGAAGAAGCAGACAAATGTAACAAGTGAAGAGTGTCAATGTTCTTTATGAGGGTCATCATCTTTACGTGAAACTCCTAAAAGAACAGAGTCCTGACCTTGTATTAGGATATGCAGGCAAAACTCAACACATTATCAGCCTTCATAGTTAACTGTTTGCATTCAAAGAATTTTGGTTAAGTCAGTAGTGACTCAAGGATATTCTTACAATGGAGAAGTAGTTTCAAGGTGGAATAAGTGTGATTTTCTGCAGGAAAAGGGCAGGGGACAAGAAGGAACAAGAGCTAAAAACAGCTGATGAGCTAAATCTCCATGGAAAAAAATTATTGCTACCATTTTTAATTTTTTCTTTAAATCTCAAGATCACCATTAGAAATTAATGCTTGCCATGCAAAGGTGCAATACAGCATAAATTTGATGAAGACTATGGTTAGATCAATATTCCTTTAGATTGTAAAAAGGTGTCATGACCTAAAAAGCTCTAAAATACCTGCTGTCAATAAAGCAAAGTACATTTGCAAACTCTTAGGTAACATTATCTAGTACTTGATGAAAAACATTTATAAGAGCACTCTAATGTTTGGAAATTTCTGCTATCTTTATGTTAAATTTGGCAATTGAGCTACAATACTTGAACATGTGCATGCACATTGTTTGTGCAAGCAGCTTTCAAGCTGAGGGAATTTTAGGACACTGAAAATTCGTGTTTCCTTTTCATATGTGCATACACTGAATTACCTGGAAACCAGATGCTTTGAAAATCCTGGGACTCCTTTGTAGCTAAGGCAGAAATTTTCTACTAAGAGTTTCTAGCGTTTTAGAGAACACCTTACTTTAAATTATCTCTTCTTTCTTTCATTGAGATCATTAATTGCATGTGTATTTGCAGTGCTATCTGCGACAGGTGTCACATATCTTTGCCCAACTCATTTGATTAATTGCCTCCAAAGCCTGCCTCTGGCTAGGGGGCACGCCACCTCTTACTACAATCCCTGCCAGTCACCAGCAATTTATTTGTCACATGTACATACATAGCCCAAGCTAAGAACAGTAAGGGTTCGTGTTACCATGCCCATCTCATTCAATTAATTGCTTCAGCAGCAAGCCCCTGGCCAGGACAAATTTGGATAACTGTAGTGTTAAATCACCCATACAAACATTTTCCACATATACACTAAATCCATTTACTGGATTTACCACTCGCCCATTTTCTGTCACCATATACCCCAGTCCTTGCCACTCATTTGAAGGTTAAATATCACATGCACAATCTCGGCTCCAGCTGTTGATCTTGACTCTGTCTGCCCTTTGTTCCATGTTCTGGAGTTAGAATACACTAGGTAAGATGATGTTTCTCCCAGATCCAAATCTTTTGTATTAGGTAGAAAGTGTCAGCATTAAGAAGGCAGGTGGTGTGACACATAACATCACATTTTTTATTTTGTGGAATTTACCTATATCCCTTCTTGTTTCTGCCCAGAGAGCTGCAGTTTATACCAGGTATGCAATGACCAGGAACTTACACACCCTGAGGAGGATACAACAGTCAGAATGGGGACTTCCAGAATCCCCAGCTCAATAAACAGCACATGTCATTCAGGCCAACAAAAGTATTAGATCAGGGTACACAGATCCATAGACTTTGATGGAGAAGATTCACACTATAACCATAGTTGTGACCTATGCAATGCGAATCAAGAACAGGCATGAGGAAAGGGAGGGAATACACTGCAGCAAGTTCCCAAATACAGAAAATACCAGATGAGTTCCCTTCAGCAGAGCCCAAATTTCACAAAATCAATGAGGGCTATGCAACTATCATTACCTACAGCAGGACTCCATCTTAGTCTGGCACTCATAGCTGATTTTACAAAGTTGGAATTACAACTGGTACACATCACTTCCAATTTCTTCATTATAATGATTAATCACTAAACTCTGTCTCCCTTGAAAGCTACTCAGTAATGAAAAAGCATCATAAAAACAGGATTATAAATGTGTCTGATAAACAATTCAGCCTGATTTCTAGTAATTTTGTCGTGGTTTAACCCCAGCCAGCAGCCAAACACCACGCAGCCACTCCTTACTCCCCCAACAGTAGGATTGGGAGAGAGTTGGAAAGGTAAAAGCCAGAAAACTGATGGCTTGAGATAGAGTTTAGTAGGGAGAGCAAAACCATGCACACAAGCAAAGCAAAACAAGGAATTCATCACTGCATCCCAGGGGCAGGTATTTTCATCCATCTCCAGAAGTGTGGGGCCTCATCATGTGTAACAGTGACTTGGGAAGACACGCCATCACTCCGAATGTCCCCCTCTTCCTCCTCCTTCCCTCCACTGCATGTATTGAGCAGGATGTCCTGTGGTCTGGAATATCCCTTTGGTCAGTTGGGGTCACCTGTCCTGGCTGTATCTCCTCCTAACCTCCCATACAACCCCAATTTCCTTGCCAGCATGGCAGTATGGAAAGCAGAAAAGGCCTTGGCTCTTTGTAAGCCCTGCTCAGCAGTAACAAAAGCATCTCTGTTATCATCATCACTGTGTTCAGCACAAATCCAAAACACAGCCCCACAGCCACTGGGAAGAAAATTAAGCCTATCCCAACCAACACCAGCACAACATTATTTAACTTCATCTCTACAATAAAAGTGAGTCAAAACCATCTGAAGTATTAGTGCAAGTAATTTATGGGGCAGAATGTAACAATTCATAAAAGAAACAATACTGGAAAAATCTTGCTGGTCTGGCATGAGTGAGTTGGTTCTGACAAACAGGCACCTACTGCCTGTGAACCCTTCAAATGTGACAGTCACACTCTGCATCCAATCAGTCATGAAAGCACAAATTCTACCCTCAGACTGAATCAGACAGAAGCTACATGACAAGCAGTTATCCTCCAGGTTCACAAAATTACACAAAAGGTCACATCTTCCCTGGCCATTCTTCATTTTAGAGTCACCCACACAGCCATGTGTTCACAGGAGATTTATACACCAGTTAAGCAACTGCTGTTCATTCTGGATGCAGGACCGTGCTCAGACTAACTACTGCAGTATAGCTGTATGCATTGGGAATGATACTGTGATTTCTCTGGATATTGTCCACATTTATGTAGCCTTATTTATTGATCTAGCAAAGGTTTCTAATACAGTTGACCGCACATTTTTGTTACAGCAATTTAACGTGACACAGATTTTACTGTAGCTTGGTTTAGCAGCAATATAATTGGTCACTGGGTATTATGGAGAAGCTGGCATTGCAACAGCTCTGCTGTGTCTGTGCAACAAAGAAAGGACATTCTATTCCCTCAGATTGTTGGCGTAGCACCCTCTCCAAATATGGCATATTCACTCACCACAACCGGCATGAGTCCACTGAAATGTCTGTGACAAACACTCACTTGTCTTTTTCAATGGAACCTGTCCACATCTGGCAGCCCAGACAGATGAAGATACAAAAATTTTAAGTACCCTCTCTGCTCCTCTGAGGAGCAACCTCAGAACTCAGAAACCCCCAGCATCATCTTCCAGGCTTTCCCCAAATTCAGCAATTTAGTATTTAGTATCGCTTTCTTTAACCCTCATCCTAGCAGATGTCTAATTCTTAGGCTTGCAGAAGGATGTTTAAAATCCCTTACAAGCTGCAGTAAGTGATTTCACTTCAGCTGACAGCAGTTTATGTTAATATGTATGTTGTTTTCAAAAAAGTACAAATGCAGAGAAATAGTTAATTCTGTGAAAAGAACTGCTTCCTGCTTTATTTACTGTGCTTCTCATCTACCTCCCACAGCACAGGAATACAGAGGAGAATCTCAGCTACAGGAAATCTGCATAGTGTGTCATGAGCTTGTAGGTAACAGGGCAGTTCTGGCCTCAGAAGTCTGGCAGGATGCAGGCAGAGGGAAGAAGCCGTGGCAGGACCAGTACAACTCCAGCATCCAGGGAAGCAATAAAGTCACCATTGCTGGCATCATAAAACATCAGAGGTCTAAAGGACAGGGTTTGAACCCACTAGTCAGCCTGGAAATGGAAGGGAAGAGAAGGAGCAAATCCAGGAATGCCTCTGGGCAGGCCCTTTAGCCACACGGCACAGCAAGCAACAGCAGCCCTTTATTTTCCTCAGTACTCAGCTCAATTTTTGAAAAGTTATTGTAATCAGCTCTTCCATTTCAGGGGCTGATCATCTCCCAGAGCTAATGAAGAATTCATTTTCCTCCCAGTTGAGCAGATGTACTTGGATTCTTTAGATTTCTCCACCTCCAGCCCTAAAGCATCAGAGCACCCGTGTGTTCCTGGGTGCTGCAGGTGCAGGGGGGAGGCATATCCCTATTTCTCTGCCTGTGACACATATCTGCTTTTTCCAAAGGCTAAATATTTCAGTCTAACTAAAACACTGGGTTGATGGTGCAGGCATCTGTGAGAGGTAATGACCTCTGTTTTACAAAATTTACTTAATATTTAAGGTGATACAGTGTCCTCATGTCACCTTTAACCCTTTGATGACAGTATCTTAGTAAGTACGTATTGCCGATTAAACTTGATGTTCAGCAGGAAATAGCATGCCATCTCTAAACTGAGCAATTAACTCACTTTTTCGTACAGAATATAAAATAAATTGAGCTTTGAATGCTATATAGCATTTAAGATTATGGCTCAGATTACCTTCCTCAAAATTCCTTAGCAGAAGCAATGAATTGTCCAAAGAGCCACCCATTGGAGGGAGGAAGGCAGAAAACATTCCTCCACAAAGCAAGGAATATAGGGAGATTGTCTCTCTTATCCCAGTGGATCCTGGAATCCATAGCATGGTCCATGATAGAACTTCAGACATGTATGCAATACTTAAGTGTTACAATATGAACATGCATGGCCAGGAGCTGTCACAATCTTACGTGTTGTTTGCCCCGTGGAAATAGCTGCTTAAATTATGTCATACCTTGAAAGAAATTGTTGCATTTACACTCTGTAGTATGTTTTCTTTCTATTCCAGTTCATCTCAGATGATATTTCCGTACTTTATATGAAACAGCGAAGCTGATCTCCCTTTGACATTCTGATTAAAGGTACTGGAATGCATTCCCTGTACGCTTACACACAAAATAGCTTAGGTCCCATTCCAAATTATATACACTTACTGAAATGGGATCCAAAAATGGATAGAACTTGAGATCACACATTTATATTAATTTTAATGTTCTCAAGATTAGTCAGAATTTTTTAAGTAAATCATTCATTTACTTGAATCTCTGTTTCACATTAGAGAGGATGGTTGTACTGAGATTTTAAATCAATTTTGGAGTCCTTTTCTACTGAGGATTAGGTTTGATGATTAAAGGGACTTCATGTTAATTTCAAGAAAATTTTGCTTCCCCTTTCATTTACTATTTTATCAATTCAGTAAGAGAATTTTGCAGGCTCATAGCTCATCTCTTGAGGTCTAACACAACCGTTTCTTGGTAGGCTGTTCTTTCTCCCTTTTCCACTGACTATGATAGAGGACTAACAATGGGCTCTCTCCCCTTTGACACTGACCTGCTGGAAGACTCCTAATGTTCTCCTCACACCCCACTGTTCTCACTAAATGTATTTCAACAAAAGATCAAAAAAGGTGAATGACCAGCACATCCCTGTGGCTGCTCTGGGTTACCCCCATAGGTTGTAAAGAGAACAAATACAAATCACAATCTGTGTGCAAAAGGCCAAGAATAACTCACAGGCAGTACTTCTGGTGCCTTTAGAAAGCTTCCCTCCCAATTTTGAAAATACCAGAAACTGCTAGACAACATGAGAACAAAAAAACCAACAGAAAATTTCAGCCCTATCTACAATCTGTGTTAGGGAAGCCCCAAAAGCCCCAGGCCAAAAATCACACAAGAAAGGGCAGGGAAAGGCTCCAGGTTCATCAAACCCGTTTTCTATCCCAAGGCAGGAACATGCCTAGCTGTTCCTCTGAAGTATATACCTGTTCCACAGCTCTGCCCCTCTCTGTCCAGGTCTGCACAGATGAAAGAGACCCACACTGGCATCATCAGGATTTCCCCTGGGAAGGAACAGTTTTCCAGCATACATGCCCCCAACACTCCATCCCAGGGCTCAGATGGGACCTCTGTTCCATATTCTTGTGCAACGAATCCAAACAAAATCAAAACAAGCAGTGATTGCTTTTGACAGAATAGAGAATTTTTCTCTACAGTGTGGTAATAGTAATTTTCCACTGATTTTCTTGGCAATTTGCTAAAGATTAGATTTTTCTAATAGTAAGAGAAATATTCACAACCACACAAAATTTCATCTTATTTTCACCATTAAAAAGAAAGAGAATCCTTTCAATAAAAGCTGCTGGATTTTCAAATTCCAAAGTCTTTGTCACCGTAAGTTCCATTTTCACCAAGTACACCTACCAAGTCCATAAAATATCATCCAATTCCAAACCTGATATCAGCTTTGCAGACAAAGTACTCAAGGCCAAGCCAAATGTCAAACAGCTCAACAAATGGTGAGGCCAGGAAACATACTCTCAGCTTCCCAATCACCTCCATAGCACCTTGTTCCCGTGCCGTCTTAGCCCTCTCAGTTCTGTACTTGTATTAAGAAAAGCTCCATAACTGACATCACCTACATCCTGTCCATGGCTATTTTTAACACTTCAAATCTGTTGCAAGTCTCTCCCTCATCCCTTTTTAAAGTAAACCTATCAAAGAAGCAAGTCCTGCTCTCTGCAGAACATGGACATTTTTTCCTCTCAGGAGACAGGATAAATTTAAGACCCAACACCTAATGACTGAGCAGAGACAGAAGAAGGAAATGTTCAGCAGCAAAAAGGGAAGAATTTCAACTTTTTACTCTGAGAAGCATACCATTTCTTTCTTCCATAAGTGCTCCCAAGAAATGTGTGCCTAGAAAAGAGATCTGAAATCATTTTTAACAGGTTTTATTCTCCCACTGAGCTCTGTGCATTTGGACTCATGACAGCACTACTGAAAGATTACAGTGGATTCCAGTCATTCATTCTTCACCACACATATTTCAAATTCATCAAACAGGAGTGGCTTGCTCTTCCTGATTCCAATGGAAATTACCAAGCAACAGCAACACTTCAAATGCTTTTGCTCATAGAATGAGGACAAGTTTTGCCATTGTAAATAGTTTCCTTAGGTCTACTACCTCAGATCATGGATGTCTTAACATATGTTTGTGCTAACCTTTCTCCCAGAGTGTGGTTTTATTGGTATCTCAGAAACAAGACCACATGGGCCTTTGGCTTGTTATTCCTCAGGCTTTATCCAAGATCTTCTCAACACTCATTTCTCCCGTCAAGGGAGTAGCTCTCTCCAAGGTACTGGCACAGGTTGCCCAGGGAAGCTGTGGATATCCCATCCCTGGCAGTGTTCAAGGCCAGGTTGGATGGGGTTTTGAGCAAGCTTGTCTAGCGGAAGATGTGCCTGCCCATAGCAGGGGCTTGGAACTGAAAGATCTTTAAGGCACCTCTCAACTCAAACCATTCTGTGATTCCTCATCCTCACTCAAGCAAACAGGCAGAAGCTCCCAAGCATGAACAACCTCAATGTACCCTTAGAAAATTCTGCTCCTTACAATTAAATCTGGAGTATGTTGTGCTAATCTGCTACTCAGTCTCACTCAGACTGAAAAAGGGTACAGAAACTTTGTTGCCCTATTCTTTAGATAAGCAATGATTCTTGTATTGCTTTCAGCAGTTTGATTAACACAGTTACTGCTCAGTGCAGACTCCCAGAGCTCCTTTTGGGAGATATTTAGGCAAAAGCTTTGATTGAGGAAGTCACTAGAATCAGTCTGGGTTTAAACAAGTAGCTTAACATGCCAATGTCACTATTAAATGGCCAGAAGCTTATGGCTTCCTTGCAGCTGTGAATGCAGAGCTGCTAGAGACCATCTTTATTATAACAAATATATAGAAATCCTTTGTGTTCATCTAGGGTTTTGAGCTGAGCCCAAGCTGAAGCCAACAGTATCTATTTCATGGTACACGGTTCTCAAGATGCCTCTGAAGCTTTTATCAGATATTTCAGCACACAGGTATTGAGCACAGGTGACAAAATACAAGAGTGCTTCCATCTCCGTCTGCACTCCTTGATGGAAGAAACAGGTTCTGTTCTGTGCCACTGCTGCCATCCAGAGCCAGTATGAATGGCTGTTTTTTGGAGGTCTGACTCCAGCAGCAGGATATCTGCTAGAATTTCATGCTGCAGCACTGAGATTTTATTTGCTGCATTTGCAATGCCATCCTTTTTCCCCTTTAAACAAATGGACTGTTAGAGCACATCACAGAGGGAAAACAGCTCTGAGAATGCTGGCACTTTGAATGTTCTGCTGTAGTATGGGAAATTTCTATCTTTTGATGGAACAAAGTCAGTGGCTTTACTTTGCTGTCACATTTTGCTAAGCATGTGTCCAGTTTCATTTACATGGCTGTTAACATCCCTTTTTCCTAGCTTAGAAACACTGAGGCCAATAACACAGAGCTCAGACTGGAAATGGAAACACAAGAATGCATGTTTCTATATTTATACACTCAGAGCCGTAATGTCAGAGCCAGAGGCAGCAAGAAGAAAAATACCCGTGCATCTTACCTATGACTACCAGATGAAGTCTCATATTTCTGAATTTGATGCCCAAAATATGCATGTTTAGTTTTCTAATTAACCAAAGCTGTATTTGCCATGTGCTGAGAGCTTTTTATTTATTTTTTTTCTTCTTGTTCTTCAGACTGATGTAGGGATGTGGAAAAGGGGAGGCATGCATCCTGCATTTTACTGCTAGATGCTTTTACATAAGTCCTGTCCACTACATTATGTTCTTTTTTACTTTCCCAATTAAGACAGCTTCACAGCAAGCTCTTTGGCATAACATTTCCTGCCAGCTAATGCCAGAAGTACACAGTATGCAACAGTTTTACATGTTGGATTTAGTTCCCAAAGGTGTCAGAGCTATATTTGTGACCAGAGTGGATACCGGTCTTCCCATTTGCAAAGCTGTGCATGTAGCAGAGGGTGGTTATCAAACAAACCAGCCCCTTCAGAGTAAGACTGCACCAGGTAGAAAAAGGTTAAGGCAAGGGCATTTATAGGACTTAAACACAACAGAAAGGTCTTTCCATATACGATATGATGCATAAAGCAGCCTGATAACATGCAAGTGGTGCCAGACTGCATGTACCAGCCTAACCCAGGTGATGTCTTTGAGGTTACTCTAACTCACCAGTATCTGACATGACCGAGGATGTTCTTTGGGAGCAGGAGCTCGTTTCAGCTGCACAGACTCTCAACAGCACTGTCCTGCATCAGCATCTCATTAAAATGACCTGGAACATTTAAAGACATATTAATTATTAATAAGGTGGATAGACTTCAGCCTATAATGACTTCAAAAAAGTTAAGTGGTTTTAGGCAGCATGAGGGCTGTTCTATCAGAGTGCTGAATGCAGTGAAGGCATTCGCTCACTTCCACAAAATGACTGCCTGTCTCAGTCAGTTTAGACTCATTTGACAGTGTTCTTGGTAGAATCAAATATTTCTAAATTTAGAAATTCAGCAGGGAATCTCTCTTTGTCTGGAACTTGAGAACATTGGCATATTCTAGACAAGTTACTACTAGCACTGCAATTCAAATTTTCTTTTTACATCTCAGTACTAATAATAGTGAAAAATGCATCAGGCCAATTTAACAAGCCACAAACTCATTTTTGGTATAATTTCCAAGGGCTTTACCTTATGATACACTTAGTGAAACCAATATTTATGCTCCAAAGATGAATATTTAATTTTATTTTTTTAAACCATGTACCCTGCGTTATACATAAGAAACAGGCAGGGTATGTGCCTGTGCCTTAAACAAAACCAACTCCATTTCACTAAGACTCACATTCCCTTTGAGAAGAAAGGTGTTAGGCTGGGATTCAGCAGGTGGCACTGTTACACATAATTTAACACTTTTTTACAGGATAGGCATACTTTTTGATATGGAGATTGATTATGCCTTTGTTAGGTTTTCCAGTGAAGTTTCTTTCTGGGGAGCAGGAAAAAAATGACAGCTCTTCCAAAGTGTAGGAGGCTCTCTCTCCACTTTAATCTCTCTCATAGGAGTCAGCAGTTGAAGCAGAAGTCAAGGTGTACATTGGAACCGCTGGGAGACATGATTCATTTAACTTTGAGACCATTTCTGTTTCAGGAACCAGTTGAACATTTAAATAAATCTCACATCACTTTGAAGAGAGCCATCATCCATATTACTCTGCTTTCAACAGGGAGTCAACTCACAAAAATTCCTGAGGGGTAAAACCTTCACACTGAGAATGCTTACAGTATTTAGTGGCAGTTATTAAAAAAAAATAAATAAATAAATAAAATTGAGTACCTACTTTTTCTTACACTGAATGTTACTTTATTGTACTGAAATTGGTCCTCCCCTCCATGTGAGCACCAGCAGGTCTACTAGGATTAACAGGGGAAGAAATCTGGGTGTAATACTTCAACTCCACTCTCTTCTCCTGCCCTTGTATTTTTCCTGGGTTAACTGCAGCCGAGGTCCTTGTCTTGGTGCCCTCTATCATAACTATTCCCACCACTAGAAGCTCCCAGATGAGAGGCACTGACTTGCAGTTCCACACCAAGGAGGAGTTCAACATCATGAGAAGCCTTCTAGCAGCTGGGAAAACAAATTTTCTACTGTTTTGGCACATCCATCACTCTCTAGTCTACTCCTTAAGATCACCAAGCATCTCCCAGCAATGTGCACTGCAGTTATGAATTTGTCTTGATGGCAGAAAGCTTTTCTCTAGGCTCCAACCTTGTTTTCCTAGATCTCCCTCACTCACCCACTTCCACTGTCACTCACAACAGAATTAGGGAGGCCTGCTCCCTCTCCACTTCCCACAACACAGCAGGGTCAACCTCTGACTGTCCATCAACTCTTCACAGTAAATTTTAAATGTGACTTCAGTTTCAAAGAATTGGTTCTTTATCACCTTTGCTAGTATTGTAAGGAAAGAGATTTTCATTTTCTTTCTGCTGTACAGCCAATGATGGTAGCCAACACTTTTGAATCAAATCTAGGGTTTAGTGTTTTGTTGTTTGCTTTGTCTGTTTCTTTTTTTCCTATCTACTTGCATGGAATTCACCAAACATGAAACAAAGTACTTTTTTCTAGCTGATTTTTTGAGGGGTTCTGGGGGGGTTTTGTTTGTTGGGGTTTTTTTAAGTCATATCATTTAAACCGATTTGTGCCAACATCAAAAGCTTTGAACTTTTATCTAGGAGGTTGAGCTGAGCAAATAACAGATATTGCTGCCTAAGCTTTTGGGGAAAAGCAAGGATGTGGAAGCATCAGGAAAGATTTATGAGAGAGGATTTTTGTACCTTTTGAGGCAAATCTATACTGAGATTACAACAGCTTTTAAAACAGATGTTTGAGCCAAGAAACCACAGGTGGGAAGAGTCAGATGGCATCTTCTTATGAAGGCTAAAGGAACTCTGGAGAGAAGATCTGTAAGAGGCAGGCTGGTATCCATTACAAACTCTGGAGCAAGCAGTCTTACTGGCAGATGATATGTGGGGGAAAAAATGGGGAAGTTGTCAAAAAAAAGGAAATTATCATTCTATTTTACTTATGAGCATGCTTATTTCTTTGCCAAGAGAATGATCAGACACGGGGATAGGTTTCCAAGAAAGACGGTTGATGCCCCAAGCCTGTCAGTGTTTAAGGAGCATTTGGACAACAGCCTCAGGAAACATGCTTTAACTTTTGGTCAGACAAGTTATCAACCTTGTGTGGGAACGATTTAAATATAATTTGCTCCTGGATACTAGACAAGGAGACTGTACTTCCAAAGACATGTTGATGCTTTGAATTAGCATTTGCCTTTGAACTCATGTCCATTTGTAAAGTTAAGGCTTTGGCACCAAGAAGAGCATCAATGCTGCACAAAAGCTGCCTATTTGGGAATGAATTTTTCAGTGACCTTCACAGGACATGGCCAATTTCCATGCCTGCAAGTTATTCTGATAGGAAACTAATATATGCAGTTTGAAGACAATGCATAAGCTAAGGAAACCAGCAGAGAAAAAACTCAGAGACCAGTATCAGATGGGCTCAAAGAGACTTTTAGTATGGCAGGACATGCTGGGCTATTCTCTCTGTAAAACAATACCATCTGCCTTCCCCCTTTAAAAATTAAAATTCAAATGGAAGCATAATTCTGACTGTTTCAGCCTTTATCAAACTCAACTGTTCAGCACAGCATTAAATAGTATGAAATAAGGACTCTTGGAGGACTGTGCATACTGCATGAAAGTATTCATTAAGTCTAAGTTATGGTTACTTCTGCTGTCAAGTCAACAATGCACAATCAGTGGTGGCTAAAATTTTAGGCTGGTATGTTAGACTAACAAATAGCTTTTGAGTCATATAAATTCTGTTTCCTGCTAATGAGGACAAATTATATGTCACCACAGAATTAATTTCTTTCTTCACACTAAACAAAATAACAGGAAGAAACTTCTTGCAGATACAACTTTGTAAAAACTTGAGATTTTTGCCAGAAACACCACTTCTGCTTTCAGCATAAGTGCACAGAAAGATGGGGCAAGAGCTAAAACATTTGGATTCAGACTTTTAAGAGAAAGAACAAAAAAAAATTGAAAATTACACCTATACATGATTCTGCAAGTGCCCCATGATGTCAAAAAGATTTGAATTCACATGAAAATGAAGCATCTCTGAAGTTCAGGCTGTACTGAATCCAAACACGAACTTTATGACCAGGACCATCACGAGTTAGGCATTCTACCATATCACAGACCACCAACCTGAGCTACTAGATTTTATTGAACACTCTTCCTAAAGTTCATAGGCTGCTCCTTGCTGGCTTGCTGAATGCCAACTCAGAGTCATTCAAAACAATGTCCCCATCTCATTTCTCTCTGACTGCATCAGCACCATTTCCTATAAACCACTTGGCATAAAGCACAAAACCTTGTCATAGAATTATTCAATGGTTTGGGTTGAAAGGGATTTTAGAGATAATTTATCTAGAAAACATTAGGTATATGGTATTTAGAGTAGGATTTGGGAGTAACACCACTGGCCACGCCACCATGGCTCACATTAAGAGCATATAACCACTCATGGAGGACAAAGCTTATGCCTCAAGGTCAGAACAGGAATCACAGAAGCATTCTACAGTTACTGTACTTCCTCAGGATCACTAAAAACAAAAAATTACATGTCTTGCAGTCCAGGTCATGCAAGTGAATCAAGATTAAATGGCCCATAGCTCTGTAAAGCTCTATTCATCTAGTGGGCAAAGACCCCCAGAAAGCAAGCATTGTATAGGCACTACAAGGTGCATAAGTTCAACTCGTGTCAAAGAAAAGGACTGGTTTTCCATTAAAAGATGGTAAAGCCTGCTATAGATAGTTTGGAAGAAAACACAAATAAGAGGCTAAGCCTACCTTAAGCTTGTGTTGCACCGGAATGAAGAAGAAAGCTTGCACAAAGTAGCCTACCACCAATAGCTTTAAATTTCCTCCCGAGGCACAAAGGACCCGGCTCCTCCCCAATCCCAAAACACCTGAAGGTATTCAGTTGATATCTGCTCCTCAGCCCAGGTGCTCCTGGGAAGTGCAATTCAGGTAGTTAAGTGACAAAGCCTGTGGATCTGAGAATTACAGACTGTGAGTTCACAGAACTGTGTATTTATATGTAAGAGAAATTATTCATCCCTTGATTACAGAAGAAAAAATCAAGTGTTTTCAGGTGAAAAGACAAAATCTTTGGGTTATTGCAAGAGGTTAAATTTCTTCTACAAAGCCAAATTAACAGCATTTCAGGTAAGGGAGTTGGGATAGAGTTATCTTAGGAAAAGGTTCTATAAACTTTGATGTGCTCGTTGTTATATCTGATAGGAAGTTCTAAAGGCTTAAATATTTTTTATTGTCTGCTAATATTTTTATCTAAAAGAGATCTTTTAAACCATTTTTTCCATTTCTCCAGGAGTAAGCCTGCCAGTCACAATTGATTCCTGCTTTCCCAGTACCTCACAAGGATGTCATCCCTTTCATTTTAAACCAAATCCTTACTAGCATTTCAGAAGACAGAAATAAAATCATCTACTCACAGTTTTAGCTATAATAGTTCTGAATAATTTATATGTAGGAAGAGAAGGAGAAGAGATGTACAGCATATGACTGATCATATTAGCATAGAACAGTCAGATAAACTGTTTTCCAGAGGAGAGGCAGTTTAGTTGCATCTTTGTAAATTTTACACTGAAAACTGAACAAGCCACTTCCAAAACGTAAATATTTCTAATTAAATCATTGCATGTAAGAGTAGCTTTCCCTATCCTATTGCATGCTTTTTTTTTTTCTTATAAAAGCAGGTAATCATCTGACTGTTTATCAAAATTCCGATTAGATTAGGAGAGGGTGCACTGAGTTATAGGCCTGAGAGGCAGGAATTCAGGTCTCATCTATCCAGTTAACTGTTCTTCCAGAGGCAGTGATGGATGGAGCATCATGCTGAAAGGCAGAAGGCAAGTTCTGTTCCCAGTTCTGCCAAGTGATCCCAGACAAGACACTTGTCCTGTTACAATACTATGGTCTTCACAATATAGCAATAGACTTCTATGACTTCTTTTTTTTAAGGTCTACAAGACTTATAAATCTGCAAAGTTTAGTGAGACCAAAAAATAAAAGGAACCTTGGCACTTGTTCTAACATGAAAGAATTAGTGAATTGCCCAAATAATTAGATATTATTACACACTCCAGTTGGCAAAACATACAAACTCTCACAAACAAAACCCCACAACTCTCAGTCCTATTCATCTGCCGCCATGTGCATTTGTAGGCTGGCATCCACATTAGCACTAGAAATTTTCCAGTATATGCCAACTAAAGAGCTTACTAGGAGGTGTGTAGGTCCCCAGGCATGGGAATAGTCCTTTGCTCTTCCAGCACAGCCATACAGATTTAATGAAATGGAACATTTACAGTTTAACAGGCTCAGCAGATTATGCAAATTTCACCCTTTGTCTCTCCACAGTATTTCCTGATTGTATCATTAACAGAACAGCTCCTACCAGGAAAGAAGAAAAAGTGGGTGTGAGTGAGAAAGACTTCATGTACTATACATATACAGAAAAGTACATGGGAAGAAGCTGATGCGAAAAAAATTAGTCAAATGACTGAAAAAGACAAGGAAAATACAAGCAGAACCACTCCATAGGTTGCTGTATGCCACTCTGCTCCCTAAAAGGATCAGTCATGATGGTCATTGTCATGTATATGGTGGGAAGCTATTTACATGCTTAAAAATCCCCTTCTATTATTGGGTCAGACTGCTGAGAGAGGAAATAGCACAAGAGCCAACACTTGACCAATTCTGTGGGAAGGTTAAAGCATTGCTTTTTAAATTTGGACCAAAGTGACTGCTCTTCCTTTTCTGTCTCTCTATTCTGAGCTGCTTGCTGAGAAGTGACATCTTCCTCGCCCTCATCCCAGGCCTCACTTACAAAGTGGATTCTGGCAGGAGAAAAAAGAGGTGTTCTGCTCCTGTTTGGACAAGGCTGCTCTGTGTTACTAACCCAGTACAGCCAGTCAAGCAGGTTGCATCAGTGTCACAGCTTAGCCAGTCCCACCCGAGCACACTGACAAGGGAAAATAGTGCAACATTCTGCTTTCTCTTGTAATAGAGAAAAACAAGTTAAACTTCGTCAGTCACCAGGAAAAGCACATCTAAAATTGATATTCAACTTTTCAGAGACATTTTTTACATCCAAGGAGGTATTTTCTAATCATCTCTGATGCTTCTTATTTTCCAGACATTCTAGACACTGCCATGAGGAAGCGGATAATTGATTGAGGCTTCAAGATTTAATGTATTCACTGAACCTTGGTCTACTAACAGCTCATATTCATCTCAATAAGAATTGAATCAGCAGGTCACACCATGCCACCAGGATAATTATAGACAAAATGTATGAGATTTTTAAAATCCACTATTTTTTGTGTAGCTTTAGTTTATATCAAGCATGAATGACAAGGAAGGTCCAAAAGGTTAAAGCAAATGCTTAGCACAAGAAACAGACAGCAGAATACTGTGATATTCAGAACCAAACCTGCGATGTTTAGGGAAGTAAAACACAGTTATTTTCACTTGGAAGATTGTTTCTTCAAAGGGTTTTTTTTTCCCCCCCACGTAACATTTGGCTTTCTTCACATCTGAACTTAAAGGCACTTTTTTACAATTTATAGTGAAACTCAGAGTGTAAATATGCATTTAAAAGTATTTATAAAAGCAATCACTTCTACAGTCCACAATTTCCACACTTCAATTTGGATCTTATTTCTTCACATTTTGTTATTTACACAGTAATTTCTGCTTATCCAAGAGTGCACTGCTCAGATGTAATATCTCGCTTTCAGCAAGGCCCTGCTTTTTACCCAATTTTTCACAGCTTAATTCACTGGAGTAGAAGAAGGTCAATAAGCAACTCTCTCAAGAGTCTTAATATATAATCCAATTATTTTATGCATTTTTTTAACTTGACAATGTGAAGGGTTGATAAATTGAGAGTTAGATAGATGCACTGGAAACAGATGTTGGAGGCAAACTCTTCTGGCTCCCTGGTCTCTGGGCCCTGGCCATTGGCCAGATTAGAAGACTCTTGCTCATCCATACCAAGAACACTTCATTTAGAAAGCACTTATATCCACCAACTGTATCTCAAGGCTAATGACTCCCACAGACCTGTGCCTGTGTCAGAGTTAGGTACCTACATGATTTTGCTGAATTGTGACCAGCACCAGCTTTGCAGCAGTTCTTGTGGAGCTGCAGGTAAGCGCTGACATTTCCATTGAGTGTGTTGTGAATATACAGGTGGGAGAGATGATGCTACCAGAGCATTAGGAGTCAGACAGAGACTTCTAATATTTCCAGATATTCTTAGGTATTTTGGAAAAATAATTTATCCCTGAAGCAGTGTTTAACAGCTTAGACTTTAATGTAGGCAGGCAAAATAGTGTTTAGCAATGGGCCAGATGACCAGAGGTAAATCCTACAAGAATGTAAATGCTACCAAAAAAACAAGCTGGTAATTCCCCTTAGAATGACTAAGGAACGTGTTACTAGTGTGTTGATGGGGGAAGGCAGGTGTAGTAAGTGGGACAGTATAGGAGGGATTTGGAGATAGACTCAAGGACAGAAGTCACTTGTAATTGCCTCAGATGAGATGACAGCAATGGCTGTTTCCATCTGACAGCTATGCACATTCCCATGCCAGTGGAATAAGGGCTGTATAATAAGATGGGATCTGTGGTGCTCTGATTCCCATAAAAAATAAAGCTATTACAAATAATATCTCATAAATAATTATGATATACATAAAAATAGAGCAGCAAAGTTTATAATGGGACAGTCAGAAGTGTTTTGAGTCACTGAAAGAAATTATCACATTTAATTTAAAAATATATTTAATGCTGATAAATTATTTTCAGATGGGGAAATTTCAGGCCATTATGCTGCAACTTGCTGTTTGAAAGATTCAGGATACAAATATGGTTAACTTGGTATCAATAGCCTGGCACAGTTAATCACTGCCAAAGTAACTGAAGTGAAATTACCATCATACCACTTAGGACTCACAGTTAGGCATTACGAGTCCTGTATATTAGAAAGACAGAACAGAAAGTCAGTACCTACTGTGAGAAGCTTATAGACTGGTTTGTCATATGAGACAACAGAAGAATGGATACAAACAAGCAAGAGAAAACACACACTGGCAATGCATAAAGCTCTTAGCAGAATGCCCTGCAGAGACCCCCCAGGTTTGTTTGCTAAGGTCACACCAGAAAACAGCAACGTGTAAATTAGGTCCTACTGCTTGAGCACCTGCATTAGTCTACACTTGTGCAGGCTGAATTGTGTTTTGGTCAGTAGAAGCCAAGGCTTCAGCAGAAGGGAACAGCTCCCATTCCCTGCAGGAAGAGAGGACCTCACTCATAAGGTGAAAGTCATCTGAGCCACTGCCAGCAGTTCAAACTCAGCCCACCTTCCTTTGATACAAATGCTGCAATTGCTAGCACATGCCCTTGGCTGCCACCAGTAAATGAGTTAAATCATTATGATTTGTTGCCGTAATTTCTTTTTCTGAGACATTTTAAACTGTTTTAATCCTAAAGGTTGTCCATTCCCTCCTTATACTGCAATTTTGGGATGTCTGCTCTAAAATTGTCATGTGGTGGAGCACTACATGACACTACTGTGTGTTGGTGATTAAAGATAGACAAACTCCATGTATGGTTCAAAAGTTCAGCTCCAATTTGAAAGCTTTGGAATATAAAGTGATAAAAGAGGAGAGAAAAGGAAGGGAGAAAATATAGGATAAAAAATGTAGTTGAGAAGAGGAAGTAGAAAGTTGTAAATAAGCATGAAGCAATTTAATTACCACATACAGCACAGTTGTCAAATGCTATATTTCCCTGCTTTAACACCTGATCTACAGAGTAAAGCTGTTTGCTGCTCCTTCAGAGGCAGTTTGGTTTTGCTTTACTGATTCAGCAGATACTATTGGATCCTCTGCTCTTGACTTCTGCCAAATGTAGCCCAGAGAATTTCACCAGTCAATTCCTGCATGGAGCTCAATAACATCTTGTTGAACTGGGGCACAGCTTTTAGGAAGACATCTGTTCCTGACTGGATCCATAGGTGAGTCGTTTCAATTATTAATTTCCCTTGCTTTTAAAAAAAAATTGACTTTATATCCCATTTGAATTTGCCAGCCTTTGTTCTAACAGTCACAGGTTTGTACCCTGATGACAGCTCATCTATCAGTTCAGTATTAGACAATTCATATGTGCCAACAATCCTGTCTTTGGAAGGACTTTCCTTTGGAGGGAGAAAGAAAAACAACCTTTAATAAAAACTCCTCAGCAAGAAAAACAGCCTTTAATAAAAATCTCCTCTGTAACTAAAAAGTGAATCAGAAACTACAGGGAGAAATGATACAGGGATTAATCAGTAATGGCTCTAGAAGCTAGAGTGACAAGCTTTAATGTTACAGCCTGAAAGCCCGCTGCTGATGCAAAACTAGAACACCCTCTCAATGATTTTTTAATGACTCAGTGGTTCAGCATTGGACTCTGCAAATCATCTCTAAAATGGAAGGAATGAGGTGCCCAAAATTCGTCAATCTTTATCATCCAGACAGAGGCACTGTAGCAAAAAGTTACCATAGTTATGTCTTAATGACAGCAGAAGAAGGTCTTAGAGTGGAGCACTCTTGCTACTTTTAACTCCTCTCCAATATTTGTTGCTATTCACAAATATCCAAATACCACTACATCACCACCAGCTGCCCAAAGCAGGGAAGTGCCAAGAGCAGAGAAGGGTCTACTTCCCTTTAGCACCAATGAATGAAACTCAGCTGGATGAGGAAAAGAGCTGCATGATCTTGGTATAGGGTTAATCCACCAAAGGCAAAAGGGCTTGGCCAAGAAACATGTTATTGCTAAGACTGGCTTTGCAGAACATGCAGTTTTGACTGAAAGGCAGTCTTCAGGGACACAGATGACTGTTTCATGTATATACACCTTCTGCCAAATTCCAAAGAGGGAAGAGAATAGAGGACTAGCCAGAAAATAACTAAAATCATTATTTTTATAGGTAGTATTAAGTATTCAGGGGCACAGTAATACTGGACAGATAGAGATTTGTATTAAGGCAACAGAATCTTGCCTATACCCTCCAGTATCTCTCCATCTAGATTTTCCCAGTTCTCTGTTAGCAGGTATTCTATGTACCTTCCTAAAACCCAAGCTGAAATCCATGCATCCATCTATTTACTCACTTGCAAGCTCCATATTATTTTTCTCCTTCTATTACTATATATAGACACACACATATGCAAACATAGCTATCTATACACAGTATGCATGTGTGTATCTGCTAGTTTAATTGTAGTCAACACAGCACTTACATTTCACCACAAAAGAATTATTTCTTGCATTGTGTATCTTACATACACTCATTATCTTCTCTCCATTTGAGTTATTTCAAGTCCACTTTTTCTGGCTACCATTGTTTTATGTTATATAGGTGGACATGTGTGAGGCAAACCAAAGGACTGGAATTGTATCACCATCTGAGCCAATGTCAACCAACATTTCCTACATATTCCCCAATTCTGACATTCTCAATCTGAGAGATGTAAATGCACAGATGAGATGGAACAACACCCTGACCTTGCACGGAGAGCAAGAAAAAGTTATTTCCAGCCAAAACAGTTTGCTTTTTGCTCTGTGTATCAGGCATGAAATTAAAAATCATCAGAGCCATGTCTCAAGAACTAAGTTCAAGTTTTCTTGCATGCATCTACAACTTTGTCTATGAGAGACTGGCAGGTAGATTGCTGAGCACTTGGAAGGGTTTGAATCAATATATGCTTCTGACTGACAGGTGGTCAACTACTGTGAAGGAAACTTCCCTGTCTGCCAGTCCAGGAGCCACTCTGGCAGCCACATTCACACCACCTGAGCTGGGACTGAGGCCCCTTCAGAGCTACACACCTCACACCCACATAGACAAGTTTTCCTTTCCTGCTCAAGCCAAGGTTTCCCATAGCAGAGCCTCAGATATCTCAATTTTTAAAATACTTTAGTCATGGTGCAACAAAGTAACACCTCGAGCTTGAGCTGTGTGCCTCCAAGGAGGGATCCCAAACAAAGGAAGCTGTGGGTTTTATACTCTTACAGTCTAAGCACATGAAAGTCTGGGGTCATTGGCTCCTGTCATGTCTCTGAGTGTCCAGTCACAGTTTCCAGCCTCTTGCCTGAGGCTCCTGTCACCCAGAGCTGAACCTGCAGCTGCACACTGAGCTACCTCCATGGAATGTATTCCTCAACACCACCCAGTACAAAACTACTCCATGAAGAGCCTCCTGGATGCTGTACCTAAGCAGCTATCCAGGTTAGTTTGGAAAAACAAAATGGGAAAGTCTAATGTCAAAAACTGTGAATGAGCCAGTTACTGCTCTGTCTTCTACAGAAATCCTCTCCAGAAGGTATGGTAGACCACACAGGACATGTGCTGGACTGCAAGCAGACTGTTGACTGTCCATGTGGGGGACACCAAAGCCGGATGAACAGCCATCCTACAGCAATTCACCTTTTGCTCGGAGCACTCATTGTGCAGGCTCACCAAAGCAGTTGCATTACTATGAACTCATTGTCATTAATAATCACAAAAAATTATTATTATGAAAAAAAAAGGACTAGAATAGCCTGTCCTGCTGCAATGTCTCCTGATTACAACTACCACAAGGCATGTAAAGTTCCCTAGAAGGCCACCCCAGTTAATAAATTGGTGAAAACACAGCAAGATGTTTTGTCTATGCATTGTAACCACAGATCTTGTGACTAAAGAAAGACAGGAAAAGTTTCAGTGCAGTAAGATTTTCTTAGCTGCTTGAGAGTGCCAGCAGCTGCCTGGTGGAACAAGCACTGAGGTCTGGCTGGCAGGAATAACTTTATGCCCTTTTTGAAAGTCTTCAGCCAGAACCATTTGGCTCCCCACAGCAGCTAAGAATGTCATCTTCTGTTACTGTCCTTTAGTTCCAGCTCTACACCCCCTTATTTCAGCCCCATCCATCCTTATTTCTTTGGCTGGCACTTTAATAAGAATTAAACCTACTCACATTTTTCTGATGTTAACTTTAATTTCAGTTTCTGCAGAACAGGTGTCATGAGGAATTAGTACCATTGCATTTAGCAATTCAATTAATGAAAGTATATTAAAATTACAGTAGTAATGAGTAAAAAACTACTTAAACCGTTAGCAGTGTCAGAACTCCCAAATTTCAGTAAAAATATGCAACTCTAATGAATTAATGTTAACTCTGGAGCCTGAGAACAAAATTTGAACTCCTTGCCATCCAATCACATCTCTGCTCTTGGCCTAACCAGTTATTAATAATTTCTCTGCTGGTGATGAGGGCTATTTTGCAATTTTATTTCATCAATTTCTAGTAGAGCAAAGAGGACATGTGGTTTGGTTCCATTTTTCATCTCTAAAGACATGCGTAAATTATCTGTGGAGGCAGAATTTGAGTTTCTGACATTTAAATAAATCATTTTCTCCGGTAGAAATGATAATAAACAAAAGTCAAACTCTTATTGATCTTCACCTCGCATTCGCCACACTGAATCATAGAATTGGCATCCAGAACCTGAATGTATAATAGATATTTTTTAGTGTTATGATTGTAGAGCTAAGCCTGAATTTTGACAGCAAAAAAGCATATGTCACTGCTGCCTGTCAGCATATGTGGACAGCTTGAATAAAGCTCTAGAGGTGTCAGCTGCTCTCCTCTTCTTCTCCCTGACAGCCAGGTAGACCCCACAGCTCTGCAGCTGTTCCATGTGTCAATTAACCAACGTGCAAAATGCAAAATTTTTGTTATGAGAATTGCCCTGCCCCAGCAAGATGTGATAGGACTTCCTGCCAGACCCACTTGTACTTGCTTCAGCTTTCCATCTTTTAGAGAGAAAGGCTTGGAACAACTTGAGGATCAGTTGGGAGGCAATGGAGCAGGCAGGAAGATTGCTGGATTGCAAATGATCACATGTAAGAAAAGGGAGATTCTATGTTGGATTGCTCAAAGAGCAGAATTTTAGGAGAAAAATCATGAAGTTCTTCTGCAAATTATTACAGACAACCCAATCTGCAAAAATAATGACTGACAGAAACAATCCTTTACACATTTTATGTCATCTATTATTTTCAAATATGGGACTGTAGATGTGCATGCTTTGGTGACATCACAAAAAGGGTGAGAATGACAAACACACCCTGCTAAGAGGACAATTTAAGGGAGTAAAACATTCTTGAATTACTAATATCTAATGTAGGATGGAATGTTGAATAAAGTGATTCAATTTTGCCACACACTTTCACTGAACATAGCGGTCGCACATGAATGGATTACAGGATCTGATTGATTTATGTATTCACTTTGAGATTTCTAAAAATATAGATTAAAAACACATTGAATAAAAATGCAAAATTACATCCCATTACAAAGCCCTAGTAGTGGTAAATGAAAATGGAAAGTGGAAATTGGTGGAAAGTGTGGTTTTGAATATTTCTCCACACCCTCACACTCTTTGGACTATGTGAGGCAAAAATATCTATTTTCTACATTTAGAAATGAATAGAAAAAAAGCGGCCAGCATTTATAAAAATAATTCTCATTAAAGCTCAGCATTTCCAGATTACAGAAAATGTTTCACATACAATCAGCTATATTCCTTTCAGTAGGAAATTTCCCATTGATAGTTATGGAAACAAGACTGGATTCTGAACTATAGAGAACATTTGCAATTTTCATTTTAGTAATTGCTCAAAGTTCTGTTTGACTAAGTGCCCACAAACAGCCACAGGAATGCGGTGAGCAAAGAACCAATGCCAGGGAGGACTGGCAACTGCCATTCCTATCACACACGGCCAGCAAAGCTGCCAGTTATGTCAGGCTCCCTCCTCTTCCCCTCGAAAGCTATAAAATCTTTTTAAATACTCAAGAAGGGAAAACAGGTTGGGAAGCCAAGTGAGTTGAATAAATGATCTCTGGAACCAGATTTTTAGCTACATAAAACACCTTTCATGAGTCAAAGTCGTGTTGAGTCAAGACCCCCCAGAGGTGCTTTGAGCAGGGAGGAAAGAAAAGCCCACAGAGAACTGCACGTGCACTGTGTGCAGCAGCATTCCTGAGCTGGGGGGACTGGATTCATGCATGTGTAATTTATCAGTCTAAAATGTGAACAAAGCTTTGCCCCCCATCAGAGGCACTTTCCTTTCACAGGGCTTATGTTCTGTAAACACTGCAGATCCTCAATGAGATTTCCAGGACACTATTCTCCTCAAAACCTTCACCGAGGTATCACCCAGCAATTCTTTTTCTTAAGCAGTTTTATAATGACAGTGCCATGACCTGACTCCAATGAAATTAATTCTATAGCCCTTTTTAACTTAATCCAACAAAAACCTACTCATCTCAACACATACTCATGAATCATTTTAATATATACGTTTATACTAGTACAATTAGTGTTATTAATATAAATTAAATGAGAACCCTAACATTATTTTACACAGAGTAGTGATAGAATTATTAATGCCAGTGAGTATTAGAACAGTATTGAATATTGAATATGCTGTAGATCATAGGTGTTTTTAAAGTACATGATCAGAGAAAATTTGTTGACATAAAAAAAAGGTAGGGTTTTTTGTTCCATTTCATATAAGTGATTTTTTATTTACACAAGTTAAACACACACATAGAGAATGGTTGACACAATAACCCATTGTTAAATCCCTCCAGTGAAAACTCTTAACAGCAGACGCAAGTTTCGTTTCCTTAACCTACTTCTGTACCTGCATGTCTTCACTCAGATACTGCCTTTTCTGATGGGGACTAGTGTATGTTTTTCTTACTGTGACAGAGACCTCCAGCAGATCACTCTGTCTCTGTGTCATTAGAAACATGAAAGTATGAGAAGAAGTATCTGTTATGTCCTATATTAAATACCTACTCAATTAACAGATTGCTGAATTCTTTTTCAGCTGTATCCCTTTTCTCTGGAGAAGCTTTACTCGACTTTTCCAGGGTCTCCACACCACATGCTTACAAAAGACAAACTATTTTTATCTGGGGTTTTTGTTTCTTATATCTAAGAGACAACCATGCCTTCATCACCTATCCTCCAATTACCAGTCTTCATGTAGAACCTTCCTTCTCCAGAACACTGGCTGAGAGCCCCCTCCTACTTTAATACCAACAAGAGCAGTAAGTCACCAGCCATGAGGAAAGATGGAGCTTCTTTATAGAAGAGGATATTATAGAATAATATCCTCAACATGTTTACATTTCAACAAGTACAAGTGCAAATCATTTTCCAACAAGTGGAAAATCATAATTTATTCCGAACAAAAATTCAAATGTATCCAAGTATAAATTCATTAACTTTAGGCAGCTTGAGAAGTTCAGAGTATTCTGCCTGGCAAAAAAAAGTCTGGAACTAGGCACTAAATTTTATTACAAATCCATTTTTAATCCAGATTAACTCAAAATCCAGATAAACTATCACACTCGAAGATTTACTGCATTTTCTGTATAAGATAAATGCTGAAGTCTTCATTTAAACTCAAGTGCAGACCCTAACTATAAAATTACCGCTAGAATTTCTGGAAATCCATATGGACAGCTTTTCTGGTGTGGAAAGACACATATTATTACATTAAGATCAGCAGGGCCAAGAAAGTGGTTCTGTATTTGAAACAGTTTTAGCACAAAGTACAATGTCTTTGTAAAGGATGTGCATAGAATAGAACTTTATCTTAAAGCTTTTGCTGTGGGAAATGAAGTTTAAGGAGTATGATTTTGTTAAACCAAAAAGCAAGTGCAAATATCTGATAAGTGATATACCAGATGTGTGTGAACAGAATGAAGGTTGTCTTGTCAAGTATTGCAGAAAATGATATCTATGTTTGTATTAGGGACAGATACCTCAGGAAAAAAAAAAAAAAAAAAAAAAAAGGAGCATTTGATTTCATGAGTAGAAAACATTCATCTGACAGATTAATTATTTTTGAAGCAACAGCAGCAATGAGCTGATTAATACATGGAGCTCTCTATCTCCATGCTCGTATAACCATCACATTAAGTAAATTCCATTTCCCTGAAAAGATTCTGACTTACTGAAAGGTCTTTATGCACTTATAAATGTGTCAACAAGTGACAAGGAGGTAATAGTTTCCAGGAGGTATTACTGCAATGTATATTTGATAATGAAATTTGCTGGGTAAATTAGCCAAAGAAAAAGTATAAAGGTCTAATGGGCTTAGTATACCTTTCAAAGAAGCACACACTGCTGGCTGTAGCAAAGATATGATGCATGCTTTCTGCAATGGAGTATCACAGCCAGACAGAGAAGAATTTACCTGTTTGCAAGGGAGATATTTTTACAAATAAATTTGGCCATCAGCACGAAGTCTTTTCTTTGACAAACCAATCCTCATTACCATAGTCAACAGTTTACCAAAAAAATTAATCTTTTGTCTAGATCACTGCAACTTTCCCACTTCAGGAACCCTTTACTGGATATCCACCAAGGGTCACTGACCACTTAAATCATAAGGTGTCACTGCTGTTCTGATCCCTAAACAGATTGTTCAAACTAGAAAGTGATAAACAGCAAACCAACAAGTCCATTCTGAACATTTGGATACTTTCAATTTGTACTGAAATTAAGATTTTTAGATTTGCAATTAAGGTGGAGATTCAGAGACTTCTGGGGGCTGTTCAGAGAGCACACATTGGGAATTTTATGCCCCAAAAAATTAATATAAATCAAACTCAAAGCTTCTACTCTACAAAAATCACTTAAAATCACTCTTGTTAATAGTTTAGATTAGCCATACCAGCTAAATAGGGTAATGAGTGCTACTTATTACACTGGAGAGCAGAGCTGCCTAAAAGCAGAAATCAAAATCTCAAGGATTTAAAGATGCAGAGCACTGGGGAAGCCATTTGACCAGTACTCAGTCATACATTCAGATTATATGATGAGTGGCTTACAAGGAAGGATTCAAGTGTCAGAAATGTGTCATGTGCTATTGTGGGGTGCTGTTTAACATGTATATCACTTTTGTCACTTCAGCTCATTGTCTAAGAAAAGGAAAAACCTAGCAGGATGTAGCAAAATGGCAATGGTATATTTATGTAAATGCATCCTTCTCATAAAGATTTTCATCAAACAAGATGAATTACAGTTCATCGTCAACTTGAGACAAATGATAGAATATCAGAATATTTTACAGTTATGCAATTATTATCATCTGGAAGAACCCAATTGAAAGGGATGATGTGAAGCAGTGGAGAGCTCTGGGACAGGATTTCCTTAAGTAAATACATCCCATATTTCTGTAGAGAAAAAATTCACGTTGCAGAGTTCTATATTAATATAGAATCATGAAAAAAGCTTTGTAAAACTATACTGGTATGTTAATGGCTAGGTCTTCAAAATAGGAAGCAGATTTATATTTCTTCTTATGAAATGCAACAAATCCTTTCAGATTCTTTCAGAAGTGAAAAGAATTAATGTTGATTTCTGGAAGTGTGAGAAATTATGTTTTATCTGTAAATATAATATCTTTATGGATTCCAGTGTGAAATTAATACATCACCACTACGTAAAATGTATAATTCATATACTGATACCCAGTCAGATGTAGCAGCCATGAAAACTGAGGCATCTGCAAATCATCAGCATACATCTGCAAAATAAGTGATGGCAGAAATCCTCTAAAGGTGGACTATGTGGGGGGTTTTTTAAGTATCAAATTTTCACTGCATCTACCTGTTACCTTTGCAAGCTAAGATTCAAAAATGGAAATAATACTTAGAAAAGAAGATAAGTTTGTTTGTGTGTGTGTGTTTAAAATCATTATCATGTCTAAATAGGAAGCAAATTAGTTGTTTTGAACTCTAGAAGACAAACAACTATATACAATGAATATAATTATGGCATGAGCTCTAGGAGAATAGTAGGGGCATATATTGAAACAATGATGTAGCTTGTCAGTGCTGCTGAGAACGGGATTTGGGAAATACAGGGAGCAAATCAGAAGTCAGTGACACAGACCATAGGCGGACCCTCACAAACTCCCATTTACTTTGAGTCCTTCTCTGTTGTGGACCAAAGTGTGAAGGATCTTCCCCAGCACATCCAGAAGGTCACAGATCTCTGATACAGTCACTGTGAGCAGATTGCAGGGGACACCATGGGACAAATAACAGGTACCATGGAAGTGAATAAAAGTAGTGTGTAAAGTTGTGGATTAGCTTGTCAGTAATTTAAACAAAGAAAAGGTAGATATCCTGAATATAAATTTATATACCAATAAACAAAAAATATCCCAAAGAAGCCAGAATCTGTACAATATATTTACCGAGAGAAAGAACTGAGTGGATTTGAGACAGTGTGCATAATAAGTATTCAGTGTCTGATGTAGTGGATATCACAGCCACAGAGTAAAAATGAGGGAATAAAAATGCCATGTATCTGCCATGGCTGGAGTGCCAGAGTATAGGGCTCACAGCAGGAAAAGCAGGAAAAGCCAGGGCAAAACACCTCATTTCTGTGGCTCTTTACAGGGATCTCTCTCACATTTCAGCTCAGTGCCAATGTCCCCACATAACCAGAATACGGCCTGAAAAACAATTTGCTTTGTTGCATGAACCTCAGAGTATTCCCCCAAAACATTCCTACTCATCCTTAGGGGAAAATGCTGACAGGATTTGCAGGACCTTGCACAGAAGCCATAGGAGACGGAGGCCTCATTCTCCTCTCAGTTACCCTAGGCTATACAAAAAATCCCTCTCCCCCACTGAGCCTGATCCCGCTTTGCTCACCAGCTGCCATTCGCTGTTCTAATGGCTTCAAGCAGCCCTAAAGCCCATTAGCCACTCACTGGCAAGAAATGGGACATTTCCAAAGCATCCCAAATGTGCTGCAGCCCCAAGCTGTGAGCACAGCCTCTACAGACACTGGCAGAGAAATGAGGGGAGGTGAGTTTTCACTAGGAATTGCAGCAGAAGATGGATGGCTTCAGGGTACTTGTGGCATAAAAGATGGTCTTTAAGTCACCTTCATATGTAGCCACAAATGAGGGTCTGGCTCTTTTCACAGGACTGAAACATGAAAAGAATCTTTTAAAAGGATACAAGAGCAAAGAAACATTTTGTACTGGCTAGTCCTGTTCCCCCTGCTGTGATCTCCACACATTGGCACACTGGCATTGACAGATGCAAAGCATTTTTTGTTCCTTCACTCTCATTTTGCAGTGGTGGCACAACTACAAGAAACACTGTGAATCCATTAATCAATTACTCTCAATATCCAACTCCTCCTCGGACCAAACAGATGTCCCACAAACTTGTCATTGCATGCCTCAGGGTGCCTTTGTGAAAAAAGTTGTTTGGTTTGTTTTACTTAAATAAAGAATTAGCAGAAGAAGCTACATGTAAGGTTTGAGGAATAAGCAGAACTTGGTATCACAGAATCATAGAATGGTTTGGGTTGGAAGGGACCTCAAAATCATCTTGTTCCAACTCCCCTGCCATGGAGGCAGGGACAGCTTCCACCAGATCAGATTGCTCAGGTCTCCATCCAGCCTGGTCTTGAACACTTCCAGGAATGAGGTATCCACAATTTCTCTGGGCAACCTGTTCCAGTGTCTCACCACCTTCTGAGTAAAGAAGTTCTTCCTAATATCTTACCTAAATCTCCCCTCTTGTAATGTAATTTTTCTTTGCCCCTACACCTCTCATGGGAAAACTGTTCCAGAATTTTACTTCATCGACAACTAAAAATGTCCTTTTAGTTTCCAAATTTAATTGTATTTATGATTGCTTTATACTCATTTGTCCTTTTGCCAACACTGCTCTTTAGCTTCAGCACTTCTTTTGCCTCCTCAGTCATTTCCCATACACAAGCTTGCAACTTATTAGTCTCCAAATGCATGACCTTGCACCACACAGCAGTGAATTTCATCTGATTTTCACTACTCCAGGCCTTAAGTTCATCCACTTCTTCCTAGCTGACAGGCTGCTCCTATTCAGAGTTCTTTCATCTGTGTATTTCACACATACACATCTCTTTTTTGGGAAAATGATATGAACAAAAATACCAAAAAAAATTAGTCAGAAGACCAGTCCTTAAAAATTGTACTGTAACCTAGTCCTTCAATTAAAATTTTACAGCATCTCCTGCAGTTCTTGGACCCTCATATGATTCTTTACTTGCTTTGTAACTTTCTTTCTGATGAGCATTATCCCTAATTTCCCTAGGAGATGCCAGATCACATACACAACTACAGTCCAGCTAGAGGAGTCCAATTGCATTTTCCTATATAGAAAATGAGTTATCTTATCAATGAGGTCCCGATAGATTTATCCTCAATGTATTCCATCAAATCAGTGCTGAGCAGTGGCCAAAAGGACAAGTTGCTGAAAGATTGTTTGCAAAAGTGCCAGGTGCTGTACATTTTACCCAGCACAGTTCACCTTCATTGCTCATAACCCAAACTTCTGTTAGTGGCTAATGTGACACCAGTGCCAATGTTTGCCCCTGCTGGGCTGAACCAAATTCCATCATCACTTGGACCTGAGCACCCCTATTTATCTCAGCAGCTATCCAGGGGCACAGAATCCTCCCCATCTTCCCTGTCTTTAGATTCATGTTGTAGCAAGGTGCAGCATAGTCTATAGTAGACTGTGATAGAAAATTGCAACTCTAGCAGTAAGCTCCAAAAACAGAAATTTCGGTCAGGGAAGGGACAAGGCAAAAATGAGATTTCTTCTTCCAGATTCATGACATTCATGAAAAACTGAGCCAATAAACATAGTTTCACATCATCATGATGGCACTGGTGTGCAGGACTCCTGAAATATGCCAGTTTGATTTGCATCCCAAACTTCTATAGAAGCTGGGGGTAACACAACAGAAATTGAAGAGATTGAAAAACTTTTTCTATTTTAGCAATTCCCTAAAGCCTATTATTCTACAGTTACTTTGCATCTGGCTTTATTCATAAGACCTAATGATGAAAGCATTCAAACTATATTAGCAGAGTTCTGTGAAAGCTCAGAGCATCAGTGCAAACAAAAGCATTGTGTGCTTTCACCGTAGCAACACATCCTGGTAAGAAGTAAATAAATGTACCACTCCACAAACTATCCTCTGTGAGAGTGGCTGCTGCTCTACAGGCAACCCCAAGAACTTGGTTCATTAATTTAAAATTAAAGTCAGAGTAATTCAAGTTTTATCCTTTCAGAGGAATCAGTTAAAAGTCATACAGAATTCATGCTTTGGAAGGGAGCAATGTATTTATGTCACATTGCCTACTGCAAAGTCCTTGCAAGCAAGCACATAAATGTATAATAGGAATTTCACATTCACTTTGGTAGGTTTAAATTTGTTCATGCTCCCCTCATGACAGAAGAATTTGTCAGCTCCCTCTCAGAAATATATAGAAACATTTGTTTTAACTTCTTGTTTAAAACGAACCTACTAAGAAATTATCTAAGACATGGCTCCCCTCCTTTTCAGTCTGCTTACAATAGAAAATAAAATCTGGCTGCATCTGAAAGAGGAACACAGCCTTAATTTCTACCAGCACTGGAGGTTTTGACAACCAGCTACTCAGTCATAACACAGTAAATATTGATTTACATTTCAGATCAAGGATATGAACAAAAGACCAAAGACAGTTAACTTCCAGAATACACTGTACTACACAGAAATGTAAGACATTAGGTCAAGTACTCCAAATCTTCCTCTCAAAATTGGTGACATTTTTTAGTCTTACTTCATATGGAATACCCTAAGACATTAAGCTCCTGAAAGGTTTATGAGCAGGGTACAGAACAGATGTTATTGATGCTGCCATTAGTGAAAGGTGGGAAGAAATTAAGTCACTACTCATTTTCTTTGGCAGCAGCCAGGCTGACATGCACTCCCTGGCTGTCCACTCAGCACAGCTACTGTTGGTCACAGCACAGACTTTCTTTTCTGGCTGCTGAACAGAAAAAGCACAGAAAGGAGTTTGGACATCTGGGAACTCTGCACTGCAGGAAGAGTTTTAGGAAAGCAGAAACTAGTCAAGATACAAGATAAATGACCATGGATGTGAAAATGTGAAAATATTATAGAAGAAAAAGGAAAAACAAGTGGGGTTGGTGTTTTAAGGGAGTCACGGAGGCAGAGGAAGTCGAGGTTGTTAGACAGGAGGAACTCAGGGCACAAATCTGCATGATATCTGTCTTTGTGAAGATTTTTTTTCAGAGAACAATTTTGTAAGAGCCAAAATGAAGAATGCTTCATGGAATCCAGTGACTCAGTCCAAGTGAATTCATTGAAAACTGCAAATGCTCTTTATTTCTCAAAATCTGTATTTGTGTTTTTAGGTTTAGTTGTATTCCTAATGTGAAAAGAATTTTATTTGAAAGTGCTTGGATTTCTGAAAACCAACATTAATTTATAAAGATTAATGTAAAAGATAACCCAACAGAGGCATTTATATGCAGTGCATACTGTGAGAAACCTTAAACCCTAACAATGTGAACAATAATTGAATAAAAAAACAGTATCAAAACACTAAACAAAAATCTGACAAGTTGGATGAGCAACATCAAACTATATATCGACTTCCTTTTCTATCTTGTCAGTAAAAATAAAATCAAAAGTGGAAGGAAAGGAAAATAAGCCCCACAGTTATCAGAACAAATAAAGGCTCTGTTTATCCCATCTCAGCACAAAAGAACACAGGAAATGTCAGAATAGAAGAGCCCATTTTGATCCATTGCAACCAATATCTTTCTTTCTAATATTTTATGCTGCTTCAAAGGAAATACTCTATGGCATTCTTGTTCATTGTACAAAGTATGTGATGGAGAGATGAAGAAATTCCTCTGTGAGTCCAGACAGCCATCCATTTTAACACTGGATCATGAGGCTGCTTGTGAAATTCCAATTTTTATTCTTGTCTGGGCAAGTTACTAAAACTTTTTAGATATTAAAAACTATCTGCCATAAGAATGTCCCCAGTAATAGTAAATAACTGGTTAAATTTTTTTTGTATATACAAACCACAATCAATGGGATAAAGACCATTGGTATATTTCAGAGGCAAAACTCTCTGCAGCATTGGACTGGTGTGGAGATGGTTTCATTCCAGACTGAGAACACTCTCCTCCGATTTACAATAGATAATGTGCTGAGTGCATTATACAGAAAATGTACAATGATTTCTTAAGAAATCATTGGCACCTTAATTGTGTTATAAAAATCAATAGTTTATCATTTAATGGATTTACTGGACAGAGAAGAGCGGTTATGCTATATAGAGTTCCAACCAGTCATCCAGAAGCTGGTTTTTTTTAATCCTATTCAAAAATTCTCTGAATCAAAGAAGCATGACCAAACTACAAAAGGCATTAGACAAAATATCCTTTTACACTGCAAACCTGAAATGAATCAACCAATCGATTGGTATTGTTTGGGATGTTTGAAGACTGTAACTCCCATAAGCCCAACAGCAGGTGCAAAGAGAACACTTTTCACTCTAAGATAACTCGGCAAACTTAAGCACAGGTTGCTTCAATAATAAAGCAAACCATGGCAGGTTTTCACTTTTCCTGTACACTTTCCTTGTTGTTACATAGCTTTAATGAGCTATCTTGAAGGAATGAAGGGCATTAGCACATACACTGCATAAAGCTGATGGCTCTTTCAGTTACAGAAATTCACCACCTTTCTTCAGATGGTACCGCATTTATTTTATCTGTAAATAGATACCAGTTGCCTCAAAATAAACCAAACAAAGCAAAAAAGAGGAACAGATTCATAATCTCTTTAGCCCTGTGCTGGTTGTCTTTCTACATCCATGAATGCTGGCTAACTAGCTAGGCATCCTCATTAAATACATCTTCATGATTTTAAGGGTTTAAATGCCTGCTCTGAACTGAAATGTGGCCAACTGGTCACATGGGTGGATTCCTACAAAGCCTGACAAGACATAAGCAGCCAGTTTTCCAGTTTCAAGTATTACTGTCTGTGGACTCAATGCTTTCTGGAGTGGTGCAACACATTTATTTTACAGAAAGACCATGATTTTTTTCAAGCTTTGTCAACAGAGTTAGTCTGGTGGTGGAGAGTTGTCTTTGCTCTCAACTCAACACTGTCCAGTGTGGTGTAAAGAACAGGCAGATGCAGAAGGAATGTCTCCACAACTTTTCCATCCCTGCTGCAGCTGTGTCTATCCCCTTGACACTCCCTTTGACCATGACCCTCCTGGAGTCCCCTTCCACATTTGAGCATCAGGACTACGTCAGTAGTAGTTCGAGCATCAGTGAGAGGAAACTTCGTGAAAGTCTAATCTTGGAAGTACACACCACAGAAACTGGCCCAAATGTGTTTTGTCATAACTATCCACAACCCTCAAATAAGGATTCTTACAGAACGTCTATAGATTAAATATTTTTGTGGCTTTGGAAAATAGGTTGTGAATTGATTTGCAATTTTAACATAATTACCCAAGAACAGTCTTCTGCAAATTGCTGCTTTCTGAACCAAAGGTGTTACTCCACCCTTCTAAAAGCAAAGCCTAAAGCTGATGGAGAGATTATATGCATCTCTCACAGAATTTATTTTGTCCTAGAAGATCAAACAGACAGTCATGCTAATTAATAAATTGCACTTTTTTATTTATTTGAACAGTATTTCTATCAAAAGACCAAGGTAAAAATAAAATCGACAAAAAATTCAGAGCACATGTACATGGCTGAAGAAGGATGAAGCATTCTGCTGGAAATTGTTCAGAGATCCACAAATAGTAGCAGATACAATGGTGGCCATGCAGTTCAATTACCCTACGTGATGTAATCTTGGCAAACGTACTCCTAGGAATGTCACTGGCTGAGCAGGAATGTTCAGAGGAAATGCAGAGTGGCCTGGCACTGGGGCAAGTACGCCTTGGCTCCACAGCAGCTGTTACCAAGTGAAGGCTAAGCAGGCAGCAATTCACATCGTGTCTTCTTTCCCTGCACATCAAGAATGGCAAGAAGAAACTACAGAAAATTTCATAAGATGCCTGGGTATCTTCTTTTTTAGCTTAACTAGCATTTATAATATATATAGATCTCAAGACATACCATGACATTTTACAAAATACAGTAGGAACTAGAAGGACAAGAGATCTCCAGACTACATGAACTGACAGTCTTAAAAAGGACAAACCAAACCAATTCAGAACAACACTGTACAGAACAGACTGGCCAGTGGTTATTAGAGCTGAAATGGAGCTTTACACAGAGGGAAGGGAGACTGTTCCAAGTGTGAGCAATGGTACGTAAATGGTATGTTTGCAAAGTCAGGAAAGGATGAAGGAAATTACAGAACTATTCCTATGGATACAAACCCAAGCTATGTCAGTGGGGGTCCTTTAAAAATGGCTGGGTTTAATACCACACATCAGATATCTAGTGCACATTGAATACTCTCCTAAATTAAATCAATTCATTTCCCAGCATGATGCTCCTAACTCCTCAGTATTTTAATTTAAGACAGGAGACCTAACCACACATTATGCTTAGGTTATTTATGAGAAGAAGGGATGTTCATGTGTTCCAAGACACAACAGAATTCTCTTCACTGAAATATGTTCTAACATGTAAGGGGTGAAGATAAATGTATATGAGTTCTCACAGTTTTTCCGAATTATTACCTAAGCAGTTGGTGAACGCTCATCAGCCTTTCCAGGGCTTTAGTAGATGTACACTGCACAGAGGCTTCAAATATTTAGCCAAAGAAAAGTACATAACCCAGCCACTCAGGTACCAACAGCAGCTGACCTACAGGTGCAGTCAAAGAATTCATCATTCACACCTCAATTGTCTCATCATTAGTTTTGCAGTGTTCCCCACATCACCATAATTCCAAAATAGACTTTGGACACATGATGTGCTCAGGCTACAGATGGACTAAATTTAATGACACAAGATTCCTGTCTTACATCACCTGCAACTTTTGAGTCATAAGATATGAGGTTTTCTCTGTAAAACTGAAAAAAAACAGGGAAAAAAATTCCCCTCACAGTATGTCTAAAACCAGTTTCCTGTGGCAGCTGGGAAAGGGTAATTGGGCAGCCCAGTTTTGCGCCCAGCACGCAGGTAGCTCCTTACACCTTACACTCACAGATGGCTGCTTCATATGCCATTTCAACTTTAGGCTCTTTAGCCCAAATCTCAGCTTTTAACTGGAATTTCTAAACTACTCAGGCCTTTGCATAACTCCTGTCAGAAAGGATGCACGATTTTTAGATACAGTATTATGTGTAATTAATTTCAAAACTACTTCAGGTTACACCGCCTGTAATGAGCTATGTAGTTTCTGTTGGCTACTGAACTGCACAATAGTTTTTTAACCTTTCTTTTGCTATCATCATCTCTCTTCTGTCCTCGTTCTATTAACTGTTTTTATTTAATAACCTGTAGCTCTGCTTTACTATTATTGTTTTCCTTATCTCCAGTACCCAAGAACTCAAATCAGTGTAATCCAGTGTATGATAAAGCTACACTGGATTTCTTTGAAAATCCTAAGGTAAAATGAGAAAGCTAAATACATCCTAAAGCTGATTTAACTCATTCCCTTCCTTGGCAAAATCAGGATAGTACCTTTCAGGAGGAAAAGCGAGGAAGGTGAGCAGAGTGATGGTGGGCTGAGCACAGCTGGTCCCATTGGTGGCTCAGCCCTTCCAGTTCATATATGTCAATATGCTGTGATAGGTTACAAAGTTCTTAATAATTGCTCTTCGTAGAAATATTAAGACACACCTTGAGGAAGAAAATGGTATTCCAGCACTTTTCTGTGAAAAGGCTACAAAATTTCATGAGGAAATGCTGTGATCAAAAAAGCAGTCACTTCAAGGGAAGATCTTGTTTGACTAATATCGCATTATAAAACCCCAGATCAAATTAGTTCCCCATAACCTTGTTCCCAGAGATTTTTGAAGCCGTCGGGAGGTGTTTGTCTGTATTTGCCAGTGATGTTAAACTAATGGGGCCGTCCTTCTTGCTTTCTTCTCGTAGGGAAAAATGCCAGACCTCCGAGGCCAGTGCAATTCCTTAAAAACCAAGGACTTTGATGTGGCTGCTGTAGCTCATCCTTCATCCCTCTCACAAACAAACAAACAAACAAACAAACAAACAAACAAAAAAAAAAAAAAAAAAAAAAAAAAAAAAAAAAAAAAACGAAACGGAAAAGAAAAACGAAACAAAACAAAAAATTTTAGAGAATGAAGCCTTAAAGGGTAAAGGGCAAATATATTTCATGAGTTGACATGTCAACGACATTTGCGCTTGAGGGACCTGCCCGGGCCCTGGGTGACACGGCGTCATTTCACACGCTTGGGGCCGCAGCCGAGGCTCTGCGACAGCCCCGGCCAGGTGTGAGTGTCTTGGTTGCGGGGGCGGGGACCGCGGGCAGCGCAGCCGCCGCCAGACACCGACACCCTCCGCACCCCTGAGGGGCCGCCGCCGGTGCCCCGGGCTGGTACCGGCCCTCAGGGGCCGCCCCGCCCGCGCCGCCATCTCCAACGGCCCCGCCGCCCTCACGCAGGTGAGACCCGGCGGGGACGGCTCTCCCCGGGCTCGGCGGCCCCGGCCCCAGCTCCGATCCCCATCCTGACGCCGACTGCGATCGCGAACCCAACAACAGCTCCGGCGGAGGGGCGGGGGGGCCGCGGCCGTGCCGCTGTAGCTGCGCAGGGAAGGGAGGCCGCAGGTGGTCGTGGGTCTTGTGTCAAAGCGTTTTGCGGTCCTATTTTTACAAAGCAAGAGTCCCTACTTTAAGTTGTTTTTCCCCTTAATTCTGCACGTTATGCATAAAAGCCGTGCTGCTTCGCGCGTTGGAGCACCAGTAGTTTTGCAATAGCTTATTAATGGTCTTCTTGCCCATTTATTATGCTAACTTGTATTTTGAGAAAATATATAGCGGTGTTACAAACTCAGCTTTAAATATTTAATATGTGGAATTCATTTGTCTGGGAGATACTAAAACCTTTCATCAGTGATGAACTGCTTTCCCTGGCATGTCCCAGCCGCCATAAATCAGCTCTGGCTTTGGGCCCATGATGGTGAGTTATATGTGTGAACAGTCGTGGGTCTAAGCCTGTGTGCCCTGCCAAAAATAGTGTATTCCTGTCATTTTTCAATGCAAATTAGTAGTAAGTGCAAATTCACTTTATTTTGCTTCATGAATTTGACTTTAGAATAGAAGATCTTAAATAAACACAGCTTTTCCAACATTGGAATATTTATCAGAAACGTGTATTCATATACTTATGTAAATAGTGCCTTTTAAGACAAGGGACTAACCATGACTATGAAAGGTTTTAGGTTTGTGTGAGTCTGACCATCCCTGTCTCTCCTGAATTTAGAACAGTGCTTAGTACTAATTAGATTAAGAAAGCATGGTCTGTTTGCATTTGCTGTTCATGAAATACTCTTTTTGCTTATTACTTTCAAAGGACCAATTGTTGGAATCCTGGGGCTACATAAACACCAAATATTATTGAAAAATACATAAGAAGCTGTCATAGAATTGAGATATTTCTGCGGAGTCCTAAGTGGCTTGTGTGAATGGAAGGAGTAAGGGGCACTTTGGACGCTGCTACTTTATTGTCAATATAAGAAACATGGTGAAACTAATGATCAAAGGCACTGCACAAACCAAGGCATCACAAGGTAAATCCTGATAGGACTCCATTCAAAGATAAATATCTTTAATTGTTGCTTAGCTTTATAAGTTACATTCTTGATTGTTTGTCATTGACTCATACTTTAAGCCTGTATTTCCAGTTGGACTGACATACTAAAGTACATGGTTCAGGGCAATAAAAAAATAAGTTTGATCTGTGACTGAAAAATGAGAAAGCTACTAGCTTATGGCATTCTACAAAGATGTGATAAAATTTCTATTTATTTGATAACTATGCAAAAAATTGAGGACTTGCATTTCAAATTGCTGTTGATTTTTCTAAAATAGTCCCTCGGATTTTAAATGCTCTTGATGTTTAGAATTTCTGGAGGGACTGGGAAGGGGAAAGGTGAAAAGAGGAAAAATACTGCAACTATCAATTTTCCAGACCGTTCTCTGTTTTAAGAATAGGTTACTGTTATTAAAGACAGTAATACTTGATGCATAATGAAAACACTTTTTAACATTACCTCAGTAATTACATGGCAAATACATCATTCACTTAATGTTTTTAGTGGCTACCAATCTTAATAGCAAAGGTAATTTCTAGTCTTCATTTGTACTAATGAAATTTGATAAGTTATAATTAAGCAATATATGAGCAAAGATGTGTTGCAATGTCACTTGCAGTATTTTTCCTGCCTTTTTGAAAAACAAATTGACATTTTGCTGATTTCACAGAGGTGTTTACAGTGATCAGCTTTGTAGCTGAATGACTCATCCAAACACAAATGCTTATAAACTTTGGGTCTAGTTTACCTTCCACTGAAGTTAGGAAGAGGTTATGAATTTGGTACCTACAACAGTCATCAGTTTTCTGAGTCTGCATAAAATATGTTCTGCAAATTAGCAGATAACCTACCTTGTCAATTTGTGTATCAGTTTAAAACACAACTGCATTGATGACAAATTTTAAACCAGAATACTGGTAGTAGTCCCTGAAAGAGATGAGTTACTTTTTTCAGTCTGAGAACTTACAACATTTTATACAGTGACTTTTAGTTTAGAATTCCTCAAGTTTATGTAGTCCTAATATTTTTCCCTAAGATGTAATAAGGCGTAACAGAACTGCAGAATATATGAGGGCTGTGTTAGGTGCAATATGCTTGGAAATCTGAAACTGATCTTTAAAGCAAAAGTTAGTGAAAGTACTTTGACCCAAGGAGAAAGCAGTGTATTCCCCTGCATCTCCTTCACTTTAAATTAATAATAAATAAAAACTGGGTGATGGTGAAATCCTCAGTCCTAGAATGACAAGTGCCTCAGAGTGTGAGTTACAGGGAGACACTCATGGTAAATATGTCCTGCGGGAGGGCTTGGCTCCTGTCTCTTATTTCCTACTGGTCCTTCACACTTTGCTCTGGCAAAGGGAATCAAAACAGTAGGTCACTGAGATTAGTTTCATGGTGCCACTGCTTCTCACTAAGATGTGAATCATACAATTTTGAGTAGTTCTGGCTTGTTTAAAGGCTGTAGATAATAACAAAGATAGGGCTGCAGACAGAAAAGTGAACAGTGATTTCAGAAATAAGTGATCTTTATGTTAAGTGAATATTTAGAGAGAAGGAACATCTAATACACTCGCTTTAGAAGTGCATTTTTTAAAATGTATTTCTAAAATGTCTAGTTCATAATTGTCTCAATATAACTATTAATGTAGTAATTTTTTAAAAAAATTAAGTCAACAAGTGGAAAATTTGTATAGAAATTGGTCTAAAACATGGAAACTGGTGTTTTAGAAGTGCAGTGACAATATTAGTTAAATTTGATCAAAATACTAATTACAAGTTTTGATAGGCCTGTTATAAATGCTGTGGTTTATAATTTCATTTTCCTTATAATAAAAAGTTTAAAATTAACTACTATTTCTGGCAGCATCATGGGATAAGTTTATAATATCTGATTGTTTTTCCATTTTTATTTTATTTACAGACAACTTTAAGATTTAATTATTGCTGATTAAAATAATTGTGGATAAATATCAATAGATTTCATCACATTTTCATGAATGAGTCATTATTTACTTCTTCAAATAGAATGCTGGTCTAATCCTTTAAATGGATTCATTCTTCGTGAACTCATGCATATTGTCACCGAATTTCTAGTTCATTTGTAGTCATATTCATATTTCATATTTTTTTTAAGCTTTGTTACTTTTTGGTTGTGAGACCTGAGCTGTTCATCATGAGAAGCTGTATTTATAATCACCTGGTCAGCATATTGTTACTATTTGTTAAGAAACTGGTTGCAGTCTGAAAAAATATTCAGTAATTAAAAATAATTTAATTCTTAAGTTGTTTGTACCCAAACTGAACAGGAACAGAATAAAGTATTTCAAATAAAAGTGAGGCAGAGTCTTGTGAAAGGATTTTTCTGTGAGTTGAGAAGCACTTTCAGTTCTCAGTGAAGGTGCTTGTTGTCTCTTGTGGCTGATTCTCCCTGTCTTTGGAGAGTGACAACTTCCTTTGTGTTCAGGGTCTCTTCACTTTCTGTTGATGCCAGGTGAGCCCAGACACTCAGCGTGATCAAAGAGGAACGTGGGAGGCTTCCAGTATCAGTCCCTTCCCTTCCCACTGTTCTGATTCTATAACTGCAAGCATGTCTTAATTCACAGTGACTTGAGCAGCCCTCAAATAACTGAAGTGCTTGGTTTGAGTCATACAGTAATCATCCTCAAAGAGGAGTGCTGAATGTGAAAGAAGATAACTTGTCTCAGGAGTCTCTGCCAAATACCTCTAGATGAAGAGATTTCTCCTGCAGCTGCTCCATGTTTCTGCTTTTCTATATTGAATGTTAAGCTCCTCTTCAATGGATTCTAATGTTTTCCAGTGGGCACTTGATAACAAAGACTAATAAAAAAAAATATATCAAAGATGAATCCTAAGCATTTTTAAAGAATGAGGAAGTCTTCATTGATTAAAAATAGGGGCTGACGTAAAAATGTAGTTTTACTTGGAATATAAGAGAAGGCAGTCCTGAGTACTTGATGCACAAAGAGAATATTTTCCAAGACACCATCAATATTAATATTATTTTGGTGTTAATTCTTTTGCAGTAGCACTCTGAGGCAGTTGATATACATTTCTACTCTGAAAAATACTTTATAATAGTATTCACATATTTTAAAATATGGCTGGAGTGTCATTATAGGATTTTTTTCATGTCAAATCCTAAATAAAGTTGTTTGTTTGTTTTTCAGCATAGCTTGCAAGTGTCTTTACTAATTGAGAAGCTAAAATTATTTTCTGCTTATGAAAGCTGGAAAAATGTTCAAAAACCACTATCAGGTAAAACATAAATAATTTTATTTTTTACCCATTTTCATTTCATCTCTGAGAGAGCTCAATTAAAATAGCTTATCTTGAGAGGCAAAAGGTCCAGCTACAGGAGTATTTTGGAGTGTTTCATTATTCAGTATTTTTATAGAAGTGTTATGAAGTAGTGGGTAGCTGCTGATGCTGTCAGGTCTAGAATGGGCGCCAACATGGGTTTGCCAGTGGCTTTTGTTCTTTACCCTTGTGGTCCAGGGAAGGCACATCTGCTTCCATGCGGTCATGGAAGGAGTCCCAGCTCCTAAGGTGTAGTCAGAAAAGGGGGCTGGTTTATTCTCTTGGTCCAGCACAAGCTTGTGACAACAGCAGTCACGTCTTCTGGAACTTCATTATCCCTTTTACTCTTTTCTGGCCTCTCTTTCCACCACACTTTGCCTCCCCTTCTCTGCACTAGTACCATCCCAAGAGAACAACCCACCCCAACTACATTTTCCCCGCTGGTCCCAGATGTGCTACTTCTGTACCCAAAATTGGTATTTCTGATGCTGTTCCCTAGGCTGTGTCAGCTTTTCATGGAATTTCTGATGCCTAGCTGCCACTGGCTTTGCAGCATTGTGCTCCCCAAAGATGCCCCATGCTCCCCTCCAGTTGATTGTGGAGTTTGGCAGTTTCTTGCCTAACTTCACTGGGGCCCCCCATGAGACCCAACCGTCCTCCACAGCACCAAGTAACTTTTGTCAGCTTCTTCCATCAGTGTTTGTTTGATATTTTCTCATGTCATGTCTGATCCTTTTCCATGTCCTGTCCACTCAAATCAGGGCCAACTCAAGGCCTGTGCAATTAACAAAATGTATTTGTAAAGATGGAAGAAAAAGCCACTTGTTTAAGATTTGCTGCAAGCACATACAACTTGGCAGTTAAAAATCTTTTTTAACTTTTTGAGAGCTTGATCCTGTAGTCCTTAAATAAATCAGGTAACTTGGAAATTGATAATATACCATATTAAAAAAATTCATCCATTATAAGTATAAAAAAGATTTTGAGTGCAGTTTATGGAATGCCATTTTGAATTTCCTTAGAACTTGCTAAGTCCAGTCACTGGGATCAGCCGTGTGGCTGGAGCTGCCAGGTGCATGTGGGCAGAGAAAAATACCTAATTCATATACAGTGCAGAGTTGATGTTCTCTGAAAAACTAATCTGAGGAGCGTTTCTTTTGCTTGCCCCTCTTGCTCATTCTGACTTGCGGGCAATTGCTTGGGCAGCTGAGCATAAAGAGAATTGGGGAGTGCAGGCAGCTAGAAATGAGAAGGGAATGGCAGAGTTGTAATGATTGATTAGGTCAACCATGCTGCTGAAAAATGCTTAGCAAAGTGTAGGCTGAGTGCATCAGATGTCACAAAAAATGCAACATCAAATGAGAAAAATATAGAAGCAAGTAATTCCCTAAGCAGAGGTGATAAAGCCAACCTCCCCAAGAGCCTATGTTTAGATTCCTTGATATCTAATAGGGCACCTGCTCTGTGTCAGGAGTGTTCACCTGACAGGGACATCCATAATAATCTTTTTCCAGTAATAATTCTCTGTTGCCTCATGAAGGCTGTAGCCCTTACCTTTTCATGGTGATACTGACTGAAACAGATCTACCACCAGGCCACATAAATTGGCCAGGAAAATTAGTAAATTTTTGTTTGCTCAAATCAGGCTGGAATTTGGTAACTAGTAGAAAAGTTACTGCGAAATACATAGGCCAAGCCATTCACATATGTAGACAAATGGTGTAAACATAATTTCCACTGGAAATCAGACAAATCTTCCAATCTGTAGCACCTTTTATTTTTCAGCAGCAGGTTTGAAAACTCACTTCATTTGGCAAATCATATAAATAAATCTTATCTAAATATAGATTAGTCATCTCCTGCATGGTTTTACAATATTTACAATAATTTTGCTTTTAACAGAATGACAGTATAAATAAAATCATTTAAAATACTCCATAGTATTCCTTCAATTTTATCTTCTGATCCTCTAGTAAAGCCAAGTATTGACTACGTGAATTGATATATTATAGTAGTCTAGAAGCTGTTATTGATATTGTGCTGTCTGACTGATCAGTAATGCTGACTGTGGTAACAGCATGATACAGAGGGGGATTCTTAGGTTCTCATCTTGACCTGAAAGCATTTGAGCAGAGCATTTGGCTGGATGTTGTATCCTTAAAACATTTTATCATAGGGTGGCCGGTTTGTTGAAGTATTCAGTGCTCAAGGCAAGGACCCAGGAGCAAAATGGAAGATATTTGGCAACCCATCAGCTATATCAAAAGTAAGTTTTTTAAGAAATCTATAAAACCTAGAGTATAAACCAGAAATATGTGAATGAAGCTTAAAATTAGAAGGTAATGAGGGCTTTGACCTGATAGTGGAGTTGTCACTTGCAGTTCTGTCATTATGACAGACTAAATGACTACTTAAATTAGTTCTATATGCCTGCTTGCGGACTGAGTTGGTTACAGTGTAATTTTTCAGTTTAAATATCTAGAAAGTAATTTTGGTACTCTGGTAACCAATTAATTGAGCTTTGCACACTGAATCGTGAGTCCTTTTTGTCAGCATTATTTGTTCATAAAACACACAAGTAAAAAACAGATTTATATGGATTATATTTTTGCCATCAAATTTGGATCAGTCATACTTGCAGTGCCATCTGCATTTTCTGATTAAAAAAAAATAGTTTTGCATGTTAGTAGCATTGTTGGTTGTCAGGAGGAGAATTCTATCAGGATGCTTATGTTTGTTATTCCTTTTTGTAGGAATATGACAAAGAACTTAAAGGCTTTGTTTTTGTACTTGAAGGAAACAGTCTAATCAACAAAATGAAGCTACCAAAGGAAACTACACAAACCTGTGAGTATCAAAGAATTAAATGTCTGTGATGTTGTTCTGATTATTACATCAGTCTTACACTGGAATGTAAACTTACATTATTCTCCCTTAGCTCAGGCATAATTCAGCATAGGAAAAGTGGGGGGGGTTAATTTATTTTTTTTCTCTTTTTTTCATTTTTTTCATTTTCATTTTTTAGCAGGTCAGTCACAAACAAGTAAAAATTACAGAAATGCCATATTAGAGTAAGTGCTGTAGGGAAGATCTTACATGTTCTGGTGCTGCCAAGTTCACTTCTGTACCTGATTCTGCTGCAGACCAATGTCTGATAAATAACTTCTGACTCCATTCAGCACTTACTAAAGTCATTAATTCAACTGGCATTAATGAATGTGAAATAGGTTCCTGTCCCCTTTCTCATTTCACTTTTTAGAGAATTTTTACTTTTGTATCAAATAAGCACTAGTGGTACAAGAAAATTACAGCCAAATTTCTGCTATGTTTGTGTAAGGAGTGTTTAAGGGTAGTGTGGAGTGTTTTCCCAGGATGTCTGTTGCACTACAATAAACCAGTCTGCAATACAGCAATCACCATATGCCTTAAACTCCATGACAGGGTGTTGTACCTTATAGGGCTTGCAGGAGTGAATTGAAGTGGTTTAGCATTAACTAAATCAATTTTTTGAAAAAAAATTGAGATGGTGATTTTAAACAAATGGAATGGGAATCTTCTAGTATACTTCTAATGCAGGGTGTACAGTAAGACATAAGTTTTTCCAGTAAACCCAAAAAAAAAAGAATAAATTTTTTGGCCTGGTCATGCAGTAAGGCCTTGAAGTCTAGTCTGATTTTCATAAAAGAAATTGGCTATTATCGTCATTAAAATAAATATTAATGCAATGTATATTTTTGAGAAATCTCATTCATTTTCAATCATACAATGAACTACTATAGCAAATAACAGTAAACAATTGAAAGAAAAAAATTCTTAGCTGTTGCTAAACATTAAAATGAGGATTAAGAATTAATTTTGTGGGTAATCACTGCTAAAAATAGTTTGGTTTTAAATTTACTTTAGCTGGTGCTGCAATAATGCAGTCAGGTTTCCATCTGTTACCATTCTGTTCCCTTCTGTCTTGGTCTCTTCCTCTCTTGAGGTGTATGTACCTCAAGTATTTAATTTATCAAGTATATGGTCTCCCAGTTGCACTGTAACTTTGTATACTCTTCCAAAATAAAAGGTACCATATATGCAAATCTAATTTGAAGTTTTAAGGTGTCATTTGGCCCTCAAAAGAAGAAAGTTCTGATCTGTTATTTTCAAAAGAGGAGCCAATGTTGCTGTTCAGTCTTGTGAAGTCAGTGAAAAGCAGCCTGTATCCTCCCTGATGGAATACCTAAGAAAACAACATATGGTTCAGTTCAGGCAGCTTTGTACTGTTTTCCCTTGATAGGGAGCTACCTGAATTTTTTTTGCTTCCTCACTCAAGCTCCTTTGCTATTGTTCTAAAAATCAGAAGTCTCCACTGAGCAGTGTTGTCATGATCTGAATTGCATTCTCACCCAAGAGTTTTTTCAAGTTGTTTAACAAGGTGTACATTGTCACCAACATGAGTGCAAGTTTAACATGACTATAAGATAATCTTGATAGGAAAGTATTACTTCATTTTATAATTCTTATGGGATATTTATTGTCTTCATGCTCTTGGAAACAAAAATTGTAAGCTAAAAGAAGGTTCCTTTTGCTTTCATGAGAATTCCACCAAAGCCACAGATGGGACTTTTAAAACAATACTTTTATTGCAGTTTGAATTGGATTTCTTCAGGTTTTTCTTGTGTTCATATGTTGTGTGAACCTTGGGAAATAGGGTTGCAGGAGCATAGCATATGGTACAAAATTGAAATGCTGGATAGTGAAACGTGCATCTCCATGCCCACAGCACTTTTTTTTTTCCTGTTTCTAGTGGGACTGATGCAGCAATTTCTGACACTTCAGATTTTTGTGCCATTGGGAAAAGACTTCTCCACTGAGTTACTGTAAGATGCATAAAATTTCCTTCAATACTTAAAGTGAATTCTTGATTGCAGTCATTAATTGTGGTGGCATATTTTGCATTAAAGCATGGTGACTTGTCAAGTCAATAAAAAGTAATTAAGCTAATGAGATCATTATTTCTTAGATGTTTTAAATAGTGACATTCCTTTGAAGACAGAACAAACTCTAAAAAATCCTGAATGAAGGTGAAAAATCTGAAGAAATGGGACACAAGTTTATCAAACATAAGAAAACACTGGTGAATGAGGACTGCCTGAAAATTCATAAGAGACTTATGAAAACGTCATAAGAGGGGGCCCTTTGGTGCAGGGCAAAAAGAAATACATGTTCTAATAACTGGGGGAGAAAAACACAACCAAACAAATGCTAAAAAGCTAGTACAACAAATGGAGTGCTCAACTGGTATAATTATTTTCACACTGTGAAGAAGGAGAGATACAGCAGTTTTTATTAGTTCGGTGTGAAATTATTTGATAGAGTTTTAAACTTGGGCAGTTGTCAGGCTTTGGACAACATTTCTCCCCTAGTGACACCATCTGTTTATATATAAACAGCACAACTCACTCAGCTTTGTAGCCTGTAGAATATCTGAGACTTGGACTAACAAAAGAAATATTAGGCTGTTAGAAGCCCTGCAAGAAAAAATGGGTTGAATGATATGCAATTAAATTGTGTAAAGTGAAAGAAGGATTTTATTTTTGTTTGAATTTCTGTAAGTTTGCATTTAAAGGGACGAAGAGACAAAACAGGATATGTAATGCAGCAAACAGAGACCAAATACCAAGTACTAAACTAAAACCAAGATTTGCTTCTCATGGGCATCCTGTAGGCAGGGGCAGAGACTTAATGACAGGTGCAGGAATTCAGATTTTTCTATAGTGTCATATTGAGTTTGATTGTTTTGGGTGTTTGCCACCTTCTTAACAAGAACCTCTTTTCCATTTCTACTAATTTTATTTTTCTCACAGCTTGCTTTTTTTTGATAAAAAACATTTTCTATCACCTCTCCCACCCTTATTTGTCTTTTCTCTTTCCAGTTTATATTAAGACTTTACATTTTCTTCATCTTTTCTCTCTACTTCCTGTTCCTATCTTTACTATGTCCCTCTTATAAAAGCAAATATATGTTCTTATAATATTCTTGGGAACTTGTGTACACTTAAATACATGTATTTTGTATTTGCTATATATATATTTTATGTAATATATACTATATTATTAAAATGCCTTAGGGTATACTACCATGTCCCGCAGCCATAGGGAGGAGGAGAGATGATCCAGCAGACAGGAATTGTGCAGGAAGATTGATTTATTTAATTATTTTACAAACTCTTTTATAGACTTTTTTCTTTATAGTATAATTGGACAAAGGATCAGCCACCCCTTGGGGTGATTGGCTAAAATCCTAAAACATCCATTGTCAAAATATTTTTCTACTGTACCATAAACAAGACTTTTCAAGGTTGCAGGTGTTTCATTGTTTATAGAACTCTGCTTCTATCTTCTGTGAGAGAAGACTTAGAAAATAGCAAGAAAATCCTTGCTAGCAGCATTTTTATATCCATACTATATTGCTATATACTGTATATAATATAAACTGTATTAACTATATATTCTCTCTGTAGCTCCAGTGACTTTGAATGAAGGTGTTTATATCTTAAAAGTACAATATTAGTTGCACCCCACTTATTGCAACTATATGAAAAAGTTAATAAAACTTCTTTAAAAATAGTTTTAATAGTAAGTTTTGTATTTGAAATCAACTATAACTTCCTTGTACCCATAAAGTCCTTCAAGACTTGCAGAATAGACAATGCATTATTTTATCCTAGCAGACTGAAGATAATCCAGTAAATAACAAAGTCCTTCTTGCTTCATGTGACTGCCATTCATTTCCCTTCATTTCAGATGTTTCAAAAGAAATCTCTTGCTTGTGTGCAGACAGAATATTGTATTGTTGCTTCCTGAAGTTTAGTGTTCAAAGATGGTTTCTTACACAACCTGAATATTTAGTGCTGAATCTTTGAGCAGCTTCAAGTGAAAATTGATAGCATACCAAGCTATGAAATTTACTTTATGTGAAAAACACTGACAAGTTTTGTAATAGCTGGGCATGAAGCTTTGTGTTACATTTCTTGCTCTCCCATTCTGAGAGATGGAAATAGAAATTTAGTTTGAGCCTCATCCTCTTTTGCATTCTGTTCAGTGACTGATCTGGTCAGCAAACAAGAATTTCTTCAAGGCCATCCATCACTGCTGGCACCAGCTGAGCTAAACTTTCTAACTTGCTGCTGCCAACCAGTCATGCAAGATTCCTGTCATAAATACTGAAATGTGCAAACTACTGTCTATATTAGCTGGTTTATCTTTCTTTGGAGGAAATTTAAGTAGAATTTTGGATACTTTTTTACATGGCATGATTAGATGAATACCTCCACATTAACAATCAATGTATTGATCTGCATAAAAATGTCTAAAATAGATTGCGGATGAAAAATTTGATGAAGCATAATAAAATCACAACTAAGGAAGAGAGCATGTAATTTATGCAGCTTCTTTGGAGCAAATAATAGCAAAGCTATTAGTAATACTGAATATAGCTGTCTGCTGCAAATGCAGCAGCCAGTTGTTAAATCTTCAGTGTTATGGATTTTGCTACTTTTCTGAAAAAGCAAAGGTAACTCAATGTTTGAAGAAATATTTGCATGTGAAAGAAGACAGCATCTGGCTTGTGTTGTCAGTTTTGCTTTAATTCCCAAATATGAACATGTGGGTGTTAGTACTTCTGCTTGGCATTTTGACAAGCACTCAAACATTTATTCTTAAAGAACTGTAATGCCAGTCATGGTCATGCTTTGTTTCTGATAGGGTTTTTCTCAGTGTTGGGTGTCACATGAAATTAGCACATTTTGTAATGGAAAGTTTTACAGGAAATGAGTAGAGCTGTTGATGTGAGGAAACAGACCTTGCAATTGTACCATAGCATCAAAAAAAAAAAAAAAAAAAAAGAGTCAACTGATCTGGTGTAAGAACAAGGATGAGATGCTCAATTCCTGGTTGTATACTGAAATATTTTGTGGTCTTGTATGAGTCCCTGTGGATTGCTCAGCCTTTTTTTTTCCCAGTTCAGGTGTGGTACTTACTCATCCATTGCTGCAGCTCTGAAGTCATGCTGCCTCTCTCAGTGATGGCCAATTCATGGTGCTTCAAACTTGTTTAAATCTTCGCATGGTAAACAGCTGTAAATCACATGTGGCATAGTTTGTAGCTGTGGAGGTCTGAGTTCTCTTAGGAGATCCCCTCACCTCTGACATGAAAACCTGCAGAGCAAACATGCCCACTGTCAGTGAAAACTGCTGCTCAGCCGAGTCCTGCCCCGAAGCGCAGACTTGGTGCTCGGTATTAACATGCCATGGGGTTCTGCTGTGCTGCCACTTCATAGAATCACACAGTACCTTATGGACCATCTTTCCAGCCAGAATGTGCTGAGCATCACATGATGGCCCATTCACTCTAACAATACTTATGTCTCCTAATTTCTTAATTCTTCCTGATGTTTCAACCTCAAACCTTTCAACCTTTGCTCAGCTGGTAAAACGCATATCAACACGGTTGCTCAATTACTATCCCACTGTTCATAATCAAATTAGCTTTGCTTGCCACTAGCCTTTTCCAGCTCCAGAAGGCATCAGCTCTTGTTATATTCTGAATTAATGCAAGCTCTGTGAGAGTTTCAAACTCTGGAACATGCCTGATAAGTTTTCTGTTGAAGCTAGTTATGTATGGAGGAATCTGTAGGGAAAAGGGGTTAAAATCTCTGAAGTAGTTGTGCTTGCTGATAAGAAATCTTATTACAAGGCCTGTGAACAGTACAGTAGAACATATATTTTGGTACCATATTTCCTGTTTTCACACAGTTGGTTCTATACATATAAGTTTATTACTTTGAGATTTTTAATAACCACAACATAGTAGGTTTTACAGGCATAGCTAATTTATTCATAGATACCGTAACCGTTTGAATTTATGTGAGTTAGGTGCTATCATAATCAGTCATCATTTTAGCTTTGCTGACAGAGATAATCATAAATTATTCCTGCTAACCTAAACACCCATCATGTTTTCGGATACAGAACAATATGAATCTTGGTTAGTCTTGCAAAACTTAGACCAACCTCTTAAAATTCAAAGCAGGACTTAGATGCTAATTCTATCATGTACATCTGAAATTATTGGAAGATTTTAGATGGAGACTGGAGGTAAACTTTATTGAATAGACTTAGCTGAAAGATTTTTTGAAATTCTGGTATTTAGTAGCATGAGACATGTTCCTTGATTTTTTTGTAAAGCAGGAGTGAAATAAAGAAACATTCTTAAAAGTATTTGGTTTGTTAAATTTCATAATTTACAAAGCAGATTTTAACTCATATATTTGTGTCTTGGGATGACTTTATGATGTATATTCCATATTGCTGCCCTGTGCCCACAAATTAATTTTTGTGTCTTTCTATGCCTTTAAACTGAGCCTGAGAGAGGGGAGGAAAAACTGAGAAAAACTTTTTCAAAGCAGTTTGCAGCTTATTCAAGGTCACACAGAGATAGAGACTTTTTTCAGCTGCGGCAGGGGAGCGAGAGGGAAGGGAAGCACCCAGATTGCTTTTCTTTCCAGCCAACTTTTGGCCAGTTTTTTTTCCCCAGCTCCTTTCCTTCCAGAGAGTTGAACTTTTGTTTTCCTGGGACTTTGTTTTTTTCCTTTTCTCTCTGCTGGACGGTTTCAACATCAGAACACATTGGGAGGACTTTCCACCGAGGCCTTGGCCCTGGAAGTGGGCCCACCACCCTGTCCCAGCTCCAAGGAGGGAGAGGGAGATCTACGGAAGGACTCTGAATTTTCCCCCAGGTTTCTCTCAGCAGGGCGAGGGGTTTTATTATTTAGCATTATTATCCTTTTCCTGTGTGTTTGTTAAATAAATGGTTTTTATCTCTTTCACTTTACTTGGAGGAAAATTTATTTTTTCCTGAACCTGGTGGGGGAGGGGTGGCTGTAGCCTGCCTTCTCTCAGAGGATGTATTTCTAAATTTGGCCAAACTGGAACAATTTGAAAGTAAAAATTTTTTAATAACTCTCCCAGTCATCACATCTTCTAGAACTTTAGATGAAAGCAAAGTACTAATTATTTATATTTTGGTTGGTGGATCAATGTAAGTAACATGAAGTAAACAAATCCTGTTTATATTTGGTTGGTAGGGTTTGTTAGTCAGGATTTTCATATGCCAAATAAAGTAAATTCTCTTAGCAAGAAAGTTAATCTTGTCTTTTTAAAGGGAATACTTCATAGTAATTCATAATAATTAGAATAAATGGTTTAAATATGAGAAATAACAGCTGTACTTAAGAGAACTGTTACATTAGCAGGTGCAAACATATCCTTTCCTTTGTCTGAAAAGGATGGATGAAAGGATGGATTGTCTCCTTAGATCAGAAAATTCATGGAAAGAACAACAAAGTGGAAAAAATAACAGCCAATAAACTTAAAAAGCCAACAGAACTTGCTGCAGGCATAAATAACTGCATTATAGAGGTAATTTATTTAGATTCTGGAAAAGAAGTCAGCACTAAACTTTCTACATATTAATACTCATTAGAATACTTTGTACTGAAAAATTAAAAACTATTTTCTAGAATTACAGTTTTCTAAATGATTTGGCAAAGTTATCCATGCTTCAGAGGAACATAGCATTGTGCTGTAAAATGGAATTTACTAAAGACTTGAAAATAAGAGAAAGATGAGAGTATTTCAAAACCAAGGATATTAAAATACCTATAGAAGTTTCTAGAATGTATGTTATGAATATTAGTGAGCACTTCTAGAACAATTTTTGAAACATGTGGAGTTGTAAGAGTAATTAAATTTTCACACTAAGTTATTCTTGGTCAGCACAAATACCAGGTCATTTTTTCATTTGGTGAATTGATTGCAAATATGTCAGTGTCTTGTAGGGAGAGGTCAGGATTCACCATTTCTTCATAACTGCTCATATTTTGAAAGATTTCTATTCTAACAACCAGATTTGATGATTCTTGTTTTGTGCCTGCCACTTGTGTTACTCCCTCTTTATGGATAATGGTTAAGGGCACTTTGTGGGTTTTTTTTCTTAATGCTCTCCAGAAAAAACACTATCAACAGGAAATTCAGTACACAACACAACTTGTTCTCTAGGTCTGGGTGACATATCAGTCTTCCAGATCTCTTGTTTTGTAGAGATTTGATTGATTTTCAAGGTAACTACATCTGTTTTTATGAGGGTAGGATACAGTGCTGTGGATTTCAGATCATCAGGCAGCCACTTCAGTAACATAGTATCTCCTACAAGACCAATTTACAAGTAGCACATAAAACAAAATGTATGTGAAGTACTGGGTGCTCCTGAATAAGGAAACTTGAGAATTTGAAAGCATGGCAAATCAGCTGCCAATTGCTATTCCCTTGTTTTATCTGTCTTTAAAATGGAGATGATGATGATGATGTTACTATCTAATGTTTAGGAAGCACATGCCTTTTATGGAGAAAATGGCACTACAATTGTTAAGTACTAATATACTAATGTACTAATAGTGAACCATTAGCAGAGAATTCTCTCTGAATTTTGACCAGGATACAAAGAGATTTCTGTTAGTATTAAACTGCATGGGAGTTGCTCTTAGCTTAGCAACATAGATGAAATACCTGCTTTCGTGTTTGGTAAACTTCCAGGTTACGTCATTTATAGAGAAAAGCACTTTCATTTGAAGACCAAGTGATCCTGACAAATGAAGCACCCTTCCAACAGTTTAGTGTTGTTTTTTTCTGAGTTCATTTTTAGCCTTGAATTGAACATTAACAAATGGTTATAAATTATTATCCATACAGAAGCAAAGTGAATAGGTAATCTGAGCAGATGAGTCTATCTGTGCTCTTGGGTAGTTGCTACCATTTGCTTGCAATCTCACTATAGTTACCATTGTGAGGAAAATAGTCAATCAAATTTGAAGATGTAAAATAAAATTGAAAATTGAATTGGAAGGTAATTTTACTTTCAAATGGTTTGCAAATGTAGATGTTAAGTGTGAAATGAATGCAGTTAATGACCATAGCTGGAAGAGTTATGCACCTGCTGATCACAGGAATATTATTATAAATGAGGTTGATTTTCTTGTTGACTACCTCATTTTTCTCAACATGGTCTCATTACTTTTCTATCACATGTCTGACCCTTAGATATAAATACTGAAGCACAGACATAATAAAAATACATTAACTCCTATATAGATTTTTTAAAATTCGTCTTTAAAAACCAAGATGTGTGCTGCAGATGTTTCTTGTCATTGTAGGTTCTGCTTTTGGATAGCATGAAAAAAAAAGCTGAGTTTCACCAGAAGTACTCTGGAGTCATTTTGCAGCTGAGAGATCTGATGTTTTAGCTCCCATTGTCTGAATTATTTCAGAAAAGAGTTTCTCTAGACCCTTCCTGTATTTTTATTTTCCAATAAGCAGTGTAATTGAAAAGTCTGAAAGTTACACTAGCTCTTAAGTAATTATCTTCCTTCTCCTGGGAAATAAATCATTTTACAGAATTTTAAGGCCATCTTCTTTTTCTTAATTTGCCTGTTTGAATGTTTCACCTACTTTTGCCTGTGGCATATAAATATTTTTATTGTTTTAAATGTATTTACAGAAATAAATTACACTTCTTTAGAAGTGATTATATCTATGTATCTAAGGTTTTCCCCTTCTTTATGGCACATCTATCATCATAAAAACAGTCTTATTTTAGACTTATATAACAGAGTCTGATATAAATGTATGTCTTTTGATCTAAACAAATACGTTCAGTGTTACATTTTGGAATGTAACCATGCTGTACATTTACCAATGGCCTTTCTATAACTAAGGTACTTTTTTTTTTTTTTGTGAGGTAGAGAGATAAACCTATTCATATAAGACATAAATAATAAAATTTAAACATATTGAACTGATATTATAAAGTGATCTTAGGTTTTTATTGCCAGTTGTTTGGAGATATGCATGACTTAATTCTTGGCTCCTACTGCTCTGTTGTAGCCTCATTTAAAGCAACGTTCTCTGTTGAGAATTAGCAGTTTGAGGTTCAGCAGGGATAGTATTTTTGTTTCTCAGCAGTCAGGTTATTGCAACTGCCTGGTTTCTCAGCACAGTTACTCAGATCTAGACGTAACCAGGAAATCCAAGGAGCTCCAAGCAACCACTGCTCCAATACTTTGGAGTTCTTTGGTGCCCCAATTTCTTAGCACTTCTGAACATCCAAGATTTAGAGTGAAGAGTTTCTGGAAACTAGATCCATAGTTTTTCACCAAAGGGTATATGGGAAGTAACGTGATGAGTGGAACTACGCATTCATTTGGGACAAAGGCTTAGCTATATGGCCAGTCAGCTGGTGATCTTAATGGAATTCTTTCACATCTTGCTTAAACTTCTTCAAAAGTAAGATCAAACCCAGGTTCCAACACTGTAAGACACTTGGAGGTTTTCTGATGAAATCACTTTTCAAGGGCTTGGTATAATTTGTCCATTCATAAAAATATGTGCCACTGCTTCTGGAATCTCTCATATCAAACAATAACAATAGGGAGGATATAATATTTTTGTCTTGGCACAGTAGTGGAATTTCTGCTTTTCAAGTGCATGCAATCTATAAGAGGAACTGCTAGTCTTTCAAACTGAAACAAATAGTAGAGTCTTCCACTTTGTTTTGGTTTGCCCACTCATGTTATGAGGATGAATAGATTAAAGGTCAGGTTATCTGCAAGGGAGAGAAAAGAATCAGCAAGTTCTGGAAAGCTGGTGAATGGTTTGCTTTGGATGATGGTCTTAATGACTGTGGGGGGAAACCAGAAGGTGCTTATGTATTTTTATTGCCTGTGCTGGTAGAACCTTTTGATATTTACATACTTGCAGTATATTTTGTACGGTCCTTGCTTAAACTCTCAAATTGGCAAAAATAGCTTAAGTATGTAATTTGCCCCAGAGTTAATATCCTCCTTAGTTGATCTAAGGAAACCTATGAATATTTTTAGGGTGTTTGTCTACAAATTTTGGGTGATGACATTTCATTAGTTAAGCTACAGGTAGTCCTTACCTAATGAAAAAGTGTTCTCAGTAATAAATTTTAAAAACCAAATCTACAGGGGAGTCTCACTATTTTATAAAACCTGGAATTTGAATGATTATGAGTAATTACTTTTACCAACACAAAGTAGTGACAAGAAGTTGTTTATTGTAATTATTTGTCATCTTCTCAGAGGGGATGCTAATTACAGAGAAATACCCATCTGTTAGAAATAGGCTTGTTCAAAAATAATAGGTAAATTAATCATTGTTTCCCCATACTTTAAGCATATTCTCCCAGACTGAAGCCTTTAAAGTAATATTTGTGCTCTGGAGTGTTAAGGGAGGACTGCTGGGGAATGTCAAGGTTGTGCTGCTGTTGTGGTTTAACCACAGGAGGCAGCTGAGCCACAGCAGCCTCTCACTCCTACAGTGCATGGGGAACAGAATACACAAGGGTAAAGTGCACAAAAACTTGTGCATTGAGATAAAGACAGTTTAGCAGGGAGAGCAAAAGCTGCACATGCAAGCAAAATCTAAACAAAGCATTAGCTCCTTCCCATGGGCCTGCAGATGTTCAGCCATCTCCAGAAGCTCCACAGCTCTGGGCTGTGTAATGGCTACATGGGAAGACAACATAACTGAACTTTCCCCATTCCTTCTCCTTCCCCACAATTCTTACTGCTGAGCATGGCACCATATTGTCTGAAACATCCCTTGGGTCAGTTGGCATCAGCTGTCCTGACTGTGTCACCTCCCAAATCTTCATACATCCCCAGCCTCCTGGCTGGTGAGATGAGGTGAGGAGCAGAAAAGACCTTGACTCTGTGTAAGCAGTGCCCAGCAGCAATGAAAACATCCGAGTTACCAACATTGCTTCCAGCACAAGCTCAAAGCATAGCACTCTCCAAGCTCCTCTGAAGAAATTTAAGTGGGTCCCAGCCAAATACAGTACAGCTGCTCACAAGACTTGAGGGAAACAGAACGTAAAAATGACCCTCTTTATCAGTTTAAAGGAAACCTAGTTTTTTGTTGTGACCATGTCTGTGGTCTGAATTTATTAAAAATGTTGAAGTTCAGTGCCCTTGGTGTCATTGTGAGATGACCTGAACAGTGAGCAATAAACTTCTGTATTGTAATTCACCTTTGAAGATATGTCCTCATGAAGTAAAACAGACAGACAATGTATTGTGTTTACCTTTGAGCTGAAAAGAATCTATGTGCAGTGACAGGCGTTTTTAGGACAGAAAGCAAATAATGTTTTTCTCGTTAGCAGGTCCCAAGATAACACAAGCTTAAGCAGCCCAAACACGTGTGATTATTAAAGGCCACTGGGTTCTCAGTTCATACAAATTGAATTCTTTCATAGTCTGAAGGGCTGTGGAAATCTAGCAAAGAGTGTAGACTGTTGAAATGAAATTAGCATGTAAAGTGATTTTATATAGGCAGGGATATAGCCATGAAGTTTGAACTGGAGAAAGAAATCTCATTACTCATCTTGTAAAAGAAGTCGTTTTTAAATTCCATATTTGCTATCACTGACATAAAGGTTCTGCACACAAACAGGGTTTTTTGTGATTTCCCAAAGATACTGGATTATTGAATTGACAAAGATCTGTTCCATTCTCTCCTGCCTTTTCTTTTATAGGATAACTGATTTTGGCAATATTAAAAGAAGATTGTATTTGTCAACGGTCCACAAGGAGTTGTCTGTAAGCCCTCTGCATGCAAAAATTCCTCTGTTTATGATCAAGCGCAAAATAGTAGGTACCTTGGGAATATTCCCTGGACTGAGGTTGAGCATGTTTTCTAATCAGAAATGTTTTGTGTATATTATAAACTTTTTGAAATTATTGTTTGGTTTAGAACTCAGCTCCTACTGATTGAAGATACTTGTGTATGTCCCCATTACCAGATGGCAGCAGAACCACTTAATGCTGCACCTCTTCTATCCTTCTTCTATTAGGAATTAATTCTCATTTTACAAAATTATTGCCGTTTGTGATGTTTCTTCACCTCTCCTGTTGATCCAGCCTCCATAAAATTCTGTGTGTCCCTGATACTTCATGATGGTGCTCCTGCTCACATGTCCCTTCTCCTGTGGCGACCTTTAATGACATTCACTGGAGCTGCAGGTAGACTGCAGCTGATGGCTGCTTTCACATTCTTCAGGTTCTTCCAAATTCTGGCATATATAGAACAATCTATATGTCAAACTGATGAAAACAAAACAATAACCATTATCTTCTCCTCATTCTCCTCTCCCATGCCCAGCCACAACATATGGTAATAGCTGACAGGATACAAAGCCTGATGGTTACTGTGTAACCGTGTAAGGACTGGAGTCTCAAATACTGCTTTAGAAAATAAACTTGATATGAGAATAGTTAGATTTCAAGTATCTTAAAATACATATTTGCATGCAGGAAACTAGATAACAGTATACTCAGCAGTTGTGATTTAAGGCTAGACATGAGAGAGAATATTTTACAAAAACCTCTGAATTTATAATTTTTTTCTGAGATAGGTTAAGTGAAAGCAGCTGTGGTATCTAAAAATTGAGGAGTTTTCTGCTTTGTGGGAAGAAGTAGTTGGATTTTTTTTAATGAATATGTGTCAGATCATATGCCTGAAGTTGCTGTTAATTCAAAATCAGTGAAATAAAATTATTTTTCTTCAGTGTAATTTCAGTTAGTTGGTGTCAGACTACTACAAGTATTTCAGGAATAAAGTGTGCATTAATGTACACCAATTTAAATTCAATCAGAAGATGAACTTCGGTTATGTATTTTAACTTAGATAATAAAGGATGAATCAGATATGTCTAGATGCTCTCATCAGTTATAAGGACAAAATATTTTAATAACCTTAATGCTTGACCAACCTTAAAGAGTAGATCTATATTTCTTAGTGTATCTGAATACATATCTGTCTCCCTTAAATGGTTATCTGCCTTTTTATCATTGTTTTTGCTTAAAAGAGGGAGCATGCTGCTTTCAGTGATTAGATAGATTTTTAACATGGCTCTGGTAGTTCAACTTAGCTCTGTACACAAGCTGATCATTATTATCAGCATGAGGGGTGGTGAATCAGGATATATAGCAATTTGTTAGTTCCATCAGCAGAACACAGTTTGCATTTTCACATGCTAGCTTTCTATATTGTATTCCTACAAATTATTATATTTTCAATCTCAGCCATAGAAATATCAGTTATAACTAAATACTGAATTTTTCAGTCCATTGCTTGGTGTCTTCAAAACAAGTATTATTTTCCTTCCAAAATTTCAGATTTAAGACCTGAACAGTAATGTATGCACCTAAATTTCTTCTCAAAAATACTTGCCATTTGGCAATTAGAAGCTAATATTTCTCCCTTGACTTTATAAGGAAATTAGGCATGTACAATCATGTTGTTACTTTTCCCTTAGAACTTCAACCATTGATCAGCTAAATTTTACACATGAGTAATCATATAAAATATATTACAGTTCTGCAAATTGAGTGAAAATTGCTGCATTTCTCCTCAAGGCCATCTTGTTTATTTGTATAGAAGTTATGTTAGCCTCAGCTGATGGGTTTTGCTAAAGAGTATTGTTTCTCTTTTCTAGTGGTGCAATATGTGTATTGACTTGGTAGAGTTTACCAGGGAAATATTCAGAGGAGCTGTCTTCCGGTCTTTGGATGGAATTATTATTTCAGCTAACTGTAAGCTAAGAAAGATCTTCACTTTAAAATCCAAGCCTCAAGATACAGCTGAGGGAGATGGTGTGTTTTAATTACTATCTAGTCTTAATTATAACTGTTTGTATTATAAAATCAAGAGCTTCTTATTCATCAGATTGGCAATTTGAAGGCTTGCATGATTTCATAAAACTTAAAGTCTGCTAGTGTTGGACTTAAGGCAACTAATTAAATATGTGTGCACTCCTGTGTTTTAAACACTGAATTCCTTAGAAGTATTTTATTGAAGAAATTCTGGCAAGATTTATCAAGTACAGAGCTTGTTTTAATGAGGGTTTCTTATGCTGATAGAAATCAGGTTTTGGCCAAGAACAGAGTATCTGAAAGGAAAGAGAAATACTTAAACCAGGAACATTTGCTGATTGTTTTCTTAATTTTGGACATTAGCAGATAATGAAAAATTTCTTTATAGAATAATGCAAATGAACTTGTAAAAAAACATTATATGAAACAGAGTTATGAAACTATAAAAAACACCTCAGATCTTATGTCCAGTTATCCTAATGGGTCCTTGTTTATTGGAAGGTAATATTGGTGGTGAGCTGGAAAATGAGAGGGTTTTTTGTAATAGATCAGGATACTCATCAAAGTTTACCAGTCTCCAGACTCAGATCATAATCCTGAATCATCATTTTCCAAGGGAGAGAACTTCATTCCTCACTGGTATTTGCAGTAATAGAGGAGAAATTTCAAAAGCAGAGCAGGCACTTTCTTATTTTAAGGGCACCCCTAGGAATTGTTCAGCTTCAATTTTGTTCAAATTTTCATTTTGTGGCTTTTTTTTACCTGAAAAAACGTTTCTGGTTTCAGAAGGAGTAGTAGTTAACAGTATTGTAAGTGTAACAAAATGTATCCTCCATTTGGAAACACTAAACCAATAGGGGAGAGTAGGCAAACCTTGTGATTACTTCTCTGATTTTTTGTTGGTAAGATTGGAAAAAAATTAATTAAAAAATGTCTACAGAGAGAGTATGGTAAATTCTTAGCAGGAAACTGCAGTTTGAGCTCTCACTGGCATTCACTTAATTTAATTCCATTGTTGCATTGTTTTTTCCCTTCTATTCTAAACAGTTTCTGAAATGTGCTTAAATATTCTAAATGAGTTCCAAAATTCTAAAATGTAGTTAACATAATGAGTTGACAGCTTTAATAAACTGTATGCATAGTAAAATATTACACTTGTAATTACTTCATTATCAATTCTATGATTATTACACGGCTGGTGGGCATTAGTACTTTCTGTATGCTTTTGAATTTCCCTATCTAGGCAATTCATAGAATCAGAATCATGGAATTGTTTAGGTTGGAAAATACCTTTTAGGTCATTGAGTCCAACAGTTAAGCCAGCACTGCCAAGGCCACCACTAACCTGTGTCCCTAAGAACCCCATCCACATGGCTTTTAAATACCACCAGGAATGGTGACTCCACCACCACCCTGGGCAGCCTGTTCCAGGGCTTGACAACCCTTTTGATGAAGAAATTGTTCCTAGTATCTGATCTAAACCTCTGCTGGCACAACTTGGGGCCATGTCCTCTTGTATTGCTGCTTGTTACCTGGGAAAAGACACCAACACCTACCTCTCTACAGGGTCTCACTTCATCCTCCTTTTCTCCAGGCTGAACAAGCCCTGTTCCTTCAGCTACTCCTCTAAACTTGTTCTCTAGACCCATCTTAAGTTTTCATTAAAACTGAAAGTTTGGCAGAATTAAAATTATTCTATACTTCATACTCAATTACAGAAAAACAATAGTAAAGGGTTTTGATATTATTAATTAAGTTTCAGGTAACAATTACTCTTTGATAAAGCTTTTTCCCTCTCTGAATGACTGGACCAGTTAGTTGAGCTCCACTGAATGCAATGACATTGCAACTTGTGTTGAGAGTTGTCATGCTTTAACCTCGGCCAGCAAGTAAGCACCACACAGCCATTCAGTCACTTGCCCCCTAGTGGGATGAGCCTTGGGAAAGGCTCAGAAGGGTAAAAGTAGGAAAATATATGGGTTGAGATAAGAACACAACAATAATAATAAATTGTAATGACAAAAAAAAAAAAAAAAAAAAAAAAAGGATAAAACCCAAGAAAGACAGTTGTTTTTTATTTGCATAATTTGTTTACCACCTGCAGCCCCCCAGTCAGCTTTCCCTCTAGTTGATATGCAGAGCACATTGTCATTTGGTCTGGAATATCCCTTGGGTCAGTTGGGGTCAACTGTCCTGGCTGTGTCCCCTCCCAGCTTCTTGTGCCCCCCCCATCTGCTCACTGACAGGGCAGCTTGGGGAGCTGAACAACAGCTAACACACCAGTATGCTTTCAGCACTGGTTGCATGCCACATCCAAAACACAGCACTCTACCAGCTACTAGGAAGAAAATTACATCTTTCCCAGCAGAAGCCAGGACAAGGGTCAAGTTCTTTGCTTCAAACTCCTTGGTGTGGTGGAAGTAGTGATTTCAAGATGCAATGAGTGTGTTACTCCTTTCAAGTAGCAAGTATACAGTATGTTTGGAATTTTTTAAATGATAGGATTTGCAAAGGAGAAACCACATATATGAAGAAATTATTTCTGTATGAGATAATTGAGACAGAGGAGGAAATAATTCATCTTTTCTGCCTCATGATACTGAAGCATACAAGCTTAAACTGCACCTAGTTTCTTGTTTCCATAGTGATCCAAAACTTACATATGGGTTTTTATCACTAAGTGTTGCCCAACAGTGATAAATAATGCACTGGCTTGGCAAAAATAAATGGTTAAAAAAATGTGTCCACTACTGAAATACAACATGGGACACTTGATTTTTTTTATTTGAATCTCAATACTTGATCCTTCATTCATGTTTGGGTTTCAAGTTATGTTTTCCTCTTCTTATCCTTGGAAAATAGTCTAGTATTCATTAGCTTATTATATTCAAGTCTTCTAAAATTTGGAATCAATTTGCATTGTAACATCAGGAAAGGTTCTGACATGGATTCCTTTCTTTGTATAGAGCAGCATTCATAAACTCAGTCTGTATTGGTTATCAAAGGGAAAGCAGAGATAATCAGCTCACATTTTACTAGTGCCTGGTGTCACAAGAATACATAGGTTGACAGCTTTTTGGTTTATCATGAATGGATAATGGTGTCCAAAGTTTGGAATAAAGCTTGTTAAATTCTTTATTTGCATATATGGGACTTCTCCTTTGCTACTTCAGTCCCACTGATATAAATGCCATATTTAGCTGTTCATTTTATCTGAAAATAACTGCATCAGTGTTACAATTAAAGCTGAGTTGTAATAAAAATTAACAAAATGTATTTTGTGATTGTTTTGTTCGCTCTCTTGAAAAATCAAAGAAGTTGATTTTCTACAGCTATTCAGACGTTAGCGTATATTTCTTTAACTGTATTCAAAATTTTTGGCCTAAAAGTATACACAAAATAATTTTCAAATTTACAATAAAAAGTGACCAATTGCAGCAAGTTTTTCAAATTACCATAATCTACTCCATTTTTATAGCCATATAAACTAAAGTGTATGTAATCTACCGAATAATGTAAGTCAAATTTAATTCCATAGTGTCACAAGTGAAGTAAAGCCCATGTTTTTTGATTCTAGGTACGGGAGTTTTTCCATCTACGCCGTGTGAGTGCTTAGATGTTATTCCTAAAACCTGCCAGCTCAATTCTGATGTGCCACAAGTTACACAATTGCTGAATCTAACTAAAATTCACAAGCCAGAAATAAAATGTAGGGAAAATACAGTGCGGGAAACAGGTATTCTGTTATATTAAAATACTGTGAATACAATCGATACAGTAAGTGTACAAATAATTGTTTTGTAAATGTCCATGTGAAGAGTTCCAATGTCTTAAAGTGAAACATGAGGCACCTGTAGTGCCACAAGCACACAGACACGTCTGTTCTATAGTTTGAGGTCTGTGTGCAGCCTGAACAATTCTAATTCAAGCATGAGATTTATAACGATGTTTGAGATGTCATATGAATGTACATTGAAGCATTGTACAGTGGAGTTGTTACACTTCTTTTTAGAGTATGTTCACATCAATGAAACTTTTCTGGCAATATGACCATGCAGTGTCCTCAGCTTATACTCTGACAGGGAAAATCTTGTCTCGTTGGTGTCTTGGAGTTATTTGAATGTTTCTGTAAGCTACAAAATAATAACCCATATAATTTAGACTTTGGCAGCATTGAATAGGTCTATTAAAGAAACTGGGCCAATATAAGCTATTGACTTGGATAAAAGCTAAGAGAAAGCAAACAGAAGACTAAATTTAAAATTATTGTTACAGCGGAAAGCTAACAGCAGGAGACCTCAAAAGTTTTTGTTTTAGTCTCTGTATTGTTTATTGTAGTTAGGAATAATCTCAACAGAGAAGTGAATAACAGGGGAGCAAAATTTTACTATGATACAGATACTGGTTTAATAAAGACTGGGACGTCAGAGAGTTTTAAGCTTTTGAGATGGGCAATACCATATTTACTTTTTCCTGAAAAAGAGAGCAGAAAACATGCAGGAAAAATGACAGTTTTCAAAGCAACATTTTCAGTTTACTAGTTTTATGTCTTGTGGCCACTGTGTTGAAAAATTATGCTCTAGGGGCCATTGTATGGGGTAAATGTGGAACATCATGTAAAATCTAGCTTTGCTAAATGCAAAGGATTGTGCATAGGGGAGGAATGATAACTACAGTTAAGCTTTAAAGAATCAAAATTAAATGACTCAAGGCAGGAAGGTTATCATCACCATAGATATAGCTCAGTAGAATTTTCAGATTTTAATGTTTTAAAAAAACTAAGTAGCAGGAAATTCAAATTCATAGGAAATGAAAAAGGTATCAAACCTTTAAATCACTTTTGCATTATTATCTGAAATACTTCATACATTATCAGTTAAACCGTCTCAGAAAATACCTTACAGACCAAGAATTGATTCAGGGAGAAGCAGTATGAGTGAAAAACTCTCACATAAGATATGTTGAAAACGTTTAAATTTTACGTAAGGGCATTTATGAAGTAACCAGTGATACAAAGGAAGTTCAATAAAAGCCACTTATTTCATGGCACAAAAACAAGACATCACTTGATGTGATGATGCAGTTGAACATTAAAAACACATAAAAGAAAACGCCGTGTTACACAGAATATTATTAAAATATGGAATCTACTGCTAAAAGAAGCTGGGAAAGAAATTGGTATGATTCCAAAATCAGTTGGCAATTTATATGGGTAACAGTAATGTTGTATTTAGCAGCAGTAAATATGTGAAGAAAAAATTCAATTTTGTACTTCCAAATTTTTTCAAACTTTCTCTAAGAATTGTGTTGAAGGCAAATGATTTCAAAAATCCATACTGAATTATCTTGTGCTATTTCTGAAGCACTGGGTTTGGCCTTTGAAACTGAATGTTACAGAGATTATTGGCCTGTTCTAGACTAGCATTTCCTGTGTTTTTATGTTTAAGTTGGCATGTCTGTTCAAATAAGATCTGTAAGCCAAGAATCAGTAGAAACGGAATTGTAGATACGAATGCTAAGATGTGAAATTGCTTAAATAGACTTGGGTCAGACAATTGAGAGCTTTTTACTAAAGCTGCTATTTTGCTTTAAAATTGTGTATTCCTTCCTACCCGCAGTGAAGTCAACAGCAGAATTTCACTACGGCAAATATATTTAAAGTCCTTATTGTCTTGATTCAAAATACTGATTATCTCTTTAAAACAATTTTGTGAAAAGATAGATCGTCATTTAAAGAACAGCAGTGGAGAGAAACATAGATTATTTATGTTCATTATTAGAAATCTGGAGTTGTAAAATTATACAGTACTGGTGTTCACAGAACTATGTAAAGAATGAAATAAAATTTTCAGCTATTGACAAGTTTCTTTGTAGTTGAAGAAAATAAGGGGGGATTTTAATCAGTTTTTTGAGTTTTGAAGACATCAGCTACAATTTCAATGAGGAAATAAATCAATGTAGAAAAAAAGGTGATTTTTTTCAGTAATATGTCACTAAATTTCATTGATTAGAATTCTAAACATATCCAAAATGTAATTTCCTTATGCCCAGGATATTTGGGCATAAATTCAGTCGGGTTTGTAAATTCAGTTGCATGTACACATAACTGATCTTTACTCTTTTCTTTTTTAAAAAAAAGTTATTCTGTAGATCCATTTACAACAGTAAATATCCTGGAATATGTGCAAGCCCTTCTTAAAAATGATAGTTACAATGGATTTTAAATGAGGTGCTCTGATTCATGTCCTTCATGGAGAACTGATAATTTCACTCTTCTTAAAATGTTGGTTTGATTGTTATTTTCATCTTAATCTGGAGAAGTACATAAATTTCTTATTGCTGTAACTTAGAAAAATGCACAGGTGAAATCTCTCTGTAGGCATCCTCTTTCCTCTACTCTTATGTTATTATTGGCCTCTGAACAAGACACAAAGTTAAAGCTTTGGTTTAGCCCATATGATAGTTGGAATGTTTTCCTAAAGTATTTCGTTTTCCCCTTCCTCTGTGACCCCTTTTACTAGTGATGTGATCATACTACAACAGGGTGGTAGAACATCTTCTGAGAAGGAAGTAGGACTGAAGTAGCTTCAAAGTGAGTCTGAGCAAGCAAATTAGATAAAGAACCCATTTTGAACACATCTTCATCAGTACAGGCAGTTTTAGAAGTGGTGCTGTAGTTAAGGAAGGTAGATTTTTAGTCCACTGGGTTTAGAACTTTCTCAGCCTTGAGGATTCTCATCTTTAGTATTTGAATTCAGTGAATAATCATTTCCACCATTTCTGTTAAAATGCTCTGAAGAAACATGTGCAAAGTATTGACCAAAGCAATAAGGTTACAGAGAATGATAACTACTGGTTAAGACTGTACCATCTCATGAAGCTCTAAAGAAAAATAAACTTTGAGAGCAACTTTGATAATATCAAAAGGTTTTAAAAACTACTTTTTAAACTTCTTTTCTTCTGCTTTAACCAGAATATTAAAAAAAAACAACTCATAAAGATTTCATCATCTGCACTAAGCTGCCTGTGCTGGTGCTTTTTCAAGTTGTTAGCTTTTGCTCTCTCTCGATATACCTCATTAGCAAAGGCAATCTTTGTCTTACAGCAGCTGAAATGAGTAGGGGTTTTGAATTTTTGCTTAGAGTAAGACCCTTCATATATTTATGTATTTAAATCATATTCAGCCTTTCTTTTACATGCAAGTACCATTTTTGTAGTATTAAAGGGAAAATAATACTTTTAGAGTATTACTGCCCTACAAGTAGTCAAGCCAGAGTTCTGTTGTAAAGTTGGATTATAAATTTGCCTTTGGAATAGCAGAGGAAACTCTGTAATCCAATTTCTTAGTGACTATGTTTAAAAGAAAAGCTTCTTGGCTGGATTGTTAAAATATGAGGGACTGTAAAATTTAAATAAGTACAATAGTGTGAATGATGCGTCTAAGCAGAAAAAGTGTATGTTTATTTAAAACAAGACTCAGATTTTACCATCTGGACTACAAAGATACATAGCCCTTAGGAATATGTGGTAAAGTAATTAATGATAACATCCCTCACCTACATGAAGATGAAATGTCTTCAGTTTAAGGTTTAATCTCTTTTTTAATCCCACATTATGAAGATAGGATGTGTTCTTCCAGACATGTTTTTCAAATTTCAGAAGTTGACCTACTTGAAATTGGAAGCTTTGGTATGTTTAGGTACATTTTAATTGGAAAATGTTCTTTTAAGACACTAAACTTTTTGTTTATTTGATAATTAAAAGCCTAAATTATTTTTAGTATCATTCACTTTTAATTGCACATATTATTTCATTATGTCATCAACACACTGTTACGTGTAGATGTAGGTAATTAATTGCAGTCAATTAATGTGGTCATTAAGACAGACTTTAATGCAAATCAGCTTTTCTAATTGGAGCTAACAACATCCCAAGGTAGCCAGCAAAAAGAAATTGATGTTAAACCAAGACAGGTCATCTGATCTTGTGAAATGGCAGCTGTTAACAGTGACCAAATGTCACATCAGGAAAAAGGGAGGCAGGTAATGGCAGTAAGTAGCTTCTTCTGTGCTTATTAGTACAGTAAATGATGATGTTGGTGGCTAATGCATGAACTGTTTTTCATTTCCTTGATGACACTGTAAATAAAGCTGATCTTGAAATAAGGTTATGAAAAATGCTCAGGGGAATCGGCAAAATGTTTTGTTTCCACTTTATTGCTTTATAAAGGTGTCAAATCTCTAAAGTGAAATAGCAATTTAACATTGAAGTTGTAGGAAGAAAATATCTTTGGACGTTGTAAATATTAAATATAAATTAATGTGAAGATACCAGTTTTATCAGCTGTGGAAAGGAGAATTCACTGATGATCTTGGAGAATTATAAAAGAGGAAAATAGATAGTATATGCAGCTCTGCAACCCTGATAGTAAAATTAATGTGTAACCATTTTACTGTCCTTTTTAAAATTTTTTGAGAACATTCACTTGCATTCCATGTTTACTTTTTGTTTGTCTTGAAGACTTGTTGGCAATTTCTGTGCTTTGAAAGACTTACAAAAATAAATCTCCAATTTAAGCAGTAAAAAAAATAAATACTGAAAAGGGTAGAATATTTTAACAGCAATAGTTTATTTGAAATATTAGGGCTCAGCCCTGGTAATACAGTAGATTCAGTAATTTCAAAAAGCAAGCTACATGTAAACAGTTCTCTGAGCTGTGACTAATATCTTGACAGTCTTGCCTCAGTTTTTTTGTGTTATTATTTATTTATTCTGTTATTTATTAATTAGAGTTCTTTTTTTCTTCCTGTCAGAAGTTAGGTTTTCATTGAAGTTCTAAAGAAATCCTGCAAACCAATTTTTTTTTTGTTTATAAATAACCCACTTTTAAATAAAACTTTAAAGCAAGAAGATTAGAAATATGTCTCTATAATAGACCAAAAGTTTCTTGCTGATATGTTGACACACTTTTATAAAATGTGTTATTCCTATATTTCTAGGGATTGCACTTTAAAGGACCATAATTTTTATATATGTTTAGTATTCATAATTCTCTTCTTTTAGTTGATTTTTAAAAAACATTACTTTTTACTGCTTGTAAGTACTGTAAATTTTTTTAACTATTTTTTTTTCTTAACTTAGGTAACTTGGTTAGTAGAGTCCAAGGCAACATATTCAGCAGTAAAACTCAAGATGTATCACATATTGCATTTGGGTCAAAGATCCTTGGACCACCTCCATCTTCAAACAGAAGACCCAATACAAAGGTATCTGGAAAGGTAAGAAGGGCTAAATTCCAGCAACACTGTTGGCACTTTTGCAAAGGAAGACATTGATAAGCAGAGGAGTTACACTAAATGTTTATTTCAGAGGCTGCCTCCAGAGAACTGTGATAGGTCATGAACCTCCAGTGCCAGAGATCCTGTAACATCCAGAGGAGGGGAAGGAAAATGCATGGGTGGCTCCAGCTCAGGGCATGGGTTTGTTGAGCCCACGGGAGAGAAGGCTAGGGGGGAATCTAGTTGCTATTTTCAATGAATGCAGGGCTGTAGAGAAGCCAGACCTCTTCTAAGAGGTGCCCTGAAAGGCCAGGGGCAGTGGGCCCTAACTGCAGGGAGGATCTGAATAAATATATCAATGAAGAGGTTCAGTGCTGCAACAGGGTCATAAAGAGATTGGAGAATTTCAGAGCTTCTGAAGACATCAAAACTTGACTGCAACAGGCTGATCTAATTTTAGCATCAGACCTAAAGATGTCTCTTTCTACCAAAATTACTCTGTGATTTCTCATCCTTATTTTTCTGAATTTTTTTTCTAGACTGCTGAAATTTCCTGTGTGTGTGTGTAAATATTTTTCTTTATGATGAGAGCTATAATGCAGAGCAGAAATTACATTTCAGTATGCTCTGATAGTCAGCCTTACAGTAGCTCATGTGATGCTGTCAATTACAATGCCAGGGAAAACACCTGGTCCCAGTCTGCCAGCAACAAATATGCAGGTTTTTGGAATCTGATCAGGACTACAGTTCTCATTTTAACAGCAAGAATAAGGGATCCAGCCAAAGGAAATAAATTCTTGTGTAGGAAGTCACTTGAAAGTCAAGATGTGAAATGATATTACTTCCTCCAAGGAAGAAAATACTCCTGAGGTCTAGAATAACTACAAGTTTTAGTCTTTTTATTCTGATAGTGGATTTTAATTTTTTTCCCTTTTCTTTGCATTGTTCCATTCACTCAGTGAAAAAAAAAAACCTCTGCCTGCTACTTGACTGTAAAGATTGAAGATACCACACTGAATAGAGCCTAACATGAAGTTTCCTAAAAAAATGTTTAAAAAAATATTTGGAAATATGTATTTGAAAAAGATGTGTAATTCATAATGCGTGTTTATCTTTGAGTATTTTGAAAGCTGTTACATTTTTATCTTTCATCAAGAAATAATGTCTTTCAAGGTAACAAAGACCTTGGGTAACAAAACGTCATGCCAACTTCAAAATTCAGGACTGCCAACTGAATCCATACTAGATACTGAGAGATTGGAGCTATCATTCAGGTCATCCAATGATATTTTAGTTCAAGGAGACAAAAGAAATACTCTCCGAACAACTGCAAATGTATATCAAAATGGTAAGAGCATAAAGCAAATATGTAGAGTTCTCAAACTGCCAAAATTTTTGCATGATTGTGCCTTTGAATCTAAGACTTTATTCTTGTTTTTCTAATCCCTTATCTACCTAATTAATTACTGAAGACATATTCATTAAATAATGACTTATTCTCCTGTATGAGGGTGAATAAATGCTCATTCTCTCTGCAGCTATTTGTATTGTGAGTGATTGAGCCAGGCATCAGCACCTGCTGGCAGTAGCCACAATTTATACACATGCTCCTCCTTCCTCATGCTGTGAAAATAACTGAACTGCTGCAGTGGTTCTTGATTGTTTTGCAGACTTTTGCAAGCCTGTTTTTTATAATTACTATGGTTTGCCCTTCTTCCATGCCTAGTGTTAAATTTTTACTTCCTTTTGGCTGACAGGTTCCTGCTGCCCTGCAAGATTCCCATGCTGTTTGGAAGATGTTTGCATCCCAGTACAATGCCCCATATGCACTCAATATGAGTCTTCACAGGCATTTCATTTCTGCATTGCATTTCAGACCCTGAAATTCAAACTCAGAAAACATCTGTGAGTGGAGAAGCAGATTTTCAGCTCACCTCAGCACAAGTACCATCACCAGACAAGAGCAGTGATAGAAGATTATCTCTAAAAAATGCAGCCAAACCCACATGGGAGATAACCAGTGGTATGGTACTCATTTCATGTTATTTTACATTTCAGTTCTATGTGGTGTGAGGGACTATCTGCTGTAAATTTCAAAGGACCCAAAAGCAGTTCACATAAAAAATAAATGTCTGTGTTGTGGGGGATTATGGAAATCAAGCACCCAGCAACAGAATTGCTTTTGAGCATTGATAAAGATTTGCAGGATTAAGCAGAGTACCAGAGCAGCGAATGAATATAAAAACTCCATGCTCTCATGATTAAAGGAAAAGAACTAAAAATAATTTATTCTTTAAATCTCTAATAAATTTAACACTGAAGACTCCAAATATGAAGTGCACAAGAAATTTTACTTGTCCCGGATAAGAGTTTAGAATGTTCACTACACTACCTATGTAATATCGGGGGGGGGGGCAGGGGAGAGAGGGTTATTTTGTTTATTAAGTTCAGTGGTGATTTATTTCTTTTCTTATTCACAGAAAGACATCTCAGCTTATGTTTTGGGTTTTTTCCCTTTCACACCTGTCTACCAAAAAGTGTGGGGTTTTTTTTGTCATACAGTGTCAATCAACTTCCTTTTCATGTGTCTGGGAAGGGCATTATTGTGGCAAAAGTATCCTTTGTCTCTATGAAAAAGTAGTGTTACATTTTATTAGAAGGCATAGCCAGCAATTTGAAAAGTAGTTGGACTACTCAAATGTGCTCAAAATTGACCAATGAGGTTTTCCTTCATATTGTGAATGATTTCCATTGTGTGTATTCTTTGGGGATATTTAGAAGTGGTTACATAGTATGGCAGCTTCAGTAATCCATAATTGCTATTATAGGTTCTATAATTTGACTGAAAGAGATGCAAGATATTCAGGCAAATAGAGAATTCTTCTGGAGAATATTTTAATTCCTTCCTATTTACCTGAATTTTGAGAACTCTGGGGCAGGAATCACTGTATTAACTTGTTTTTCATCTAGAACACCAGGACCTCTATCTAATGCCAGAATTTTAGAAAAATTAATCAACACGTTATTTTATGTAATTTTAAGTGATATGACAAGACAGCCTTAGGGCAGTAGACTGGCCTGTCTAAATGCCCTCTCATAAATTCAGAGGCAGAGAACTGAGGAAGAAAGCTATGTGTAAACTCTGATCTTCTGCTGTTTGTGTTTGCAAGAATGAAAACTGTTTCCTTATAATCTTAATTGTGTGTACAGGCAGATAAATGCATTATGTGAGTTTGTAAGGTACAATTCTACAAACTATTCCCTGTATTTTCATTGCTTGTCACTGTTAGCTCAGTCTGCAGATTTCAGTTTCTTTTCAATACATGAAGTTATCTAATTGGATGTAGATGACTTAATGATTTCTTTTTCCATTAATACTGGATTTATTTTTTCTGAGGAACTTCCTATAAGCAACTTCTTTATCAAGGAAAGTCCTCTTCTAGGCTTTGTTCTGGACTTCTTCCAAAGTGGGATATACTTGACCTGAGAGAAGAAATAAAATGAGTTAACATTGTTTACGCCAATCTTATTTGTTCAATGCTGAAACCTTCATTAAAATGTTAGGCTGTGATTAGAAGCTTTTGCATAAGTCTGACTGTGTAGAAGAGCTAATTAGATGGTAAGGTGATCATTCTTGCATTTATGTTGTTTGCTGCAATGTTGCGATTACGTAGTAGTTTGCATATTTTGCTAAGAATGTATTCCAAATTATTCATTACAATTGACATGGAAATTATGAGTTAAAAAGAAATTCTAGTATAGTTTCTGTTGGAGAGATAATGGGATTTTGTTTGGTCCAAAACTCCCTGCATCTTTCACTTGTGGACTATTTAAAAAGTGCTACACTGACTACAGGTTACAGAAGTTGCTGAACTCTGTAACCAGCATAAAATGTCATCTTCAAATCATACAGACTTTTCTGTCTTCCCTGTGCATATTTCATTAAGAATAAGTACTGTGCTATGCAAATAAGTGTTAGGGTTTGACTTATTCCTAATTCAAGTATATTTCTTCAACAACTCTGGAAATGAATGTAGTTCTTACAGGGAGGCTTAGGCTAAAAAGGCAGGATATTCAGGCTAATGTTATATAGATTATATAATTATTTTAAAGTGCTTATTTATATTTCTGAACTCCTTTTGGTCTGGGCAAGACATTACAATGGTGACTAAAATGTAAGAAAATTTTGGATGTCTGAGGCAGAGCCAGGAGTAGAAGTCAGGAGTTCAAGGCTCTAACTGCCTCATGTTCTCTAAACACTTGACAAAAACTGTTACTCTAGGACTTCTTTTACATGTTTTGATACTTCATTCAAAATTGACTTAAAATCTTTAAAAAGCAAGTGATTCATCATGTTGTTTCCTTCAGAATTCACTACAAAATTTTATCTCTAATGCCCTCTATGAATTAAACAGCAACAACTGCATTGGGCATTATTCTAGAATGAGAATAGAACAGGTGAGACTGCAATGTGGGAAGTGGGTTGTTGCTAAGTCAGGAGACAAAAAAATTAAGCCACTCCCCTCTACTCCTTCCCAGTCCTTTGTGCATAAGAATTCCTGAATTCTCTTGAAGTGAGTTGTACACTAAGTGCATAACCATACCCTAGAGGGCTCTTTACAGTGGTCTGAGCTATTAGTGTGTATTTGTAAACCATGAAGGCAGCATGAAACATGTCAAATCTAATTTTATGATGGGGAGAAGACCTTCTGAATACTGAGGAGTGTATGTTGTGTATTTTGGTGTTAGTCAAGACACTGCCAGGGAAACCTAATAAAATGTGTCTAGATTAAACTGGAAGGGTGGGTGCCAGACTGGTCAGAAGACTGCAAAGCGCTGAGGTAAGAAAAAATACAGGAAATTCCTTAGCTAGCTAACTTTTGAAGATTTGTTTGTTTTGAAAAATGCAGCAATTTAAAAATTTTAATATCATTGCCTTAGGAAAAAGGGTAAACAGCATTTTAGACTTAGCAACCGGAATAGCTGGGAAAAAGATTCTTTACATCTAGAAGAGTTGTCCAGTTGAAGTTTGGGGATAAGTAATATTTTTGTGGTATTTCTGCATAGTGCTTTCTGGAGTTGTGAACAAGGCAGCATCTCCAGGGCCAAAGACTTTCCAAACAATCTCAGCCTTGGTGGGCGAGATTCCTACTGGATAAATAACTGAGTAATTGAAAATACTGATTTAGTGTGACAGAGTTTGTAAATCATGTTAGGTCACAGGATCAGTTGGGGAAAAAACATTTCCTGAGTCTTTGTTCTTGAACATCCAAATACTGTGTTCAGCTTCACTTAAAAAGTTCATGAGAAAATCCCTCTTCTCATTTCATTTTTATAGGGGAAATGATTGCTTAATAAAGGCAGCTTTTATAGATAGCAAAATATAGCAAAGGCATAAAATCTGTGAAATGTTCATGACTGTGTTTTCTCTTATGATTTTGTTTTATTTGTGTACCACCCTTCACATGTAATTCCATTGCCTATGAAAAATATGTTATCAGAGGAGTGTGACACAATCTTGAATGATAGTAGATAGGAGAATTCTGCTCTAATATCCTCCTTTGAAGAACCTGTAGTTATAGATCAGAGCTAAAAGTAATTTGGTTTACTCAATGAAGGCTGTTTCCTAGAAGTTTTGAAGTCTCACTCATTTCTTGATGCTCTCGGAAAAACTAGTCCAAAATAGTTATAAAATAAAATTAATCACTTGCATGTTCAGCTTTCAAGGCTTGTAATAATTAAAAGAACAATCTACTAGATTGTTTTAAACCAGAATGACTTTCTAATATAACAAGAGTTTGCCTGAAAGCTCTGGGGGTTCTTTTTAAGATGGTCTTCATGTAGAGATTGAAAAATGGTCTTCTCTGGAACAAGAAGATGCAAGCCATGATCATACAAGACATGTCAAGTCCCTACTTTTCACTGTTTCCTGGATATTAACTGGAGTTTGGTAGCTTTACTAGCTGTCTTCAATAAACTGGAAAAATCACAGCAACCCAATAAGAAGACAGCTGTTTCTCCTGGCATCTCATTTTTCTTTCTTTTGTCTTCATTTATGGTGATTCAGACTTCCTCCCACCCACCCAAGCTGCTGAATGTGCCTGAAGTGGTAATTCTAACAAAACTAAAACTAAAATATCACAGTAAAGCACAAAATATCACACTGAACTTACTGTCTTCTGTGATGGCAAGCATTTTATTATTGCAATGCAACTTCATTATTACATTTTTAGTATTTTTTTATTGAATTTTTTTAGTAGGGTTGATGGTAACTTTGTTTTATGGAGCTGGAAAGTTTCAATATCTAGTGAATAATCCACACCACACTACCTTTAATGAAGATAAGGGAGTATTGCATACTTGAGCAATTCCCCTTTCCTTAGATGCTATTTGAGATTGGTTTCAATCAATCAAATTGCCTTTTTTTTCTATACCATCATTCCAAACAATAAAATATAAGTTAACAATAAGAATATAAAAATGGTCTTTTCGTGTGTATCTGGTGCACTCCATCTTTAAATCCATTTCTGTAGTTTATTGTTTGTTTTTAAATTGTCAGATTAGTTGTGGCTATATTCAGGGAAACTTGGTGAATCTTTATACATCTCTATACATTTTTCATGTCACACTTTTTTATCAGAACAGTAGTTTTAAATTGAGATTTAAACCATACGTTCTCAATGTAAAAGTGTGGAATTCCAGCAATAAAGAAGGAGCAGATTGTAATATTATGAACTTTCCACCAATGTGTGATTATTTTTTAAATGTCAGACACAAAAAATGCCTATAGCAAAATATCAATGGCTATATTTAATAAAATTATGTTTTCCAATAATAAAATTCAGTTGCAGGTTTAAAATCTTGACGCTAAATAGTTTCAGGTTTGCAAATTGCAGGCTTGCATGTCATGTACCAAAGCCTGTTTACTTTTTGAGCTCTGATTAGAAATGTTTTGATTAACCTTGCTGCACATTGAAAGCAACCTGATCTTTTTCACTGCATCCTCATCACTCTTACTCTTCTTTGATAGGCAAAATATTTCTGTATTAGAAAAATTTACTTTGCTGTACAACTTTCTGAGAAAATGAGAATGATCAGAGTAGCTCACAGTTTACATATTTGCCATTAAAATTGTATGTTTCAGATAAATGGGTGTTTCCAGAGAGCTTCACTGAGGGTATTCAGTTGGATGGGAAGGAGCACTTCAGAGCTACTGGAAGTTCAGCTTGCTGTAATTTACCCTCAGCCCAGAATGCCTCTATTGAACATCACAACAGGGAAACAGCTGATCATCACAGGAATAATAAAGAGGTTTTCACATTTTCATCAAAACCTCGATCACCTCCTCACGGAAAGTGTCCAAACGTGTCACCAGAAAGTTGTGTTTTCCCTTTGGATTTGGAGCCAGACAGTAATGGAGAAGATGAGAAAACCGAAACTGAAGATAGCTTTGAAGGAACTGACAGCAGTGAGGAGGTAGGCACTTTGTACATGTAACTCTTGATAAAGCAGTCTTCATCCTAAAATTCCTGGGATGAGATTCTGTCTTTAAGCCAGACAGAGAGGATAAATCATCTTTTCCCCGTATACCAACAGGCAGATCTTTGTCGGGTTGTTGTGTCTAACTGGATACAGGACTCAATGCAGGTGTCTTTTGCAACAAGTTGACAAAAGAAACCTAACTTTGTCAGGCCCTATGCTAACAGAGAGATGCCAGAACTGTGCATCATTGCTACAAAAAAATATTGTAGGAAAGCCTGCATCATAGATTTGGGTGAGATCCAAGTCCTTTGTGGTTGCTCAAGAATTCAGTAAATAAGAATTCATTGTGCCTTTTAAAACTGTAAATGGAGACTGGTTTTGCTCATTGCCATTGTTGAAAGTGGGTTATAAAATTCCAGCTTTTGAATGTCACTTGATTATTGGTATTTCTGCTGTAGATCCTGTCTGAGCATCACCAACTTTAATTCTTTAGCAATGTGGAAATCTTCCAGCAATGAAATTAATGAAAGAAAATTTTTTAGTTTATACTAAACATTTTTAGTATCTCTATCTAGTATCATCTGATACTGTATAGAAATTCACTGGATTGTCAATGCATGCAATAATTTCATTATGTCATTACTGTAACTGCTAAAGTTCCTACCTTTATGAACATTCAAGTATATTTCACTTTTAACTGTAAAATTTGTTTCTTAGCATTCAAATCTGCGGCTCACAGCAGAGAAATAAAATGTAACTGAGTTGCATAATAGCAGGAAGGACTGAATTTAACTGCTCTACAAAATAACTGAGGGAATGAAACTATAAATTTCCAAAATGTGTACCATTAATAAAACTGAGGGATTATCTTTTTGAATGTGCACTTCATGCTGTGTAATCTTGGACTCACTGAAGTCAGTAACAGTCTTGGTTCACTTTCATGTGCAGCAGGATTGCACCTCAGCTGTGAGAGGCACACTGCAGGTGATACTGCCTTACATCCTGTGTGGGAACATATGGCAGAGGAGCAGCATCACCATATGAAGATGAGGCCTCTCTCATCCTTTCTTTTTTGAGAATAAGAACGTTGAGTCAAACACTTCCATTATTTCTCTTTCCCTCTGTTCAGTCCTGCTGATTGTTGTTGAGATGGGGTATGAGTGAACATCATACACTTGATTCGTGGGATATTTTGCAGAGACATTGTTAGAAGCATGCATTTAAGGTTAATAAACTAACCTCTAAAATTCTTAAATTGCATTCAAATGGTAATGAAAATGATACCCAGTACCATATGATTACCAGGGCAGAGCAAAATTATTTCAGCAGGAGTTATTTCTTCTCCATTTAAGTTGAAGATGCAATGTGACAATATGGAATATTAATAATTCAATGGAAAGACATCATTGTCATGGACTCTTTGCTTAGTTTTGGTTTTCAGTTGTAGTAAGTTCTCTTGAAATTATGATTGTCATGTAAGACACAGGTTTGGGAGGTTACCAGCATTCAAAATTTGGCCTGACATTTTGAAAAGAGTAATCAGCTTCAGATGTAAGAATATGTTTATGGTATAGTCAGTGTATTTGCCAGGAGAAGCAGCTGTTTTTCAGAATCCTTGTAAATTTGGAAACAGGAAGCAGAGATTAAAGAGAGATTTTGAAGTGTTACAGTTATGTAAAACTGAATTGTGTGATGATGAGAAGGAACCAACCACTCCTGCTTTGTTTCCTAAATTTAGGATGACAACAGTGAACTCATCCAGGGTACTGAGGACATTGAGGACAGCCACAGTAGAAAAGGAACATCTGATTCAGCAATTTTTAAAGAGATCCCATTAAATAAGATGTCACAGAGAAATGAATACTGGAAGAATAAGGAACACAGCAAATATAACTTCGAAGAGACTGTCTTATCAAAACCACAGAGTTCCACCATGAGAAAAACAGAATCTATTAGCTTTCAGAGACGTTTAAAGCCTATTCTCTCTCTTTCTCCAATTCAAAGTAAATCTAAATCCTTTAGAGTAATTAGAAATGTATCTGAAGAAACTGAAAGATATGAAGAAGTTTCAGATCAATTAGAAAGATCTGTCAGTAAAACATCTCTCAAGAAAGTCTCAAAAGAAAATTCATGTCTGACAGGACAGACTTGTGTAAGTGATTTTTACTTTGAAATTAAATTGCTAGATTGTATAGAGAAGCTGTATTAGATATACCCATCTGCATGAAGTGATTAATGTACCTCTTTCATTCAGATATATTCTGGCTTCATCATAACAGCATTTACTGTGCTCAGTCTGTTGAAAGTTGATTTTTTTAGGGGTTTGTGGCACACAAAATAATACTCCAGATATAAGAGAAATCACAAAGGTTTGTAGATAAAAAGATGTGTCATTGAGCTACTCACATTTTGGAAATACGTGAGTTAGAAAATAGTTTGGGGCTGAAAGGTTACAGAGGAAAATTGGCAGGTTTTAAATTGCTGTATTAACAAATGACCACAGAAGGAGTGTTAATTTGGGTACTTCATGGTCTCTCTGTGTGAGCCCTGAGCAATAATAAATTGTGTGATTGAGAGCCAGCAGTGAGGCAGCTTCTGTCCAGCAGTCAGCCATAGATGGCTGCAGAGAATAACCAGGCAAGGACAAGGAAGGCACCTGGGCGTACCTCAGCAGCATGGCCCTGCAGGCTTCCTTCCAGCAGTCCTTAGTTTAGCCATTACTGCAGGAAAGGTGGTGTCTGTGGTAAATAACTGGTGGTGGAATTTTTTTCCACAGATTTGTGTTTGCTTTTTTGCATTTATGTGGCCTTTGCCTAGTGACAGTGAATTTCAAACATTAAGTGCTATTTGTGGGAAAAAAAATGTATCTTCATTTTTCTTGTTTTGAATGCTTTGTCTCCTTCCTGGTGCTTTCTTATTCTTCTGTTTGTTATAAAAAACAATGAATAATCTTTTTTAAAAAATTCATATTCCTACCTGTGCCACTTCCTACTTCATGGCTGTGTATCATATTCCCTTGCAGGTGTCTCTTTTCCAGGTCAAGGAGTTTTATGGTATTTAGTCCCAGGATTGCTGTTTTGTGAATTTTTTTGCATGATTTTACCCAGGGATGTTGAGTTGAACTACTGCATGATCATTATTGTAAGCGTGGAGTTTGTTTTCTAATATCTTGAATATATCTTGAATTTCTTGTAATATCTTTTGTCCCCAGGTATTGCACGCCTCTGGGGACCAAAAGAATAGACACTTCTCTTTTTGGGGGGCTCTATGAAGTAGTTATGCATTGTTTGGAAAAAAATTTGTATTTAATGTCTTGGAATATGATCTGTACCTCATTTACATGAAGGAAATGGACCTGTATAATTTTGAGTCCTTGTAGTTTGTCTCATCTGCTGTAGGAAAGGGAGTGTGCTGTCATTCTGCTGTAGGAATTTTGGTCTGTAGCATTTCTGTGAGCTGTTGATACAGTTAATTTTAGTTACCTGATTTGAGAGCCTCTGTAAAAGAGAAAGCAGGAGCAATGACTTCCATGGGACGTGGCTGCTGCTGTTGGGGCAGGGCTATCCCACTGAAAGGTTTACCTTCCTACCTGGAGCTGCTGTGGCTGCTGAGGATGGACAGCCCTGCAGTTGACTGTGGGTATGGAAATCCAGGCATGGAGCTAGGAGGAGCAATCTAAATTGGGCAGCAGATTAAAGAATAGTCTAGGAAAGCACATATTCAGCTTTTCTGTGTCCTTGATGGGGAAATGCTCATCCTGCCATGCCACTGATGCTTCAGTGCTTTTCTGTGAAATGAGTCTCTTTTAGTCCTGGTGCAGGGGCTGGGGTTTATGTGTCTCACAATGCTGTGAGGTTGTCTCTCAGAGGGATTCTGGAAATCTCTTCCTGTATTCTGCAAGTAGATTATTGGATTGGTGGAGGCCCTGTGCTTTTCCTGATAAAAACAGAACATCCTTTTCCATGAAGGTTGTGGAGACTGGTTTCCTTTGGGAAGGAAGTAGATTAGGGGGAAGCAAGGGGAATGAAACACAACAGTGCAAGTGAAAATCAGAAACAGTGCTGAGACTTCATGATAATGAGAAATATCAGTGGCTGGTAATTTTAAAGACTATGAAAAGCAAAAAAAATTAAAAAGCAGAGAAAATCCTACAAATAGCAGCATATGTTCTATGTATTTATGATCTGGAAAGGACATTAGAACTGCCACTAGTGGTGCAGAAAATGTGGAAGAAAGCAATGCATGGGTTCATTTCTGTTGAGAAAGAAGATAATGTTTCTGTAATTTTCAGTGATAGGAAAAGCCCCAGTTGATACTGATAATCTGATTCTCTTTTTCTTAGAGATGGTGAATGTGTATGGTACAATTTGTTTGTATTTTGAATTCCCTTTCCCTCCTAGTATAGTTTTTAGGAATTTAATTTTTCTGATTTCCAGTAACTACTTACGTCTTTGCAATTAAATGTATTCCTTGTTTCCTGATCTTTTCAAGTGTTAGAAAATTTTTCCACTTAAAATTCAAGTATGTGTATTATTTATCATAACTGTAATCTATTTGTCCTTAATAAATGAAATTATACATTTATTACTTTCCTAAAAGATATTATCAGTGTTTAATGCAGTCATCAACTTTGTCCTGTAGAACACAGCTAAATGTAGACTCTCTAGGTGAATTGCAATAGTTGATTACTAATTTAGACAATAAGGTCATTACCATACTGCACTTGTAGCTGTAAATGTATTGCACGTGTGACTTGTTGCTTGTAATTATTTTTGTTCAAGAAAAAATCCTATTATTAATGTATAGGAGCTCATTAGCTACAGAATTTGTTTTACTGCTACAAAACATAAGATTAAAGTATCTGGCAGATCTAGGTCCTATACTTGATTTAATCAAGTCTTAAAATTTTACAGAAGCCCTTCCTTGGAGTTCTTTGACACTTCTTTTTATGCTCATACAGAGGACTAGTGAAGAAGAAAAAATGCTTAACCAAGTCTTCCTGCAACTGATTTGCCAGCTGCTTAATATGCTTTAAGGACCTGGTTTCTTGCAATGTTTTATTCATGTTTTAATAGAGTTCTCTATTATTAAGTTCAAATATTTTTAATTAAGAAAGAAGTATAGCCCTCTGGGTAATATTGCAGGCATGTAGATAGCTGGTAATTAAAGTTTTCCACACGTATAACTACTTTCAAACAATTCTGAATAAATCATTTGAACCTAGAAGAATGCAAATGTCATTACATATGAAAAAAAATCCTTTAAACAACAGGTTTTGTCAATCTAGCAAAAGTTTTAAGTGCTTAATAAAAATATTTTATTGTAAGGGAAGGATATGCAAATAGACAAGATAAGCTTTTAATTACTAAATGAAATATTAATTTTAGACAAATTTACGAGTATTGCAAAAGTACTTCTTACATCAAAAGATTCTCCTAAATTACAAAGTTAACTTAATTTCAGATTCAGTTTTCAAATTCTCTCTTTGAAAACCAACAAAGACAATATGAAATTTGTGAAGAGGCTTTTTGGTAGTAGTCATCTGAAGTTGAAGAATAAATAATCCAAACTATTTCTCCTTCCTTAGTTTATTGTAGGGGATGTTTAACACAGAAAATGGTCATAGCATCTCTTCTCCTTCCTGAGTATTGTATTTTCAGAGGCAGACCATTACAGGAAAAGAAAACAGAATGACAATTTGAAATAAGCTGGGGAGGGGGTGGGGGAACAGCAGATGTTTAGAATTATGCTGTGATAATTCCAAAAATCTATGCATCTTTCTTCATAGATGTAAAGGAACAGACAAGCAAGTTTGGGCAATTTTTGTGCTTTTATTAAAAAGAGAATGAGAAAAAAAAAAGTTCTTTCAATTGTTAGTGCTTTTATTCTGCAGAGCACCAGTTCATTCAGTCAGTTTAATGACTGCATACCAATTACATGAGGGAATAAAGATAAGCCAAAGCTTCTCTTACAATAATCAAATAACTGCAGAAGGTTTATATATAGAAAAATTAACAGGAAATCAGCATGTTCAGTCAGATCAATAAAAGTTACAGCAGCTGCAGATCTGGTAGAAGACTGAGACATCAGAGCAAAGCAGGCTCCCCAGGCATAACAAAGCAAGCTTTGGGTGAGGTGAACAAATGACTAATAGTCACTGAGCTAGTAACAGGAATTCAGAAAGGATCTAGAGAAAACATCTTATATTATTTTAGGATTAAAAATGATAGTAGTAATCACAATATTCAGGAATGAAGCTTGGACCTCATAAGCCAGGGGTAAAAAAGGAATGGTAGCTGTGCAAACTGCTTCTGTCATCTTATGCTTTGTATCTTCTGTCATCTTCTTGTACCTTGTATGTTATATACAGAGAAAGCAAAGAGTTGTAATCATAATTTCAGTATGAATTCTGGTGGTAGGGTGACTTTTGTACCCCTAGAAGACACACTTAAACATTACACACTGTATTTCGTAGCAGGAAAAGCTGTCAGTGTTCATATCACTTGTACTGCTGACATGTGTGTGTTCTTGAGGTCTTCTGGTACCTGGTACCATCTCACAGCAAAAACAGACTGAGAGATCCTCCCTTCTGCAAGGAATATGATACACTCCTGGTCTAAAAGCTCCATTCTCTTCACTAGAATCAAAGCACTGTCCCTCCTTGGGATACTGTTGTATGGTGTCTCACAGCCCACTGGCCAGTATTCCAGTGATCTAAATCCATTCAAGTTCTGCTCACTGCCTGGATTCACTTTTCAAGCAGAAATGCTTTCTACTTCCATTTAGAATCACAACTAGATGTCTCAAGTATTAGACTTGTTCCTTTGTGAAAGAGCAATCTATGTGGACCCTTTAAAAAAGGGAAAGCTTTTCTCAAAGAAGGAGTTCTTTAAACAAAGATGATGCCAACAGCAGGTTGGGTGACTTTAAACTATCTTATTTTAAGGTTTTGAGTGAGGTTCAATTACCAACTGCAAAATGGTTAGTATGTGTTTGCAGCTTTTGACTTGTGGATCAAGTTTGATATAACAATTAGGGTTATATTAACAATTCAACGAGTGGATGTGAAAAAAAGTGAAAAGACATTGAAATTTACTTAAAAATTCATACACTAACAAATTGCCAGAATAACTTTTGAAATTTAGTGTTGACACGGCTTTCCAGAGAAAATTTATACTGTGTTTAACCAGTAACTAAATGTTATGTTGATGGTGTTGATGATACCGTGATAACTGTGGGATTGGGTTTAATTCAAGGCTTGCATTTAATAGCTAGTGGATTTTTGAACTTCTTAAAGCCTGCTTTTATCTTCTGTTTTTAATTGCAGTGGAACAGCAACTTCACCAAACACCCTGGATAAAAACTGCCATTCATTACAGTGTTTGTGGTGTTCTTCTTTCCTGTAATTCTGTGTAAATATGCTTGATCTTCATAGCTGAACAGAAATCTGTTAACTAATTTTTTCTAGCAAACATTTTGTTTCTCTTTCAGTATTGTACCTTCTTGAAGATTCTCTGAGAGATTCTCCAAGGTCTCTCTGGGTTTGAGTCATCTATTCTGTTTGGTGATCCTGTCCTATATTGTTGACTTTTCAATTTTATTTCACAGGAGTATGACAGGGAAAAGTACCAGTCAAATAGACTAAGTTCATCTGAACTACAGATGCTGGCCAGCATGAAGAGACAACAAAATGAAGAATTATGGGATGCTGAGATCTCCCATGGGCTGAGCGTGTCACAGATTGATATCTGCAATGTCAACATAAGTACAAGCAGTGATGATGATACAGCAACCTGGAACTCCTGTTTCCCACCAGTAAGTCTAAACCCACAGTATTTTCTCAGGGGTCTTGAATACTAAGTCTTCTTTGAGTAGAGTTGAAATTTAAGGTATCATTACCAAAGGCTCTTAGAACTTATCAAGTAAAACATTTAACCAAGATACACGCACTTCCAGCAGGTTCTCAAGTACCACCATGGATAAAGAGCAAATCTGTTATATATATTCCTTCCTAGAATCCTGAATAATCATATAGGCTGTACAGTTTGTCACAATAGTGGCTGACAACCTGTAGGTGTGTGATACAGTACTTAAAAATAGTTCCAAAATGAATGAAACCCAGATACACCAGTCAGCAGCTGCATTACAGTGTGAGTAATGGAAAATAATTGCTTCTTACAATGATAAAGTCTCATTACTGGAAAGCTAAATGTTTAAAGAACTGAAGCAGGAGAAAGCGGCAAAAAGCTGCAGTAGTTCTGTGCACTTGGTATATGATCATTATGAATTTTACACCTTGGATCATTATTTGTCCTGGTACAAAGTGGTACAGAATCACACAGACCTACCCCATGTGACAGTACTGCTATAAGAAGCTGAGTATTTGTTGCAGTACACCAAAAAGTATTGAATGTATGAAAGCACAGAACAACATTTCAGGAACTATATAAAGGTACTAGCAGGAGCTGCTGTAAAACTAGATAACCTCATGCTCTATTTATACATCAGCAATATAGCTGTTATTTTATTACAGTTGAAGCAATAATAAACAATGAATGTGGCTTAAGTAAAGCGCACAGCACAACTCTGAGGCAGATCCATCATTAGAAGAGTAAACGCAGCTGTGTTGCCCCAATATAAACTATTGCAGAGTAAATGCTCTAAAATGTTAGGTGCAAATTACCTTCAAGTTTCTACAGGGTCCAAACAGAGGCCTGTAGCAGCAACTTTCTGTAGTGAATTATCAACACAGTGCTGGAACTTTGGAGTACCCTGTTAAATGAAGGTTTCAAAACAGAAGAAATGTATTGATAAGTGGGTAATTGTACAAATAAGAACTTGATTTACAGAGTACTCTTTTGCAGGACATCAGAGAAACATTAGTTGGTATTAACTGTTTGATATACATCTCCATTACACATTTTGTTAATTTAATGATATTTCCAATGTGTTTTCTCTGTACTTACTAAATAGGCTCAAACATGGTTCAGATCTGCAAGACTAGGCAAATGGAAGTCAATTAAATATAGAGAATAGCAGTCTCATTAATTTTTTAGTAGTTTAATTATAAGGAAATTGATAAGAATATTTAGACACATCAGGTTTGGTTAATACAAATTACATGACTAAAACATAACGAACTTTTAAAGTAAAATGTACTCCTTCAGTGTTCAGTGAAGCACAATGTGATTGCAAAGACTATTCTTTGATCTTACTGCCTTGATCAACTTCTGTAGCTTCAATCCAAAAAAAGTGTTTAGACATAATAAGTTAGTAATATAAATTGCAATTTAATATAATTGTAGTTTTTCATAACAGCCCTTTATGGCCATCTTTCTCTACATAATTCAAGTGTAAAAGGCAAGATTTTGTCTTTGAGAGAGTTTTTCACGTTTCATTCAGCTGACCGAAGAGTTTGTTGTGCCTTACACACTCAGCCTTAGCAGGTTTCTCCACTGCATTTTGCAAGGTGGACACTGAGATTATTTTAAGATTAAATGGCAAGAAACTCATTTTCAAGGAGGGATAACTTAGGAAAGAAACCTAATCTTTCTCAGATAAAGACTAACCACTTAGTTCCTCACAAAAACAAAGAAATTCAGCTTTCCACGTCTTCCCTATCCATTTACCTCAGCCTTTATGGAGAGAACTCTGAACAGTGTCAGTCAGTCCCCAGCATCTGCTGTTTCACTTCATATTTTCCTTTCTGAGATATCAGCCAGAGCACCAGCTATTCATAGATACAATAGAAGTTTTTTGAGTATGGATTTGTGTGTTGGACACTGCTTGATGTAATTCTGTTCCAGCATTTGGAAAAATGCAGACTATCTTTGTGAGGGGGATAATTCACTCTGTAGACCTTTGGTATCTAAGAAGGCTGTTAACAACAATTGTTAATGGAGGTGATTATTTAATCACCCCACATTCTTTCAACACAGAAGCTTTTAAAAAGTAGTTGGGGAAACTTTGGTATGCTGATGTTAAATGTTAGTATATTTTGATATGCTTACAACGCTTCAGAAGACGTGAGTAGCAATGCTGTGCCAGTATTTAAATGGTTAGCTGACATGAAAAAGCCTTTAGTCAGGCATTGTCTTTCTGTAAGACCTAAAATCATAGAATTATAGAATAGTTTGGTTTGGAAGGGACCTTTAAAGGTCATCTAATCCGTCACTCCTAGCACTGGGCAAGGACACCTTCCACTAGACCCAGTTGCTCAGGTCCCCATCCAATCTGGCCTTGAACATTTGTAGGTATGGGCAGTCACAGTTTCTCTGGGCAACCTGTTCCAATGCCTCACCACCCACAATGTAAAAAAATTCTTCCTAACATTTGGTCTAAATCTACCCTCTTTTAGTTTAAAACTGTTGCCCTTTGTCTTACCACAACAAGCCCTGCTAAAACTCTGTCCCCCTTTTTCTTGTAAAGCCTCCTTTAGGTACTGAATGGCTGCAGTAGGACCTTTCCAGAGCCTTCTCTTCTCCATGCTGAAAACCCCAACTCTCTCAGCCTGTCGCCATAGGAGAGATCTTCCAGTCCTCTGATAATTTTTGCAGCCCCACCCTGGACTCACTCCAGCAGGTCCATGTCTTTCCTGTGCTGAGGACCCCAGAGCTGGACACAGTACCCCAGGTGGGGTCTCACAGGGGCAGAGTGGAGGGGCAGAACTCCCTCCTCAACCTGCTGCCAATGCTTCCTTAGGATGCAGCCCAGGATACAATTGGCACTCTGGTCTGACAGGTCATGTCTAGTTCTTCATCCTGCAATACTCCCAAGTCCTTCTCCACAGGGCTGCTCTCAATGCTTTCATCCCCCAATACTAGTAAACTCATCATTTCTTCAGCTTCCAGTTTTTATAAAGAACTGTTTCTTATACATGTATTTATTCCTTATATATATTTATTATGTAAAAAATATATGTGTAGAATAAAAGCAGATTTGTTTTTATGTCCCTGATCGTTAGTACCACCATCATTTAAGAGAATTTTCAAATGCTCAATCCTTCCAAAATCAGACATACAAACTGCAGAAAAGTTTAGAGAGAGAGAGAGAGATAGATATAGATCTGTAGCCATCTTCCAGTTGCATAGGTAAATTATTTTAGCACTGCAGTATATGGAAAAGAAATAGAAATAATCCTCATATTGGAATTTGAGAAATTAAGGACAGCTTGAAATTCTTGTCATGATTAAACTTTCATGCTTACATGTGTTTCCAGGTTGTATCTTTCTGATTCTTTAAATCAGTAGTATCAATTGCTTTCTTTCTCTTATGTTTTTCAAAGATAAATAAGGAGTATTTTCTTCCAAATTTTTCTTCATTTTATACATTTGTGTCCTTTAGTTGGAATCTATGGCAACAGCACCACCAGAAGGCAGCTTTTTGTGTATCTTTAATTTTGAAATACCTTTGATGTTTTGCAAGGCAACACAGGGTATAATTATGTTAGATAATGAATTTATGTATCCAACCATTATTTTATATATAAAGTACATTCTAAGTGAGTTTAATTTTTTCATCACTTAAACTTTTTGTCTTGATTTCCAGACTCATTGAAGAGTGTCATGTTACTGACTTTAATGAATCTGAGAAACCCTTGTGAATGTAAAGGCACATAGATCAATCACATTACTGAGTTGCAGTTAGAACAGATGTTCTTAAACATGTACAAAATAGATATACTAAAATTGTGGTTTTATATTCTATGATAGTTTACCAAGAACTGGATATATGCTGTCAGGAGAAAATGTTGAAATGTAAGTGGTTTATCAGCTGCTGTAAACTATGACAGCCAAAAAAGAATAAAATCACTTTGAATATTACACACTACCCAGCATAACTTTCAGTTATAAATATGAAAAACTGCTACTTTAAAATGGGTTTACTTTGAAGGAGGATTGTAAGCCCTTGTAAAATGTGTGTGGGGCACAGTTTCAATTCAATGCTATGTGTATGTAGAGCCAAATATTTTAAAATATTTTATTTGACGGTGTCTTACCTGAATGTTTTCTTAAATCTTAAGACCTATGAAAATCCATGCGAGCTTTGCAACACTATGAAAGACACAGTTCTATATATTGCAGAGTTTAATGTGAGGTTTATACCCACACATATAAACATTATCCAAGAAAATTTGCAACGCTTACAAGACATTTCTGCTTAAATGCCTTGCTTTATTCTAGAGATCCTGTAAGACTTCCTTGCCCTGTCAGAGAATTGGCCCATTCAGCTTCTTGGATAGTTGTTTCCACACTTCAGACATCAATTCAAATACAACACATTCTGGAGAAAGATTGTCTACAAGAGAATTCAAGATTTCTTACTGCATATGATCCCTGTTTCTCAGTCAGAAATGCAAAGGAGAAGGAAGATTCTCCTAATTGCTCACTGATACATCCTGGAAGCTTGTAGTGGTATAATGGTGGTATAATGTTGCATTAGCAGAATCCACATTATGCCCACCACTAAGACATGTCTTTCGGGTAAGGAGTACTCACAGAGAAGAAAGATTACTTGTTCCACAAGCAACTGCCTTAATATAAATTCAGTCACATAAGTCTTGATCTGAAAAATATTTGAAAGAGTACTTCCAGGTTCATACCTAATTTGTGGAAGGTCTTCTGGCCTCCTTTGTGAGTTTTCAGAAAAGAAGGCCACTTAACACAGAAATGGTCTGGCAGAACTGAAGTCTTACAGACAAGAGGAATGTTATTTAAACCCAGAATTATGCCAACTGTGAGCTCAGTTTGACAGCCCCTGGAGGGATCTGTTCACATCAAGTCAAATTGCAAAACTGAGGCAGAGTATTCTTTACTATGAAATAAGACCAAAAATTATTTAGACAGATATTCTGGTTCATAGACTGACTAATTCACTCTCTGTCTTGTCCTCAGTCTTCCATGAGCTGTCATCTGGGAATTGCACTATCCACCACCAGGCAGTGAGTCATATTTGGTAGTAATTAGGATGTCATTCATCCTGAACATGTATTTTACAACATCCCTTTCCATTTTCTGAAACCATGAGAACATACTCATTTTTATATTGATCTTTTTTAAAAAGAATCCTTTCATAACACTTTTTATTATTTTAGCATTTTGTGTACTAAATTGTATAAGTATTGTTAGTGTATGCTTACATTTTCACTTACTTTGCATTTCCTTCAGTGATTTGTTTAGAATTGCTTTTGAGGTGTGTGATTGAGGTGTGTGATAATGGCAGGGGAAGTCTCTTCTGGTAGAACTACATATATTCTGGGAGAAAATGTATTTATGGATTTTGAAATTCTTGAATTTTTACATCAGTTTATGAATATTGATTTTTCTTGCAAATAACTCTTTTTAATGCCATAAACCAAATGTAGTTTGAAACTTTTGGGACATGTACTTACAATGGGTAGGTAAGATTTGAAGACTGGAAAATTATTGTATTTTGTATGAATATTCATACAGTCCACTGTTAGCTGTTCATGAACAGCTTAATCCAGGCTTCAAAGCTGCAGTGCCATGGAGAATCATATGTGCTTCAGTAATCTTCATTTGGGACTGCTAAAATAACTGCTATTGGTGCTTCTAACCTGGTGTACCAGGTCTCTTACCTCTCCCTTCGTGTTTTCTACTCTTAAAAATGGTTCGTTCTTCACAGATCCTACTAAGAGTTCCTTCCTCATGCTTCATACACATATTCAATCCAGACTCTTCTGTCAGACAAGACTTCACCACCCCCCATCTCTGAAGTTTCCTGACTATCCCAACACTCTCACAGGCAGCACAGAAATGACTGTGTGATCAACTCCTTAATTTATATGTATTTCCACCCAGACAAAGATCATCGTTAAAGTCGTGCTTTTGTACAGTTTGGACCAGAATATCCATTTTTAATTTCACAGATAAGAAAAAAGACTGTAAAATTCTAGTATCAGAAGCTGCAAATGTGTATGCTCATACCAGGTCTCTGACATACTTCTAAACAATCTATTATTTTTTGTTTTCCATAGCCCGTCAGTCAGGAGCATCACCATCAGAAAGAAATGAGCCCACTTTCTCATTCCAGCCCACGGTAAGGTTCCATTTATAGCCCAGGCAGTAAGGATTCAGTTAGAGTGTTCTGAATATTAAATGTGACACTGTTTGATTTAATCTTCAATCTCTTTTCAATTGCAACCTCCTCTCAGAGGGCTTTATTGCTCATTTTAGTCATTGTCTACAGTATGCCTGAGCTGTCCGGGAACACAGAACCGAATTCTGCATGTTTTGGATGTACCACTGTGTATTTAAAATATCTGACACAGGCCTTGCTCCTACATCTGCTTTGATGTGTGATTCAGCAAATCGTCCTCATCTCACATACATACACTCTCATCTATTTCTTTCTCCCTCTCTCCCTCTCTGCTTTGAAGGCTTAGAACTAGAATTCTGTATGTGACTGTAGGTGCCAGGGAATCAATTTGTTCCAAAAGATTTTAATGCTACTTATTATGAAAGGGTTTTTTTTCAATAGATATCCCAGTTAGGAGTGGGGGTTACAACACTCTGGGGTAGAGCAAAGGGATCCTGTCTACAGCATATTTTGTCTGTCAGGTTTTTGGCTTGATCTGGTTTTTTTTGGAATCAGCAACAAAATCCCTGTGACTTTAATGTAAAGTGAGATGACAAGGAGAGAAGGTGACTAGGGAAAATTAATCAGATTGAGACTATTGAGACAATCAAGATTAATTGTCCAGTTTCAGACCTCCTTTGTACCTGTGAAACCCTCACATCACTTTGTCAATTTTTCAACTGCCTGAACAAGAGGTGTACTAATTTTTAAAAGCAGTCCTATTTCACTTTCACTTGGTGTCATTAATGTGGATTTTGCTTGTCCGAGTTTTAACTGAATGATGTATGTGTTTTGGGGGGCAGGGGTAGGAGGAGAGGACATTTCAGATACAACTTCTTTATATTTTACCAAGTCTGAAATGTTTTATGAGAGCTCACTGTCAGTCAGTTGTGCAGGATGTTTCTCCTCACAGAGATGTTTTCAGCCACTTGAATCACTTGCCATCCATATTTTTATGGATTCAAAATCTTCTGATTAGATTTTATGAACTGAACAATATGAAACTTTCTGTGCAAGTTCACCCAGATGCATCAGTTATTGCAACATGCAGCCATATACTTCCGAGACATTACTGGAGTTAAAGAATAATCCTGGATTCCTGCTCCCTTTCACATGCAAGTCAAAGTACCTATGTTTGTCTAGAAAACCCCTCTGCTTCGGGTTGTCAAAGGAACCATCTCCTTATGAGTTGTTGAATGGATGAAGTGGACAGAGATCATTGACTATAGTCCACAGAGTGCAACAGGAGGTACCCTGAGACAGAACTTCGGACTCTTTATTCCAAAATTGATTTTATAATGCTCATGACATTAGAATTGCCTATATTTTAGTGCAAGCTATGTTGTTTGTCTTCTTTTTGCCCATACATTGGTTAAGTCAGGTTTTATTAAGTTATTTTTATGCATGTGCTAAAGCAATTTGGTACTTGGTACATTTTATATACTGAAAAAAACAAATAAACACCATCATCTGTAAAAATAAAGTGTTTCATCATATCAACTTAATATGATCAAAATGAAAACTTGTATTTCCATATAATAAAATTTAAAACAAAAGAGTGTAATTTATGACTTAGTTCTTATGCAATTTTAATCCAGTACACACAGTAGACTTAAATTTCCCTAGAAATCATTTTCGAGAAATGCAGGTGGTATTCATAAAATACCTGACTTGCAAGTGCCTCGTAAATTCAGTAGCCCTTGTGAACTGCCAGAAAAGCGTTATTGGGCTGTAAATACAGAAGATGACAAAATTATGAGGTCAGTTTGCATCATGATATAAAAACTGGAGATGATGTGACTTGAATACCATTATTCACATAGTTACCTTTCATTTATAATTGAAAACTCTGTAATGTTTTTCGCAGAGGATGTGTACCTAAATAAGAAGGAAATAAAGTTAATGGTAATTCTATAACTTAGTTCCTAAATTGTTTTTAAAGGCAATTTTAACAAATCCTGTATAAGCAACTAGAAAATGTCTAAAGCTTTGTAAGCCTACTACAGCTTTGTAGGGAACACATAGAATATTTGAAAAATTGATACAGCCCCTTTAGGTGTGTGGGTGTAAATGCTATGGTAGAAAGACAGTTACATGGTGCATTTACTGAATGAACAAATAGTTTGTTGTAAGGAGGGGTGAAGAACGGGTCTTGACTAATTTTAAAAAGTGTAGTAGTGATATTTTCTGGGAAATGAAAAGAGCCCAATGTGGAAGCTATTGTCCAGTAAATGTAGGTTCTGTCCATAATAAGATAAAAGGACAAGCCAGGAAAGAAAGCCTGTGAAGGTAATGGAAATTCAGTCAATAAAGAGACTCAGCTCGACTCATTGTCCATTGGTTCCACTGGGTAAAGGTCATAAGTCTGCCAAGAATATTGCTCCTGCCATACAAATCACCTCACCTCGTGCTGCTCTGCAAGGCAGAGAACCAGTTAATGAAAGGAGAGGACTGAGTGCAGAGGCTGCACAGCCAGAAGAGTGAGGTGGTGTGCAGTGTTTCGGCCCTGGCCATGCAATTCCCACTGACTGATGTGCTGTGTGGTCCTGGCAGAACTCGGGAATTGCTTTCTTCTCTCCAAATAGGGAGCTGTAACTATCTGTATTGTTGCTTCTTCCAGTGCAAGGACTAGAATTTTCTGTGTAACCAGCATTTGCTTCATAAGATTTTGTCATCCAAACTATTTGTGTGTCATAGAAGGTTTGGAAGTTTCACTAAAGGAATTCCTGGAAGATAGTAAGTGTTTTACAATTTCAGCCATACTGAACTGTGAAATGCAGAGCTGCTCTCTGAAAAAGATCACTTGAACCTAATTTATTAATAGACTTTTATAAACTTCAACAGATGCTGTCCAGAAAATTTATTTCTGATAAAAGCTGGTTTTTCTACCTTAGAGAAAGTTTTCAATTTATTAGAAAAACCCTGTCTTTATAAACATTGCCTCACTAGATCCTGTCTTGGCATCCTACTCAGCTCTTCCCAAACTACCAAATAAAATTCATTCCTCTTGTTCAAACAGTTGTTCCTCAGAAACTGCACTAAAGTATGGCACAAATATTTCAACATTTAATTGAGTATCCTTTCACAAGAAGTATATTTTATTTAAATAATTTCATGCCAGATGTGCATGGCCAAATTTTCAATTAGGTTTTACCCAGATGTTTCTTTTTCAGTTTCTTTTATCTAAAATCAGCTGATAAGGCCCGCAGCCTCTGACAAATGATTAAGAGCCACTGACTTCCCTTCAAGTGGGCTTGTTACAAGCTGACAAAAGCAGGTTGGCTTGTCATCGTAACCTACATTTTTTATGTGAGACTGATTGGGATGTCATCATTATTCTTTCCTCTACAACAAAAAAAACAAAAAAACTGAGCAACACAGTCGACCCGAAGAAAAGTAAATAATATTTTCATCCCTTTTATGGCAAATGTTATAGATTTGAGATTTGTCACCACATAATGTTTCGTTGATATGGAGAGTGGCATGTCTGAGGAGCACAATAAGTTTTCAAAAATAAAGTTGTTGGTTTTACCTTAAGGAAAAAAACAGAACCCAAATCCTCAGTTGCTACTTTATCCAACAATGTGACTTTTTTATTTTTGTAATGACATGCATGCACAGTACTTCAGGTAATGAATCATGAAATGTATAAGCATGCACTTTTAACTAAAAGTATTTTTTAATTATATTCAAACTTGATGACTGGTAAAATTTAGGTATGTTAGTTATAAATATAAATTAGATGTAAATGTAATGAACGCCTCTTTCTGTGCATTCTGACCACTGCTGGTTTCAGGGAATAAATTATTTCTTTCTCTTTCTTTGAAATTTTCTTCTAGAGAAGCCTTTTTTTAGAACCTATTGTTACCATATATATTGCCATTATCATGGCACCTGAAATTTGCATAATTTGCATAATATCAGTGATTCCAGCATAAAACGTTACTGTAAACTGTAAACTTTCAAATATTAAAAGTATCTTTGAGACTACCATTCAATTACTCTCATCCATCCCAGATGAAAATTAAACATTGCAATAGCTGGTGCATGTGTTATTAAACCATTGAGAGATTCTGTAAAATTAAACTCACCTACGAAATGGTGCAGTAAATGAGGGATTGTAGCTATGACATTTGTTTGCACTACAGCAGAACCTCTCCCTCATGCAGGGTGTGAAATTCAGGCACAAGAGGCCTTTGTATTTCCATGCAAAGGTTTGAATAGCAGAATTACTTAGTTAAGAAGCACATTTAAAGACTGAGTTTTTCAAACAAAGAAGCATATTTATTCTTATGATTCATTACAAGATCAAGGTCATACAATCCCATTACTTCTGCAAAACAGACAATATTACATTATGAAGTAGTATAAAATTACACCACAGTTGTCAAAGTAATTGAACAAGAACGATGTATCACAAAATGTACTTTGGTTTTTATTTTACTTGTTCAGTTACTTACCCACAAAATAAAGTAATTTGCAGTAGATCTCCCAGTCGTTAATCTGAATTAGCGAAGTTCTGCTGCATTTGTCAGGCAATAATGTGCATGAAAAAGAACATGACAAAAGAAGCAAATGGCAAAGGAACCATCTAATTGAACAGGTTACATTTTTTAATCATGATGGTAAAAAGCCTAGCTGCAGAAAGGTTATGGAGAACCAAGTGGCTAACATGTTAAAGCTTGTTAAAATAATCCAAAAATGGCTTTCCCTTGTATGGGAATTTAAGAACAAGGAAAAATGTGGCAGCATACGCACTAAGGATTTAAATATAAAACATGGCAAATACTTTCCAACATGCTGTTACATCCATGTCAATGTAAGGTAGTCTATCTCTTTTTTCTGTATCTCTCTTTCTTTTTTTTTTTTTTTTAGCTTCAGGACTTACTGAGAAAAATTTTATTGTCAGTCACACACTTTTTCTGGATATTCCTGGGCCATTTAAACAAAGGCCTTGCTTATATGTTAAGATGGACAATAGGCAGTAAAAGATTTTACCTCTCAGATATGTCAGATTGAAAGGATGAGATCCCTGTTTCCAGACTGTTGAAATCTCTCTTCCCATACTCAGCTGAACTGTTGCTGTGGCCCTTTGCCAGTGTGGCTTTTTCCAGGGCATCTCCAGTGTTTATGGATGATGGGTTGCTTTGGTCCAGCCACAAGTCAGCACCTAAAGTCTTAGTCCATCTTCTGAAAACTCTGAGAGCCTTAGGAAGTGCACAGAACAGTCAGATGCTGTTGGTGGCTAGTTATGGAAAAAGGAATTACTTTAATTGCAACAAGACTTCTAAGTCACTAGATTCAGATGCTTCCTGAACGGGTAGAACAGTAAAATGGAATTTTTTTTTAATTTTATTTAATTGTTAAAAATATGTAAAGAAGTAAGTACATCCTACCTAAAAAACACTTCATTATATGTGCAAATCCATTTGATTCACTTATCAATGAGTATCTAATGTAGTTACTAGAATTTACTTGCTTAGATTACATTAACACAAAGGAATTTTGACAGACCTTTGCAAATTCATTACTTCCAATTTATACAGCTGATCTTCTGATAAATGAATCACAACTAGCAAGGAAGAAAGAGCTAGTACTTTACTCATATCAGATGTTAAAACAGTGGTTTTCTCTACTAGTGCCATTTATATTGCTAGTGAATATCAAGACTATAATCTAGACAGCAAACTAACATGGTGATGATCTAAAGCTTCAGTCTTTAAATAAAATTAAATGTTCCTTCCATTTAACAAAGCTATGATAGAAATTTCATGTATTTAACTACAAAACATTGACCAAATAGCAAAATATTTTAATTACTAAGTTGTTAAACCTCCAAATTCAGGTCATTCATATTTTTAGATGTAGATGACTGTGTATGGTTTTAATAACCTGCACAAAGTCATCATTTCCACTTTGATAATGAAACAGAAACTGGAAAGCATTGACAGGTCAGATTTTCAGCAAATGCCAGTCTGCATGATTATAGTGTACATAACTATAGTAGCACCTAGCATTATCTAAATATCTTGTTTAGTAAGTAGAACTCACATCTCCTTTGTTATCCTTGAATCCGATCTAGCACCCCTAAGATAGTTCATTTAGAGATTTAAGGCTTTAAGAGCAGATTCAAGTGTTCCCTGCACAGTTGTACTTGTACTTTTTATGATCTCATGTTACTAACTCATGGACAATTAAATTATTTAGGTTTTAAGGTGGTCCCTGCCTCCATTAGAAGTGCAGTGTTTGGCAAAATGGACTTGCTGAAGTGGTTTGGAGGAAGGGAAAAGGCATTTTCTAAATATGCTTGTGATTTTCTCAATTTTAGTGCTAGGAAAAAAAAGGAAGTTCCAGTAAGGCATACAGTAAATGAAGATATTATGTATTAGGGATGGAATGAATCTGTCACTTCGATGGATTGTGAGGCAAAGAACAGATTAACAGATTACTCATAGTCAGAATGCAGCTCACTGTGAAAAATGTGCAGGAAATGATAAGTGTTGGTTTGTGCTGATTTAATGATATCTTGAAACTACAGTAGCACTCCAGGAAAATAACACAATGTAGCTCATGGCTTGCTTTTTTTTAAATCATCAATGTATTGCCAGATTGTCCTTAAATACTTTTCAAAATAGAACTTCCAATTCATGCAAAGTCATAGGAAGATATATATTTATGTTATTTTTCAAGATTTTTGTTAAAATATGCATTCAAAAATCCTTGATTTTTATGTATAAGTATATTCTGTATTCTTTTGGTAGTATATCTTCTGCTTCTGTGAACTCACTCAGTTTTTCATTTTAAAAATGCTGGTTTCCCCACCTGGAACTGAGTAGCACTGAACAGTTACTGATGTATAAATTAATACTGAATTTGTCTCAGTTTATGGAATTTTTATGTAAAAACTTACAAATTTTCAAGAATTTGAATTGTTCAAAGCATTTTAGATACAACAATAGACAACATAAAGCTCAGATGATTTCATAATAATTACAGTCATATGTGGTGGCAGTACCTGAAATTAGTTTCAACATATTTTCAAATAATAATTGTGTTTTGCACATATGTCAAAAAAATCTCTTTATTAATAGCCTACAAAAGTCCTTGCTTCACTACTGAAGCTATTATTGAAGAGTTTATTTCTATGGAGGTACTTCCATTAAAAAATAAACCCAAACCTCCCATTATGAGTACAGGATTAACATATGACTAAGCAGAAACAAAATAGGTGTGTGTAGGTAATTTGGCATAAGTTAATGAAGTTACACATGTGCCTGAAGCTGACCAGATATGGAAATAATGGAAAATTCACATATTTTAATCTAGAGGAGCCTAACCAGCAATGCATGGTCCAAAAAGAGATGTATCAGGGAATAGATGAGGGGTCTTACAAAGCCAGGTGACTTTTTATTAATTTATCTAAGAATTTAAATAGTCCCTATAGTAGATATAATTAAATATATAGATAGATATAATTAGATATAATTAAAATTAAAACCAGAAGTGTCTTGGGGTGACTTTATGATGTGTATCCCCTATCGCTGCTCTATGCCCAGAAATTAACTTTGTGCCTTTCTGTGCCTTTAAACTGAGCCTGAGAGGGGGGAGAGGGAAAAATAACCGAGCAAACTTTTCAAAGCAGTTGTTTCAAGGACACAGAGATACACAGACTCCTCTGCTTCTAACAGCAGTGAGAGGGGAGGAAGTGCCCTGCTTGCTTTCCAGCCAGGTTTTCCAGCTCCTTTTTATCTGTAGGGAGACGGAGAGTTGAACTTTGTTTTCCTGGGACTTTGTTTTTTTCTCTTCTTTTTCTGGTCTCCACCGAGGCCCTGGAGGGGGGCCCACCACAACCCAGCTCCAAGGAGGGGTAGAGAGACTACGGAAGGACTCTGAAATTTTCCCAGGATTTCTCTCCACAGCAAGAGGTTTTATTATTCAGCATTATTATTATTCTTTTCCTGTGTGTTTGTTAAATAAATAGGTTTTTTATCTCTTTTACTTTCCTCCGAGGAAAATTTCTTTTTCCCCAAACCAGGAGGGGGAGGCATGGTTGTAACCTGCCTTCTATCAGAGGATATTTTCCTCCAAATTTGTCCAAACCGGCACAAGAAGGAAAATAAGTCTCTATTTTAGCAGAACTGAGCCATAGTTTAGATGTGAGCTGGCACTCTGCATTCAGTGCATCATGGTATGATATCACTTATGCACTTTGAGCATTTGCAGCAGGATTTGCTCCATGTGGTATTAAATATTGCTAATACAGCAGAAGTATGCACTGAGATTTAAGTTGATAGCAAGATGTCAGGAATTGGTCCTTTTTTTGTTAAAATATTTTTACACTTGATTCATTCATTGACATTTTCTGGCCCTCCACAGTTAGTCAAATGATCCAGTGTAAAAACCCAGTTCAGCAAATGTGCTCCTCTTCTTTCACTCAGGCACAAGTCCATTCTCCTCTCAAGTTCATAAAAATCCACTAAGTAGATGCAGTTAAATACGATCTTTTGTGTTTTTAGTGACTCTACCCTTCAGGTGCTGAATAGACTGTCAAATTGATGTGTTGGTAATGATACAAAACTGATGCTGGTTTTTCATTCCCTGATTTGATATAATGGAGCCCTTGCCTTGCACTTTTGCAGTATACTACAAGGCTGAACAAATACTCCTTTTAATTTTGGTATAGATTGTTGGACAAAACCATACTAAAACTTTGAAGCATTTCAATTTTGTTAATAAAGTGGATGAAATGATCCCATTGATTTAAATAATACAACTTAAATTTGATCCAAAAGAAATGCAATAAAGTATGCTATCTCAAGTCAGTGCAATATTAAAAATCTTTATACTAAGTGATTTGACATTTTCTCAGTCTCCCAGTCTGCAAAAGATCTGGGAAAAAATCAAAGTATCAAAGGTGTTCATTAAGATTTCAGTGAAAAACTTCTGATACTAAGGATTTCTGTTGATGGTAATAATTTTAAGACATTGTCATTGATAAGTGCCACTTAATAAAGCATCACTAATTTTCTCAACAGACTTTGCTGATGGAGGCCTTTTTTCCGCAAAATTTAAGATACTGTCATAAAACTGAAATTATGTTCATAAGGTCAAAAAATTCTTTTGCTTTCCATCACAGTTCAGCTGCCATGTGATATTTCACTATATGACCTCTATTATCTGAAAGTATTTTTAAAGAATTTTTAAGTAATATTTTTTAAGAAAAATGTAACAAGATTATATAACATTTGCATTATATTGTATGCATATACATACATATATGTATGTATATATTGCATTATATGTATGGAGAATAGCTTTCAGAATAAGGAAGAATTTCAGTGCAAGCACTAAAGGTACATGATGCTGTTGAGTGTGTGGGGTAGCTGTTCTGAGCTTTCCTACAAAGCAGCTCACAATGTCAAAAGACAATATTTGGCATTCCACACTGTTATCAGTAAGCTCTAGATAGTTCATTGCACATTGATTGTATTGATTACAGCTGGAGGCATTGATAGCATAAATAGAGTGTTTTTAATTAGTCAGAATGTGTGATTAACTTTTCTGTTTTAATGAGATAAACTAGCTTCTTTAATAAGTTCTCAAAAAATATATATTCTTTATTGACTCAGAATAAAACCACAATAAACAGGAACACAGGCCACTGTGTTTCTCAGAATATTGCCAGTTGCCTCCATGCTAGTCCTTGACCTTTTGTCAAGGTCTAACACATTTTCAGGGTGCTTTTTTAAAATTCACTGAAACCCTCTGTCACACACACACATACAAACATGCTTTAGTTGCTTCTTAAAAGCAACTGCAGATTTTACTGTGGAAAGTTTGTTGTGACTGCTCAGCTGCAGCATCTGTCAGAACTCCTGCTGTAAACCCACTCCTCAGAAATTTATCCATCAAGTGCCAGCACTTACTCTCTACTGTAATTTGATCAGGAAGATTTCAGCATGCATGAGATTTTTTTTTTAATTTCTCTTCAAGATTTTAGGAGGCTAATTTAGGCTTTGCTAACTAACTTACCGAAGTAGTAAACCAGTTTTTAATATATGTTGGGTAAAATGTTTTATTCTTGAAAGTAATACTAAGTCAACAATGAATCCCTGATACTGTTAGGTTTTGATTACTTGTCTTGGTGGGAGGTGGTTGAATAGCAAAACTATTTGTTTTTCTTGGACACTGAGAGAAAAAAACATGAACTGAATCAAGACTGTCTTAATAGGAAACATTAAACTTTCCAACACATCTCTGTTGCTTCTGTCATTGATAAAAACTTCTTTGTCTCCTTCTAGAACCATCAAAATCATTAGATCTCACACTTGTACCTCCTAGAAAAAGTAATTATTCATCTACTGAGTCAGATGCATCAAAATAAGTATGAATATGAAACTGAAAAACACTTTTAAATAATATTTGACTCCAATAAATGAAGGACAAAATCAAAGATAAAATTACCCAGATACTCAAAAAGCACCCCATCTCTGATTTCTCAGACTAAATATTTCATGCAGATCTTCCAGATATGAGACTTCAAACTAAAATTCACCAATTTCCTGAGTAATAAGAACTATCACTATAACACAAGTACTGTTTTAACAACATAATATTACTTCATTCCCTCACTGTTTTCTAAATGAATTGCCTCTTTCTTTTTCATTGGAGGTAATTACCTTAATATCTTTCTTTCTTTCTTGCTAACATCCTCTCTGCTTTACGGGTACCAACTACTTTCTTTAGGAATTCCCTGATACATGTTTTATATGAAAAACAGGAATTTTTAAATGCTTGTGGTTTGTACCAGACCTGTAGAACTGCATATGTACTCTAAAGCTTTTATGTTTTGTAACCGTGTTTGTTGGTCTGACTAAGGTAATTCTCTGTAGAAGTGAGCACTGTCTTTCTCTCTCCTTGCACTTTTGCTCCAGCAGTTGTCCAGCAGAAATATTCTAGTTCTTCTTTGGTTCTCAAACATGGCTGCCTTTTGCAAAAGCTGTAGTGAATGTGGAAGGAAAGGTAGCTTGACAAGCAGAGGTGTAGATTGGCACTCACAGGAGTTCCTTACCTTCCCTAAAATTGATGCAGTTTCTCTGAGAGATCACCTTTGCCTTTGCTGACTTTGTGTTTCAGTGCAATTGTAAAGAATCAGGTTTGTGCTGCTGCTTTGTGCTCTCAGCCCACATCCTGTGAGGATGGTCAGATTCTAGTGTTTACAGTGGCTCATTTTGAGGCAGATCAAACCACACATGCAAGGGACAGGAATGGAAAATATATTCTACCATGCTACTAGATACCAGCCTGCATTTAACTGTTATTCCTAAAAACTTCTGAAGCTTTGGTGTAAACAAAGAGCCTTTGGCTGCATTCATGGAATGCAGATATGGTGAGCAATGACAGCTAATAATGAGAAGTCTAGGTAAGCATATGGCTGTGTACATTGGTTGTACCAGCTCCCACTGGCCTTAGCTAACAGCAGAAGAGAAGGATTGGCTGTGAAGTTGGCCATATATGTGAAAATAATATGACAGTGTAAGAAAATTTTAAAGTATGTTTTTTGCATTTTGACATGATGGAAAATCCAATATCTCTTCCTTTAAATCTGATATACTGCTTGCTGGATTTCTACACCAACAGTTCTGTTTCCTGAGGCAGAAAATTAGTTTTTTCCATTTTGACGGCAAACAGATAGGTGGTTGTCCCCAGACTCAACCCAGATTATGCACACAGGCCAACAGGAGATGATGTAGAATCAATAACAACTCCAGAAGTAGCAGAAAAACTAACAGAAAAAAAAAGCAGCTGGTGTATTTTAGCAATTGTACCAGATGACTGAGCCTTGCCAGATTTCTCTGACAGAAGCAACTTGTACATGAGATCATGAAGGCCTTTCAGAAAATAGAAGTGTATTACCTGTTTCCTTGGTGTTGGACAATCAAGTTGAGACAATTACAGTCTGGAATGTAAAGAAATCTGCCAAGCTTTGGAAAAAGTTATCCCTTTTAGACAAAGCCATGGATGTTGAAGTTACCTCTACAGCTCTGGCTAATCTCCTTGGCCTGTAGCACAAGTTCACATGCATAATGCTTTTGTGCCAGCTGTTGGAACAGCCAGACATAAATTGAATCAATCCCAAACCAAGTTTAATTTACTTTTTAGAGCTGCACTGCTCCCATCAGCATGAAGCAAACATATGGGAATTTATCCTCTTCCATACCTCTTGTCTTACAGTGAAATAGGTTGGTCAAAAACGATGGATCTGGTTCTATCAAAATGAGGTGGTTCATTGAGGTCCCTCAAATTCTGCATTCAAGTGTTGACTTTCAGTTTTTCAGTCTAGTTAATGATGATATGGAAGCTTTAGTGTGTTACAGCTCTTTACTGCTGGAGAGGAGAGATGGGAACATAAGGAAACAGCAGCTATGCACAGTGTGCGGGGATTCATTTCAGATGTGAAAAAAATTACAAGACATGGACACCTGAACAAAGAATGTCTTTGTGACTTGGATGTGTCCTTCCAGGGCTATCTTTCTCTGACTGATAGCATAATATGAATGACTTGGTCACTGCACTGCAGTTTACAATAAAAAACCATGACAACAATAACAATAAAAACAGCTGTTCTGTTTTCCTTTCTCTGAGCTGTAACAATCAAAGACAGTGTTTCATAAAGTGGGATATGTGAAAGGAACATTGAACTTTGCATGAATGTATGATAGCATGAAAATAATTTTTAGAAGTTATCACACTAGTGTCCAGGAGAGACATAATTTGTCCATGAATAGGACAAGAAAGTACTCTCTCCTCTATGGTGAAGATCCCATCAAAATCTTTTTCTTTACAGAAGTGAAATAGATACATGACACCTGTGATAAGAGTCCTCTATATTGTCTTGCCAGTGGGTAGAATCATGTTATGTTCAGTAATGAATTTTTATTTATTGCATGCAACATTTTATAACAATAGGAAATGGATATAAAGAATTATTTATAATGTATTTGCCTAAGAATGTTTTTTCCCCCCATATCAACAACAACATCCAGACTCAATCCAGTGTTTCCTCTTCAGAAAACTTAGTGGCATCCATTTCCTGTCTTAAGTTCAGCTCTAACTCACCACCCATCCAGACAGGGAATGTTACACCACGTTCTGTGTCACCCTATTTCAGGGACACCAAGCACTGCCAAGTCAGTAGTAACCAAACCAAACACATCTTGTGATTGTCTTTGAGCCTCTTTCCTTAGAGGGAGTAAGGATTTTTAATCAAATTGACTCCCACAGGTTGTTCATTCCAGGCTTTTATTCCTCAGAAAAAGACTCTGATCAGTCCTGTAGGCTTCCAAAGGATAACTCTGTGTTATGGATCACACCTCCTGTACACCCTGTGCTGAGAGACCCACACCAGCTGAAATCTGAAAAGCAAACCTGACCTAAACCACAGATTTTAATGTGAACAGAACAGGTGAAAAGGCTAAGGAAGGGAGAAAGCCTTAATGTTTAATAATTGTATTAACTGTAAAGTCTATTTTTAATAAAATCCAGCTTGATTTTGTTTCAGAACACTTGACAACCTGCAATTTCTTTTGGTTTTTTTTTTAATAATCAAAAGAATTAGGAAAAATAGGAACACAAATTGTGCTTTTATTAATGATATTTTGATTTTTATTTTTCAGGAACCGGTTAAATGTGTTCAGTCCCCTCATTCCTAGAAGCCAACAACTAGAAGAGCACACTAAATCTTCAACAAGACAGAATACTCAAGGAAGGAATTTATGAAGACAATGAAAAGAACCTAGGTAGAAAGACATTTCTAAATGTTCTTTCTGTAGTGCTGGTACTGCCTTCTCATAGTTTTCTATCTTACTACTTTTTGGTTTCAAATTCCCTTGTTTATTAATCTCAGCTCAAGGTAGCAGAGTCTTCCATGCAGTATTGTTTGCCTCTGCTAGAAGAATAACATGCTGTTGCTCTTTCCTGATGTTCTGACTCTATACAGATTAACTCATAAAAAATGCATCTTGTTTGTTAAAAATAAGGAATTTATGCTAATGGGGATGGCAAACCTACATAAGAAAGAACACAAAGACTAAACATTCTTATTCAGAGGCACGATTATACTTGCATAAGAGATACTTCTCTTATGAAGAAAAATTGCAGATTTAGCTTTAAATGAAATCTTAGTGTGATTTCCTGAGGACTATTGTCACCAGAGTTACAGGTTTTTGCTTATTAATGGTGTTTGCTTAGAGAATGGTAAAGAACTTCGCTGCAACTGGAAAGTCAACAACAGAATAAAGAAAATACCTTGTTTTCCTCAAATGCCCTTTTTTCTTTTCAGTTATCTTAGGAAACAGGGTAGAATCATCATTATAGAGTATCATAAAATGGTTTGGGCTGAAAGGGACCTTGGAGTCCAGTTCCAACCCCCCCCCCCCCCCCCGCCATGGAAAGAGGCACCTTCCCCTCAACCGGGCTGCTCAAGGCCACATCCAACCTGGCCTTGGACACTTCCAGGGTAGACATTTACATTTTTCTTCAGGTCTCAGGAATTCATTGGGAGCTCTCATAAATCGGACCCTTGTATTTTGGCTGTCCAAGGGGTACAGACATCTCAGTAATTTACTGTCTAAAATAAATTATGCCGCTCAAAATGGGAACATTTTCATAGACGTAGATTTGTAATTGTTTGTGACAGCAAAATACAATTTTTCTGTCAGGAAGGGACCTTGCTTTGAAGAATCAAGTAATATGTTGTGTTAAGGGTCCTGAATAAGCCAAACAGAATTGAACAGTCATCCTTGAGCTATAGGTACATTGGACAAAAATTCATGAAAGGTCCCAGAGAACTTTTCTCGTTGGTATTATGAAATCCAAAGCTTGTTGCATTAAACCCATAATTTTTGTAAATTTTTTAAACTGTATTATTATCTTTTAAAAGCTTTAGAAAGGAAGTATATTTGGGAATTTGTATTTCTCCTGTTATCCACTCTAGAATTTTCAAACTGTTTTGTGTATTGCTCCTAAACTCATTTTCCTTTAAGCTGAAATATTTTACATCATGTGCCTTTGATTACACATTTGGAGAACAGAAATTGCCTATATACCATAGCTTTTTATTTTGGCTTTTTATTTTAGTACCTTCATTCAGTCAAATTCTGATTCATATATATGTAGGATGTTTGTAATTTTGATAACTTCATACAGAAACTTTTCTATCTCCAGATACTCAAAAAACCGTGCTGTAATGAAGTGATCATTTCTCCAAGAGAGAACGACGAAACCAGTCCATGACCTTCCCTCCCCAAACAGGACAATTTGGATTTTTTCTGAACTACTGGATACCCCTCTCTATGAAAGTAGCAGAGAAGCTGCAGTGCTGTGTGATAAAGGCCTGTCAGATTAGATCATCCCCATCAAACATTAAAATCTGGGTATTTTCCTTGGTTTAAAAGAAATCCTGATGGACCACGATAACTAGATGGTTTGGAGTATCATTTTTGAAAGAGGTGCTAAATAAATTGTGTCCTGTGATATATCTCAAGGCCTTTGGGAAAAACTTTTTTTCCTTAATCACTTCACTTGAGGTCAGTTATTTGTGTGGCAAAAGAGCTGGCATTACTGACAATTACATACCAGATCTGAACAACAAACTGAATGCTCAAATCCATTCCAGAAAATTCTGCTGACCTGCTTAACCTCACCTTTTTTATTTATTTATTTTTTACTATCACATTGGAAAATTACTTCATTCTCATGTTGAAAAGTGTCCCAAGATTATTTTCTCTGTCTGTGCAGTTTTCCAGTGTTCCAAGTATCACAGGATAACAAAAGCTCTGAAAATCTGCAATGAGTCATAATGTATTCAAGATAGGAATTTTATCTAAAAGTATCCTTAAAGAAAAATAGTATAGCATTAGTAAATTAATAAAAGATTTGTCAATTCTTATATTTTAAAAAAATCTTTAAGTTGAGACTTAACTTTGGGAAAAAGGTGATTCCTTTCTAAGAAAACATTTCACTCTGTAGTTCCTTTCTCAATATTTGCACCATCCATTATTTAAATGGTGAGATGCAATGAGAAGTAGTCTTCTATTCAACAGGTTTCCCAATAAAATAAGAGGAAAATTTAGACTCATAAATATGATACATTTCCATAGATTTTTTTCATTATTGGGCATTGATATTTCTGAGGTATAGACAGTTTCATTTATCTTGACATAACAAGAAAGTCTCCACAGTAAGTGACAGTGACAGAGCCATAGATTCTCTGGAACCTTATGGTATCTTGGTCTGAAGACCAAGGGGTAAGGTTATAAAAACTCTAGGACCCACACAGTCTTCTTTTTTGGGCTACAGCTGCTGACAGTATTCATATGGTAATCCTGCAGTACATAATTACAGTATAGATTTGAGCATTGTAGTTCAGTGTTCAAGGATCATCTTGAAGAAAATATCAGCAGTGTTCTTTCCAGCACACCATCTGCTGACAGCTGATGCAGTGCACTTGACTTCCATCACGGTCAGAATATGATCCATGTATCTTAAAGTGAGATTTGCTACAAGATGTTTTCTAATATTAAACTAGAATATGGCAAAAATGTATTTCTGGGAAAAGGGAAATTATTTAGTTTAGTTCTTCAGACTGTGGTGACTATGCAAACACTGTTGACATAATCCAAATAACAACACATTTATTTGTACATTCATTTCCGAGCTCAGAAAAAGCTGCCACATGCCTGCCCTGTTCTTTGTTATATGGATTTAGACATCTCGAACAAGTCTTTTTCCAGAGAAACAATAGCTCCCCTGATTTCAGTGGGACAGCATTTCATTTAGCATAACAGGTATTTACAGACACTAGCTACTTTCAGACTTCTTTCAGCTCAACAAAAAAATACTCATCCCTCTGTAATGTACATCACAGACCTCAGTTTTCATTTAAAATCAAGTTATTTTCTCACCTAAAATATCGTTTAATTTTTTAGTGATTGAAGAACAAAAGCTTTGGTTTTGCCTTCACCCTGAGATGCAAATTAAACTGCCAAGAGGTTTTTTCATGCAATTCTGAGCAGCTTCAACCCCTAAAGTGTGGGCAGTGGCAATATGAACAGCTATGGAAATTTTCTTTGAAAGTGACCTGTTTATCAGTTAATTTGGCCACAAGCACTTCTTTCCTACATATGGTCAGGTTGCCCACTTGAAATAAGAAAGACACCTTCTAACACAACCATTATGTACTACTGGAGTCTTTTAGAAGAATATCACTTAATTTAAGTAGTACTTCTATTTAGGAAGAAGAACAGCAGTGAGGTTTTCATATGTCTGCTCAGAACTGAACTCCATGCTGCCATTGGAAATTTGTTGCAACACCTAGAAATGCCTTATAATGCATTTGGGGGTCTTGTGAGCTGCTAAAAGAAAGAAGCCTGACTTTAAAAACAAGATAAATCTAGAAAACTAAGTTCTTCTTTTGGTCACATGAAAATACCTGCAGGGAATTACTGATATAAAGGTATAAATCCAGCTAGTCCTGGATGTAATATAATTCTGATTTGGTAGGAATTCAAGCCACACAGGGAAAGAGGTATATCTCTGATGGGTCTAAAGAATTCCTAACTCAAACCAGGGAGTATATTGAATGGCCAGTTCCAAGGTAAAGTGGGAGGGACATTTAAGCTCAGGGGAGAAAAGAGAATAATTTTGAAGCAAAGCATAGGCACCGAAAAGCAAAATAATAAAAGGAAGAATGCAGTGGAAATAACAGCATGGTTTCAGGTGAAATTGTAAGGCTGTGTGAGGGAGTGAGGCATGAACACTGTTTGCTTGTGTACTGTGATCTGAAATGGTGAAAAAGACATTCAGTTCTTTACCTTCTTTCTGCACTGCATAACTTTTTCCAAGAGCTGTCCAAACACAATATCCCAGTTAACCTCATTTAGCTTCCTAGGCCTGATGAAGCTCCCACAGCAGGGAGGGAAACAATTTGGCTTTACCTTCTCGTCTTTGGTTACAGTGAAAGACAGTTTCTTTCTGATGGTATTTGTTACATGCTACAAAAATGAAATCTCTTCTAAAAGGATAAAGTGCACACTTCTGTATGCATCAAATGCACCAACCTACTTTCTGGTCTCCAGATAATGTAACCTATATATTGCTGTGTGATCCTGGCTGTAAATAGACTCTGAATGTTTGAAACCACTGCTGTTTGCATAACAGGCCATTATTTATCATGAGGCATTAGGGCATACAAAGCACTTGGTATTAGCAGGCTAAGTGTGGGATGAACATTTATGATGAAATTCAAGATACAGATTGCATTCAACTGTGAATTATCTCCTATCAAAAAGCTGTAGATCATATGACTTAGATTTAGCTTACATGAAAGACAGGTTCAGAAGAGAAGCTACAATACATAAAGTATCTGTAAGAAAAGCCAGTAGGGCTTTATCAGTGTATTTTAGACTAAAGGTTAATTTCTGTTACCTGAAAACTTTCTTGTGTTTATATAATTTTAGACATGCTAGATTTAAAATTTTTATTGTCTGGAAGAATCTTTTTTTCCTCTCTGATACTAAAAGATCTTTTGTACAGATTCACCTACCCTGGATATTTAGGTGACATAGTGGATACCAGACATCCAAATTCTTTCAGTCTTACAGGCCCTAAGTCTTTGTTCAAGCTAAAAAATTATTGAGGTTATTGAGGAAAATACCAGTTAAGAATACTTTGATCCACTATTAGTAAAGGTACTTTTGGTGAACTGCTCCACTGAACTTTGAAAATTCCACTTGTTAAGCAAACTCCAGCTGACCTCTTTTCACCTCAGTTAAGTACATGTCTTCAGAAATATAATAAAAATGTGAATTGCTGTTACTTTGAAGGCAACAATTCAGAAGTCAGAAGATTATACATTTGAAAGAAAAAATCTCACATCTGACAGAAAGATATTTCCATGTTATTGTTTGTGGGAATAAGAGTGATTTATTCCTACTTTTTCTGCTTCACACAGGTGAAGATCACCTCAGTGCTGAAGAAGATGAGGAAGCTTTGACTCTTTTGTATGATCCATGTCTGAACTGTTACTTTGACCCGAATTCTGGGAAATACTACAAATTGGCATAGTCAGAATATCAGAAGATATTATTTTGTATTCATAGTTATCTTCTAACTTCTTGCAAAATCTGACTGAGCCATATAATTTATTATATAACTTAAAACTTAAATTAAACAATAGTTTTGCAACCAAATTAATATATTTGTCAAACAGTGTCTTATTTTTATAGCTTTGTATTAAATTGTAATGCAGTGGAAAATCACATAGCATAAAAGTTGCTTGTGTCTAAGACAGTTATTTGTTAGTCTAATTTATTTCCAATATTCATAGTTTCCATATGAAAAAAAATGAAACTGAATCAAGAAGGTTGGTGGTGTTTACGTGTAAATTATGGTTTTACTCAAAAAAACAAAACATTACTTGCTTACTGTGTATTTTTAATTGGGGTGAGATGCTGACAGTATCAGCTACCGTCGGCTTTACAGCTGTAACAACACAGGGCTGAAGAGCAGTGAGGGATTGGTCCAACACTCAGAAACTGGAGCCTTGTTTCAGGTAAGGCAAGGAGGTCTGTATGTGATCTGTGTGGCAGGCTGTGCTCGAAGGGCAGGTCGAACAGGTTTGTGTGAGTTTCTCCATTACACCTTGCAATAAAATAACACAATTCATTTAACACATCTGTATTGGGGTTCAGTGCAGTTTTCAGTGAGGGTCCTAAAGTTCCAACTTGGAGTTTTAAATTGCCTGCACCAGTGTATATTTTGCTTTTATGGTATGTAAAATACCTCTACGGACCACAGAGAAAGAATACAGATAAAAAACAGACCATATGTAGCATTTGGAAATGAAATCATTATATAAAATTAGTCAAATGCTGTGTATGTATTTTATTTGTTTTATTAATTCATGGATTTATTACTGTGCATGGATACTGTGTACTGTACTTTGCTCTAAAATCCAGTTAACCTGACCCTGATGTTTCTGGCTGCTACTTGGCTCCGAGCTGTGCCCGACATTCCCAGCCCCAGAGCAAGTGCAGTGCTGCTTGCCAAGAGCATCCTCCAACCAAGAGGACACTTGCCTAAAGGGTAAATAAATCATTAAAATATCAGGTGCTGGGTATAGGAGAAAAGGTGTTGCTTAGGAGTTGTCCATGACACAAGAATCCAAGGAGTTTTGCTGTAATGGAGGTGAGTCAGTGGAAGAGCTTTGGAGTCCACCAGTTCAGTACATAACACTTTCCTGGAGACAGCAGAAGGGAATGTGAAAGCCACGTGGCAAAAGTGATCTATAGGCATTTCTGGTGATTCTTGTTCTAAGTTTCTACTTGATTATACCCAGTGCTACCCACTGTAATTATTTTCAAGCTGACTACTCAGTGAATTTTTAAGAATAATGTATTTGAATGTCATAAAGCGAGCTTAGTAAGCTCACTGCAAGTGATTTAAAATTATATGCCTGTAAATTATATGTAATTGTGGATCCCAGTTAATGAATATCCTAGAATCAATTGAAAATGCAGTTGTTAATAGTGGCTTGGCATAAGATCAAATTGTGTATTTGGCTCTGTGGCAGGTACAAACATATCATCACAAATTGATTGGAGGAAGAGCAGCATTGAAATCCACAGGAAGACAGATACTGCACTGAGATAATTTACTTACCCCACCTTAGCCAGAAAGATTTGTACCTGTTCTTGCTAACACCATCATCAGTTTAAAAGTTCAATGAAATCATAATTTTGACTTTCAAAAATCAGATGCTGGCTTGTACATGCCTGTGCATATCTAGCCATTTTGGCATCATTTAGTGATCAGGACCACACTCCCTCTGTCTGTGGCAAGGGTATTTAAAACATGTTATTAATTTTCTTTCATAGCCACATGTCTCACAGGAGAGGTTGGGTGTTGCAGGGCACCACTGTGAGTCCAGACTGGGTCCCTGATGCTTCTGAGATAGCCACTCTCTTAGAAAAAAGAACCCAACTAAATACTGGCTGCAAACTGGTGTCAGAGGATCTGCCAGCACCTGTCTGGGTGGTTGTGTTTGTCCTGGCTTCACAGCAGGCAGTCACTAACCTGTCACACACAGAAGTGCACCAGTAGGCATCCAAAGCTTGGGCAAAAGGGAGTCCTTGGAGACTCCACACTCTTATCCCCACCTTTAATGAGATAAGGAGTCAGGTGAGTAGGTTCAGGGTGAGTCTATTGATCCCAGTTCATAGTCAAGTACAAATAGAATCTGTTTTCTTGTCATTAGCACAGCAGTATTTTATAGGTAAGCAGTTGTAACCTGCTTTTCAAAATCAGCAGTTTGGGATCCTTGCCCTTTGTGTTCTAGTTAGCAGCTTTATGTCTTCAGCATCTGTGGGGATTGATTGCCCTGATGCTGTGAACAACACCTCTGGCTTGAGCAGCACGGGAGGCTCACAAGGGCTCTGAGTTTTGCTCACAATGTTTTTCTTAATCATCATCCTGTGAACCTCAAACTAAAGCACTGCTGACACGCAGCAGGTGCTTTGTTGAGCCAATTTGTCAAAGCCAGCAGTTATGGCAAGTGATGAGGAACACAGAGATTTGCTCTTAGCAGTCATGTGCAATGTTTGAGCCCATGAGAATCACACAGTTCTCACTAGAGCATGCTTTCCAACAGGTAAAAATACCTGTGTCTGGGCATAAAGTTTCATGTTAATGAAACTGCAGGGATTTATTTCTACAAACACAGCATCAGTTATGATTTTTGGGAACAGAAATTTTGAAATGCAGAAATTTTGAAATTTTAGTAAGGCTTCATTAATGTTCCTTGTATCTGCATTAAAAATATAGGAATTGAAGTTAGCTTGGTAGAGCTGCTGGAGTCAGCAGATCACAAGTCAATCAATTGGTCTCTCAGGCCTTTCTATGTTCCTTACACATGTGAGATGTGACTGATATCTCTGCTTTGTTTCTGCTTGCTAAAAAACACAACCAGCTTTCAGATAGTTCAGAAGGAAGAAGAAATCTTTAAAACACATTTTATTGCTTTGAAACACAGCCCAGAGCAGTGTGTTTCTATGTTGCTGGAATGATTCTCCTCATTTCTCATTCTTTTTTCTTAGGTCCATCTACCAGCGTTTTCTCCAAAGTCCAGCCAAACTACCAGGTTTCAGCCTTCAGGTGTCTGTGGAGAGCAGCAGCCCTGAGGTGCAGGTCACTGACAGCCTGATACCTTGTGCACCCACGTGGGCTCCTCCAAGCCTCTCTAGGACTTCATAATCTTGCAGTGCTGCACCCAAGTGTTGTCTGTACCTCTGAGCCTCATTATGCCAAACAAGAACACACTCTGTCCTAAGGAGCTTACAGTAAGAAATCAATATTGATTTTTCTCCTCTGCTGCCTGGGTTACTAGGTGAGAAAATATGAAAAGTCATGCTTTATTATTCACATAGTCTTCAGCCATAAAGCATTCTGTTCACAGGCACATCCTCTAAACACTGACTCAAGTGGCAAGGATACACGGGCTGGAAAATCCTTGAAAATAATTTTGCATAATGCATTTCATATTCAATTTATTTTTCCATGGTATTTCTTTTTTTCAAAAAAGGGCTTAATTTTTTTAAGCGATGGGCTACATGTAAAATGAAAAAACAATCCAGTCTGTCTTTCCTATGTGGTATTGCTGATAATCACTGCTTTTCTCATGGTTACTATAGAAACTTGGCATCCTTATCTGCCGCTTTTTTCAGGACCTTGAAAAAGTCTATTTAAATTGAGTTCCCTGATAAACTGAAAGCTTGGCTTCACAATACCCACGGGAATATATAAGTGTAACAACAATATTTGTCATTTCTTCTTATTTGGTGTTTAACTTGCTCATTAGCAGCTGTACAGGCATTTCTGACTGTGATGTTTGGGGATCCTGCTGCAGGCGTTGTCACCAGCACAAATGCAGAAGTCCTGGATGAAACCCAGGAACAGCCATGAGCTCCCAAGGGCTCACATGCAGCAGCCCAGGATACAAAGACCTGAGCAGGATTTTGCTCTTATCACACCACTCTAAAAGCAGTTCCGTTTCCAAGTTTGACAGTTTTCAAGAAGACAAATAATCTGTGGGCATTAAACTACATGGTAAGAATGATTATGAAGGTTCCTGTGGTAAATCAGTGGTGAATCAACAGTCTTGTGATGCTTTTAAACCCTTTGCAGGTATGTGCCATCCAGTCTGCGTGGCAGATGAGAGCGGACTTGGGCAGGGGATGCCGAGGTGCTGAGAGACGTTTTTGGAGGTGAGTACAAGGCCAATGCAAACTCCAGGTGTCCCAGCTGAGCACAGCTCCACAGCAGTTTCACCTTTTTTTTTTGTTCTAAGGGCACCAGAATTATGCTTGTAATAAAGGTTGTTTTTCTAGTTCTGTCAAAATGTGGCCCACATAGGTCCCTCTGATTACACAGCCCCTGCACTGGCGTCCTTCAAGATCTCTGCACAGAAATCCCCTCAGCACTGGAAGGGGAAGGAGATGTCAACACCTGAACAGCTGCTGTTGGCTCCTGGCCATTGGGCACAATGGTCCAGCATGAGCTGCAGAGGGGCAGAACATTCTGCTAAAGCCAGAGCATTTGGTGATCCATCCCTGCGGATGTGGCATCTTCAGCAGATCTCAGAGTTTTAATTTGTTATCATGTTCTTTCACCAGGAATTTTGAAGAACAGACAGGTTTGAAAGATTACAGAAACAGGTTACAAAACAGCAGAAGAAAAATACTATCAAGAGCCATTAAATAAAAAGGAATTTTACTTTTGCATTGTGGCTTGAGTGCTCCTGGGGACTGACACTGTGTTCTCATCCCAATCCTCACAGGTATCCTTGACTGGCCACTGCCAGAGAAGAGGTTCAGGCTATGCCAATAGTGGGTCCTCTGCACTGACCCATAGAGCCACAGTAAAATACTTTTCATAAAGAAACCTGGCTAGGCTCAGGCAGTACAAAGTGCTAGTGTACTTCAAAAGATGTTTACATTACACTGCTTAGGGGGGGTTTTGATGAAAAAGTTTATTATTGGATGATTGTGCATTTTATCTGCGTGGGAGACCAAAGAACCTGAGGTCACAGAAATTACTGACGTCGTTTTAGAGCACTGCATATTTATTAGACCATCTGCTGCTGCAGCACTCAAGGCAGAAACCTTCATCCAGGCAATCTATTCACAGCTACTGTTTTACCACCTGATGTGCAAAATATCAAAGCTCTGGATGCATTTATTATGGCACTGGGTAATTTTCTAATGAATACATAAAGCTCAGGAAACATCCCATGCAAGATTTTCCTGTACATTAGGCCGTTGTTTTCTCACTGGGGCTTGAGAGGGGCCTCTGAGGAGGAATACCATTGTGTCATGCTCTGAAATGTTAGTAGGGTAAAATCAAGTCATTCCAACCGCGTGCAGGCACATCCTTGCTTGGGGCTGCCCATCATACTGCTGGGATTGAGCAGAGGAAAACAGGGATGGACAGGGACACTCTGGGCACCCACGAAGGGCTCCTGCCGTACTCAATGAACTGCTGCTCCTCTGCAGTGCCACACAGTTCTCCCAGTGCATCAAGGGTCCCAGGGTGCCCAGTCCCAGTGCTGCCTTCTCTGGGGTGATAGCAAAGGGGCCAGAGCTAAACACTGGCCTTGCTGTGAGACCCCCAGATGCAAGCCCAGGGCATCATGTCCTGAGCAGCAATGACAGATGTTATTATGAGGGACGCGTTTCATACAAGCAAGGGAGTCTTCCTTTGTGCACACTTAGAGCCAGACTGGGACTCTACACTCAGCCCAGTGCAAAGCATGGAGAATCCTCCATCTCTGTCTGAAACAGCTTCATCCTGCCCTTGGGTGTCTGCCATGGCAGCAGGGCTGGGAGTGGTAAGGGCCTGGCAGCTCATCGTGCCATTGATACATTACAGTGCCCTGATCACTTGCTGTGCATTACACCTCATTTAATATGATCTATAAATCCTCACGTGCCAATAGAAGGAAGTGTCTGATCAGTCGGGTGCTCCAAGGAGTCATCTTTTCCTGATGTCTCCTGTTAACTTCCAGCCCACGAGCAAACCAACACACGGCAGGTGCTGAGACACGCGAGAGAAGCGTGTCAGCTCACATGGACCCATCATCCCATCTCCTGCTGCCACTTCCCCTCCAGAGCCACCTGAGAGCTACACATGCCCAGATAGAAGGTATATAAGGTATTTATACCTTCCTCCAAGTGAAACAGGGAGCTTGATATCACTTTGTGCACTCATCACATTGAAGGTAATTGTGGGAACACTTTGCCACTGTTACAGGTTAATGACGCATTGTTTAAATGGGAATGAGATGTTTGTAGTCAAATTTACAGCTGGAGTTGTAGCATTGAGTGCCAGGCAGAGTCCTGATGCTGAACCACAGTGCTGCTGCCATTGCTTGTGGCAGGGAACTACCCCCAGCCCTGGTGTGGCTGGTGGCCCAGGGGAGGGGCTGCACCCCACCCTACTCCCTGGGATGTGCTTTTCTCCTCCTTGGACTCTGCTGGCTCAGACCCCATCCATGTGCACCCCAGAGCCAAGAAAATCTTGGCAACAGACATTTGTAGGGTCCTGCATAAAGAACCCAGTGAAATAAGGATAAGGGTGCTAATTCACAAATTTGCTTCCCCTTGCTGGTCCTCTGACACCTCCAGCTCTGCAGTCCTCTCAGCAATAAACTCAGTACCGGGAGATTAAAATGTACAACTACGTGACACCTCATAAACCACATAAATATGAACTGGCAAGGCCCTGTAACAATGAAGGATTTTGCACAAAATCTTCAGACACTAATTCAGTCTCAAGGCTCTCTTTCCACTGCAGTGGGTATGCAGTGCAATTATGAAACCTTGACTGAATTATAACCCTTTATTCTCCTAAGGCATCTTTTTTTCTATCTTCAACAAGGTTTTGTTTTCACCCAATCATGAAAACAAAGAGCATAAGAAATACACATTCACTGATTGATAGATTTGTTTTCCCTGGAAAAACGTGTGATATGCTATGAAAACAGCTGTTAACTTGCAGGTTATTTTAAAGCTAATGGATAATTATTATTCTGTGGAACATTTTTTCCCAATGAAGAGTTTAGTTTCCTGAATAGTCCCTTTCCATTTGCAGCACTGATGTTTCTCTTCCCCTGCATTAACACGTTACCAGATGTTATCAGAACAAATGGCTGTGCTTTTCGCTTTGAATTTTTCTTCCACATTTTTGACAATTGTTTTTTATATCTTGCATAAATCACTGTAACACATGATAAAGCAAAGCACATTCAATGCCTGTGAATAGTTAAGATACTGTTTCTCCTTTATGCAATAGCCCGTAACTATATTTTAAAGCAGTTAAAGTCTTTTATCAAGCACATTGGCACATTTTTGTAGCTGGATCACTGAGCACACTCTAACAGCTCTTAAGAGCTCTCTCACACTGTCATGTAAATCCTTCTTAACTCGCGGTTTATTGACCACAGTGGTTCTGGATAAGCATCTGATGCCATTCCCCCCATGTGGGCAGGGTGACACCAGCTACCACATCCCATGGAAATTCCCAAATTTTCTCTTGAAAAACCAGTCCAGGTGATGCATCACTGCTTCCATAGGGAAACCAAGCTGGAGAGATGACACCATTTGCAGTGAGTTGATGAGTGGAATAGCCCACAGCCAAGCAGACAGGAGGGCCTTGATCCTGGTGGAAAAAGCTCATGGGAGAAGCTCCAATCTTATGTGGGATGAGGGAGTGGGAGCACCCCATCCCCTCAAGGGTCGGTCCTGGGGGGACAGGAGGTGACACCCAGCTCTTGGGGACATTTGTGGCTGTAGCCAGCTCGATGGCATGCAGATCTGCAAACCTTGTGCATCCCAGGACACCATTTGTTCAGTGCAATCTGTAGTCAGTGTGGGTGGAAGGGGGTTATTTTGCTCCTTTTATGAGCTGATTTATGACTTGTTTACTTGTATGCCTCACCCACACTGCTAATGTTGTAATTAAACATTGTTAAAGTGCTCAGGCCCCCCTCAGGCATGTGTTGTAACATATTTTTTTCCCCCCAGAACCATAATTATTGTATGGGGGGTGGGGAGAAACCTGGGTGGTGAGGAAGGATGTCAGGCTGGCTTGTTTGCAATAAATACCTATTTAGCAGGCAGAGGATGTTTAGTCCTAAATCAGATTGTGTATTAAAAGTGGAAATTGCTGAGATTGGTGTTTACCTGTGAAACCAAAATCACTTCATGAAGAAAATAGTTATAGACGTAGGCTCTCTCAGAAAACAGTTGTGAGCCTTTATTAAACAGTTAAACTCAGGATGCTGCTGTGAGCACAGCATCAGCCCATTGTGCATGGGTTGGCTGGGAGGGGGCTGTGTGTTGTACATACCCCACAGAGCTCTATCCCACAGTTTTCCAGTGCACTGCAATGTTTTCTAGGAGATAACAACTCCCATGAAGTAATATTAAAGCAGGTGAAACAGGGCACAAGGGAGAAGTTTCATTACTAGAAAAGGCTGATGAGTTCAGGGAATTATTAGGGAAAAAATGAAAATTATATTAATAATAGTCATTTTTTACCTGTAATGAGACAGAAAACACCTAATGAGGGAGTACAGAGGCATAGGCATCACCATGGCTGCAGTGCCTGTTCCACAGAAGCCCTTCCCCTGACTCTAAAGCAGCTGCAATTCAGTTTAACTCAGCGCTGGATTTACTCAGGGACTTCCCTTCTGAAGCAGATCCAGTAGTTACTACCAGGAGGAAGTCTCTCTAGATGTGCATCTCTACAGCTGGGGGTGTGTGAGTGCAGGTGGGAGAGCCCTGGGGGACTTGGCCATATGTACAGCACCAGAGAGGTGTCGGTGGCGGGGTGGCAGCTGACTAGGGCAGCAGAAAGCCCCAAATGCCCTACAAAGGCTTTTGCAGGGCCAGGGAGCTGCTTACTGTCACCTAAACCTGCTGTGGACACAGAGCCAGGAACAGGGTGGCCCTTTCCAGTAACTCTCCTCCAGTGCCGCATTACGAGATGGCTCTTCCAGGAACGGTTCCGTCAGGTTGGAGCTTTACAGCTGAGGCACGCTGGAAGCTCACCAACAGCTGCTTGGATCTGGGCTATTTTTAGTCAATCCTGTTCAAAAGGAAAGTCTTTCTTTGAAATAGGTGTTCCTCCTGGGCGAGTGGCTTAGCACGGGATCTGGGAGAGTCACTTGAAGGACAAAGGTGCCGAAGAGCCCCGGGTTTGGTCTGAAGCCGATGCTCCACATGTTGCGTGTCTGGCAGCATTGGGGCCAACAGCACCTCTCCCCAGCACACATCACTAGTGTGCCAGGGCAGCAGCGATTGACCACCAGTTGGACAGTCTTCAAAATTAGGTTATTTGGGAAGGAATTGCTGAGGTATTCAGAACAGCAGCGCACCGCAGTGTCAGCAGCGTGAGGGGTTTGGGTTTCACTGACTGGAGAAATATGTCTTTAGTCTGGACTAACACTTTCCCTTTCCAAGGATGGCAGAGCTGTGGCGAGGGACCCCTGGCAGCCCAAAGGCCTTGACTCTTGCCTTCACCCTGACTCTTTACCTCAGGAACTGCACCACTCCTCCATGCAGCTCCTGGATGGATCCTCAGAGACTGTTGGAGGTGGGAACAAAAGGGGAAAAAAAATAGATGGATTCTTCTTATGAAGCTACATGAAAAAATTTCTTTATAGAGTTTTTCAAGCAACTAGCCACTGGTACCAGGTGGCATGTGCTGCCATTACTAAAAATGAACTGGTCACTGTGCTGCCCTGCGTAGAAGTTGATGGATGCTAAAGCCACGCAATTTTCAAGGAAGTACAGACAGAAGCGCAAGGAGTTTTCACCCAGCTTGGCTCAGCTATACATGGGGGGCAGTGTGTGTGTGTGTGCTCATTAAAAAGAGTCATTAGTTCCTTTATCAGTTCTCTTGAGTCAAAGACAGGAGTCCAGCTATAAGGACTCTCACAAGTGGTGAATTTTTGAATGCTCTTGAAGTGCCATTTATTGATATGAGAACAGCATCATGCACTGCCTCAGTCATGAGGGAATCTCTGTGATGTGTTACACAAATGCCCCTCATATTTGGCCAGTCTGGCTTGAAAATCTCTGGAGGAATTTGTACTTTTGCAAATTTTATCATTTCCTTTGGTAGCATCAGCCACTCGCTCTGGGGCCAAACTGGCTGTGAACTGCGTCATGGCTCTTGAGAACAGCAAAGGAAAACATAAACTATTGAAATAGAGCAGACAGAAGAAAGACTTTTCACCCTCTAAAACCATAATGCTTGAGTTGTTGGTGCGTTGTCACCATAAGGGATGCTGGGTCAGGGCTCCAGCATGGGGTTCATGTTCTCTCAGGTGTCTCCTTTGGAAAGTGAGGAAGGCAACTCCAGCCCCTCACGCATCAAATCCCTCAGCCTACTTGTCTCAACCAAGAGTAAGGGCTAAATAAACATATCTAAACCACTGAAAAGCACGTCAACATCCAACTTCAAAATAAAATGCAGTGAAGTGTGAAATTATACCTTTTATTCCATAAATCTTCAGCAACTGGCACAGTTCTATAGCTTGTACCACGCTTTAATACTGGCAGAATTTAACACACCATGCAAAGCCCATAAGGTAATTACATTTCATCTCCACAAAGCAACAAAATCCCAGCTCATTCAACCCCCTCCATCTGAGGAAGGATTATAGACAATTCAGCGCATGTTGATTTTTCCTGGTGATAAATCCAAAGCAGGTCACCAATGAAATGGTAGTGTGGGTTCCCAAGGCAGCTGATTTATAGGGAAAAATAGAGATGTTATTTAGTGTCCTTCAAGGCAGTGTCACTCTGCTTTCTGAATCTTTCTGAGGTTTATCCTCCACCTAAAAGAAGCTTAAAATGTAAAACTTAACCTTGAACAAACCATTTTGGCACTTGACAATTGCCCCTGTGCAGGTTGTTTACATGCCTCACAGCAGATTCCTACCCAGCTTTTAAAGAGTTATTTCATTTTGCAATAAATGAGGTTGTATGAGTGATGATGAAGATGATGATAGAAAGCCAGCAGAAGACACTCACAGCCCCACACCCTGTAAAACGAACCATCAAGCCCCAGGGGCTTGGGGACTCAGACCCACAAGCCAGGCTGGAAATATTTGTCATCAGAGCATGTGTTGGCTGCCCTTCTGCCAAACCAAGGGTATCTCTGTATACAACAAGCCACAATTAATTTAACTAATTTATCTATTAACTGCCCTCAAATAAAGCCTTCAAACTTTAATTAGACCTTGTGATTAAATGCAATTAAAACCCTTAAAGCAAGTCAACAAGGACTGTGGGCACTCTCATTCCCAAAGCCAGCACAAATCTACAAATACACACAGGGACGGATAACTGAGGGTGAGGACAAAAGCATTTTTTCCCACCAGGCACAAAGTAACATGACTTTCTATAATCCCTTACTCTGCCTCTGCAACAGGACAAGACCTTGGAAAGGAGACAGGACACAGTGGCCTCCTGAGGGAATGGGGTAAGAGGCTTAAAATTCCTAAAAGGGGAGAGGAATGCAACTGCCTGCCATGATAGGTGTTGTTGCATCAGCTTAAATAATGATGATGCTCCTCAGCAGCCCTGGCAGTGATGGGGTTCAGTGACAGCACAGACACAAGGGAAACTTGCAAGGACACTTTTTTTTCTTAATTCATTTGTTGTGCCTTGTTTCCTTGCATCTGAACCAAGCAGTCTGTGATAAATGTTGCACAGTGATGGGAAACATGGTGGGGAAAAGCCATAGCAGCTTCCCAGCACTTGGTGCTGTTGTATAAACATCAATGCAGACAATGCATAAATAACTTGTACAAGTCTCTCCACACTTTTCAGCTGATACACCTCATGAATGTAGCTCAGTTACCAGTTCCTCCCCAAAAAAACTGAAGACTTGAAGTTGTGCATGCAATTGTGTTGCCATAATTGAGTCTTGTGCATGGAGAGGTCGGAGGGAAACCATAACAATTACCAAGACAGAGTGAGTGACACTGAGCAGTGGCAGCACAGAGGATTAAAGCGTGCTAAGAATCACCTGAACACAGAGTGGTCTTTGTGGAAGACATAAAATTTGATGGGAAATTTTTATATCAATAAGTTCCCAACCTTTCTAGGAGCTGATGAGCAGTGGAAGACCAATATGAGGCAAAATACTGCAAGGCGAGCACTAGACAGGTTGCACAGGGCAAAGAATTTGGTAATGTTACCATCAATTATGATGAAATAGGGAGACAAAACTAGAAAGGGCTATGAGAAACCAGGGAATGTCATTGGGGTAGGGGACAGCAAGGAGGTGAGCAGCAAGCAAGGAAAAAGATCAGATTTCTAAATATAAATCCCATCCATGTCCCTTGTTCCAGCTGTGGTCATTTCTTTTGCCCTTTAGACTTTTTGAAAAGCTGATACTAAGCTATAACTTGAACAACCCCAAATCATCCCTGCTAATGGCACCTGTATTCAGATTTATATTCTGTAGTGAGCTGGAGTAGAAGGAGAGTTGCAAGAGGCACCCTGCGGCTCCCCAGCCACCACGGCTCGGAGTGTGCACAGCGCCAGGAAAAACCCAGCAGGTGCAGGAGAGTTCCCTGAGTTATTTCCTATTCTCTGTCTGGCAATAAAGACACAGCTACACCAGGTGGTAACTCTTAGCAGATGGTGACTTTTTAAAGTTGATTGCTGTATAAATGATACTTTCTGAGTTTGTTCCTTTTAATTCAGATTCTCAGTAGTGTGTTCAAATGTCAGAGAGCATCATATTTCTATCTTTTATTTCCTTTGTGAGCAGAAATCTTCTTTAAGAGGTCTAGGAATTACAGCTTGGGAGAGGAGATAGACTCCCTCGATAAAAGTGATCTACTTTACAAACGTTACAGAATATAATAAAAACAGGAGATGCAAAAAGCCCCACTGGCTTTGTTCTCAGTGGAGAGTTTGAATTTCTATTGCACTTTTAAAGAGACATTTTGTCTGCACTGTAATGTTTTACTAGATCTGTGAGATCCATTAGCAGCACAAAAGCAGGATTTCCTCTTCTGCCAGCACAGGGAGGGAGGGGAGTGGGGGTGGAAGATATCTAATTAATCTACTACTGCAGGTAAATAATAACAGGACAGCCGAATGAGGATCTTATTGACCCCCCCAGGTGCCCTGCAGCCCCAAGCTGGGGTGGCCATGTGCCAGACCCCCATATCCTGCTCTGCTGTAACCAATCAACAGGTCTGGCCAGCCCTGTGTGCAGGACTGTTGCGTGCTCCTTCGAGTATTTGCTTTACAATGACACAGACATACCAGAACTGGCCACGAACAAACACCCCACTGACCCAGCCCTAAGGTCCATCACCTCATGACGTGTACTCTGAAAAGAGTGGAGGTGATGAATAGATTAAGCACCTGTATGATTTGCACTACTGCAGACCCCCTGCCACCACAAGACAGCCCCTGCCCGTGTCCCCAGCTTGGGAAAGATGTACCAGAATAGGTGCCACTGTGGCAAACTGGGGACATTCAAAGGGCTCTGGTACAGTCACTCATCTGCCCTCTGTACTTCACCTCCGCTCAGAGTCTGTGCCTCAGCCCATTTATTTATTGCACCTCATTGGCAAAAAAGGAAAGACATCCCCTGGCCAGAGGGAAATGTCCCAATTAAAGAGCAAACGATGCAGTAAAACAGCAGAGCATTCTTGAGAGCAGCGGTAAAAGCGGCCACCTCTTGTCCTCAATTTATGCTGCTCCCATCACCCTGGGCATTATATTTGTGCTGACAAGGATCAGTTTAACCCCTGCCTGCAATCTAATAAAAATCTGGCATGGTGCAAGCATGCATAATCTTTCTTCAGCGTCCTAGAATGGATGCAATAAAAAACTGCTGCTGCTGCTGCTGCTTGATGGCCACGGCCACTGCCTGGAATAAATAACTCCCTGTCCGATGCCAGCAGTGGGAAGTGCTTTGGACCAGAGGCTTTTCAACCCTCATCCCTTTATAGAACTTTATAATCATACAGTTGTTTAGGTTGGAAAAAACCTCTAAGATCATCGAGTCCAACTGTTCCTCCAGTACTGCCCAGTTCACCACTAAGCCATGACCCAAGAGCCACATCTACCTGTCTTTTAAATCCCTCCATGGATGGTGACTCATCCACCTCCCTGGGCACCCTGTTCCAATGCTTGACAACCTTTTTGGTGAAGAAATTGTTCCTAATATCCAATCTAGAACTTTCCTGGCAGAGTTTGAGTTCACTTCCTCTTGTCCTGTCACTTGTTACTTGGGAGAAGAGACCAACCTCCACCTGGCTACAACCTCCTTTCAGGGAGTTGTAGAGAGCAGTAAGGATCTCCCTGAGCCTCCTTTCCTCTGGGCTAAGCCCCCCAGTTCCAGCATAACACCCCAGCACATCTGTGAGTGCAGCATGTGCCCAGTGGCAGTCACCCACCACCCCTCAGTATATACTAGGGGCAAAGCAAAAGGAAAAGCCCAAAGGCCTTGCCATTGATAAACAACAGATTCTTTCCCTCTCATCATTAATTGACAAAACCAGCACAGCAGAGCTGGCATTACGCTCTGCTACCCTTTGTAATGAAATCACTGCCTGTGCGCAAGAAACAAATTTAATGATATGATACTAATAGGGTTAGAAATTTCCCATGCAAATATTAATAATTTATATCTACATTCTTTTTTTTTTTTAATACCCTTGCAGTCTGTAGCAAGGAAGCGCTGAGGTCTACCAGCCTCTCTCACAGATCTTGTCTGGGAAGGGTGCAGGCATTACCCTGGAGACAGAGGCCCCCAACACAATTTCACCAGAGGTGCGAATTAGCTTTTGGAAATCATGTCCTGGCCTATTTCAAAAAAGAGATGATCCTTAAGCATCTTTGCTTAAACAGGAGCACTGCTTGCATGGACCAACCGGCAACAGGAGATGGATGTGGAACCTTGTTGCTGCCCAGACCCCTTCCCACGGGCATCTTTGCAACACCTGCACCAAGAGCCGGGGCTGCTGATGCCTCTGCAACAACCCAGGGTGAAATGAGCTGTGGCCCTGCTGTTACTGAACACACCAAGCACCCACCTGCATCTTGAGGCAGTTGGCAGCAAAAGGAGCAACCTCTGGGCTGCAAAGTCAGAGGGATTTAGGGACTGAGGAGAGGGGAGAAGGGGAGGGTATTTTATTGTAGAAGTAGGGAGGGATTTGTGTTGAATGGCCTTTTTTTCAGCAGTAAAAAAGTCTCTGAAAGGAAAGGAAGTGACTATGAACCTGCAGGGTTGAAAGAGAAGCTAATTCCCTCGGACAGGCATAATTGCTACAATTCAGAATGGTAAAAATGTGAAATTAGGAATAATCAATGGCTGTTTATGATCTGTGTCTATACTGTGAATTCAGCTAATACGGAGTAATTACACTGCACTAATTCCTGGTATTTGTCATCGTTCGGCTGCAGAGCAGTCCTGCAAAACAATAAAAGCAGATTGGCTGTGCTGGGCCCACAGACCAGGGGCTTAGCACTGCACGAGCTAATTTCTCGTTTAATAGTAAAAGCGGCTATGATTTCCCTTGTTTGTTTTTCTCTCCCAGCAGCAGAGCCGGCGGTGGGCGGTGCGCGGGGCTCGGCGGGCGCAGGATGCGCTACACAACAGCACCCCCAATAGCCGGCACACAGAGCTGCCGGGGGACCCGCCGCAATCCGACTCCCTCCGGCCAAACAGCACCTGCCTCCTCTCGTGGAACTGCTTCCTCACGTTTCTGTCCGATATTGTTATATTATCCCTCCTATAAAACTTTATCCTCACGCAATTCTTCCCATCCGGCACAAGGAAACAGTGCCGGCGTCTCACCCGGATGCTCAGTCACCCTTGAAACCTTCGGGATGTGTCATCAGTTTGCTGGCATGATTCACTCTTTGGCCAACGGAACGGTGCTGATTACTGACCTCTGCAAAAGTGGGAGAGGAGAGGTGAGTACAGGAGCAGGATGGTTTAGTGGAGGGTGAATAATCCCCCACAGCAGCTCAGTTGGGAGGTGTGGGCTGCAGGGACAGCCCTTGCCCTCGTTCACCCCTCGCATGTGGCATGTGGGAAGTGCAGGTGGTGTTTAACCCAAGACAAACACAGAAGCTGCAGATTGTTTTCTTTCAGAGGTGCTACACTTAACATCTGCAGTACTTCGGCAGGAGCAATCTGAAACTGTACACCCACTGTGCTTATCAAGCGGCCAAACCTTTCCTAAGAGAGTTTGTCATGAATTTATCCCTGTGAGAACACTCCTGAAAAGCAGCATGTCCTGGGCACTGCAGAGCCCGACGAGGGATCTTTTGGGGAAACCTTCTCCCAGTGCTGAACTTTCATATCCTGGGAGGGACAGTCCTGCAGCCTCTTTCTTGGTACCAGCGTACCAATGCTCCCCACCACTCTCTGGGGATCAACACACCCAGCGCTGACACATGGAGGGAGGAGGAGGAGGAGAGCAGCTCCTCACTTGCCAGCTTGCTCCTGCCCCAGTGCTGATCACAGTGCAGTGAGTTTGCACCACTGATTATTCATTGCCCAGTCTGGCAGCTTTTTGATGCCACATCTATTATTTTTTTCTTAATTCCTCTTTTTCTGTGTCACGCAGAACCCCCTGGGGGAGCCTGCGAATGAGACTTGATGCAATTTCATTGCACTGCACCAGTTAATTATTTGCTGAGTCAAGACTAAGCTGATGCCCCATTCTCAGCACTTGACACATTCCCTAATGTTAGGTGGGATTTAAAAGCCCATTTCTGCTGTGTGCCACAGTGGATGGGCAAAACCTGGGCCACCACAGGATGCAGAGATGGATATGAGGGCTCTCCACACCAGTGTGTGCCACAAGGAAAGCCCACAGTTCTCCATCTTTTCCATGGTTTCAGGGAGACATCCTGGATGAAATGTTCAGTTCCAGAGAGCAGAAGCATTTCTCACGAGATTTCGTTGTTGGAGGCTCCTGGCCTTGCTGAGGGGTTTTGTTCATTTCCTCTGCAAGCAGCAGAAATGTCTCCATCTCCATAGAGGACTTGGCCTCAGGTCCCTTGAAGCAGAAGGCAAAACTCGTCATGGAACAGGCCTCCCCCAGGGTGTTACAATCCTCATGCCGTGGGCCTGCTCCTGCAGGGGCAGGAAGCAGGGGGACACAGCAGGGACGAGAGCTGTGGCACTCCAGGGCTTGGGGCACTTTGTTATTGAGCTGAGCCAGTTATTGCCAGCAGCTAAACAAACTAATAGGAAGGATATTTCCCCGGAGAGGGAGAAGGTTTTTGATTTAGACTGTGCTGTTTAAGCTCAGACTCTCACCACAGCTAAAATTTCCTTGCGAGAGCAATAATTATCCCAATGCAGAGCCCAGGCATGTGCTTGCTTTTCTGCTCTCCCTGTCTGGAAGGGTTTGGTTTGGAGTCCGTGATTTCCCCTGGTGTTCAGCACCCCCTGCACCTCTTGCCCAGCACTGAGGACCAGAGCTGGGGGGAAGCAAAGAAAAGCTCAGTGCAAAGCTTTATACAGAGATCACCCTCAGGTATTGAACTAATTATCAGGAAGCAGCATTGGTCCCACAGGGGCTCTGCTCCAGCCTTGTGCAAGCTGCAGTCTCAAAGGCAACGCTGTTGCTGCCAGCCCCACATCTCCTCCACCGGTTCTTAGATGGAAATTGCTTTAAAAGCTCCAAGAGAAACCGTTTGGTTCTTCTAAGTGATGAAAATGGAAAAGAAAAAGGAAAGAAGGAATGGGATCACTTTTGTTCTTGGCTGCCACGTAAACAAGGTTCAACGTTGGAAAAAATAGAGAGCCCCTAGTGCTAACTTCAGGAGTGATTTCTTCATTCAGAACCATAATAATAACAACAATAAATGATCAAAAAGAAAACGGCCTAAATCTATATCTCTAGTTAACACAGGAGTCCTTTACAGTTCAGGACTGTTGCTGGATAAATAAATGCTTATTTGGAAAAGGAACCTCCAGCTTCCTGTAAATGAGAGGCAGAGAAGCAGGACTCAGGACCAGCCCACACACATGCAGCACAGCTGGGGGGAAATCCTGACAGATCAGGTTATTCTGGTTTTACCCCAGTTTGGGGAACACCACTCCTGGCTTCACGCCCACCTGTTCCCATTGCAGCACCCCCTGTCAGCCCAATGTGCTGGTTTGGTGAAAGAGCAGAAAGGCTGGTGCCCACCCTGGGAGAGGTTTTCCTCTTCTGACGTGCCAAAAAGGCAAGGTCCAAAGTGAAGAAAATCTCCAAAGGAAAGGCATGAGCTCGTGGCCGCAGCAATGAGTGTTCTCTCCCTCCCGCGGGAGAGCTGCTCCCAACCGCGGCGGCCGCTGTGCGCCGTGGGCTGTGCCCAGCCGCACACCAGGCAGGGAGATAAGGCTCGGGGAGGTGCCATGAGTCACAGAGGGCTGGGCAGGCTGGGCAGCTGCCCCGCCACGCTGCCGAGCACATGGAGCCCCCGCTTCCCGGGATGCGCCAGCGCCCGCACAGCCCGCGCAGAGGGACGGCACGGCCGGGACACTGAGCGGTACGTGGGCTTGTCCCATCCCCGACCGGGGAAATGCGTCTTTTAGAGCAATAATGTGTTCCTGCAGGACTTTTCTTTTGACTTACTGGCAGGTTAGGGGGTTGCATGGGGAAGGTTTTAGTTGTTTTTCCTTTTCGTAGGCTGGAGGTTAAGGAGCAGCCCCATGTGCTGGCATCCTTTCCGTGGGGTGCAGCTGTGCTGGTGTCATGGTCAGAGCTAACGAACTCCCTGTGTCAACGGGGAGCTGCGATGTGCTGGAATCAGCTCTGTGATGTAGGGCCCAGGTCATCACGGCTATGGATGAATTTGCACGGTGTTCACTGTGCAAAATGTGGGGCTCGTCCAAGGTGAAGCTGCTGCTGAGGATATAATCTGTTTTCTCTTGCACTCCTGAAAGAGATGGTGTAAGGGACCAGGTCTGGCTGCCCACACAGTGCCAGCAGGGACAGAATTACTTCCTTTAAAAAACTGATGGTATCATCTGGATTTTTGAGAAACCAGACTAGATGGAAGTGTAGGAGGACACAAGGTACCAAGTGCTTTGTGGTAGAAAGCAGCCAACACTGGTCAACACCCCGGATAACTGTGGGCTTGTGCCGGGGCCAGTTTTGCCATAAGATGCCCTCTCCAGCCATTTGGTGGATGCAGCAGCTGGCAAAGTATTTTTATAAGCAAAGAAATTTATAAGCCCTCTGGCAAACAGCACCCTCCTATTGAGCAACTCAGCAAAGCTCAGTCAGACTGATTCCTTTTGAGAATGAATATGGCACAGTAGCATCCTCCATTCTCCTGTGGTGATAAACCCTGAACACAGAGTTTGTGTGCACCCACCCTGCCAGTCCCTCCTCTGCACCTCTGCATTCAGTTGTGCAGGAAAACCCTGGCTTTTGGACAGGTGACTTGGTGGCTGTGGGCAGCTGGCAGTCACCCTTTATAGTCACATCCCCACTCTGCACCAAAATGATTTTGTTCACAGTCATGGACCTGTTGAGAGAGAGAGGGACATGTGGAGATCAAAAGCAGGGGAAAAGAAAAAAAAAAAAGGAAAAAAAGGCAGAAGTTTGTGGAGAAGTAAAGTTTTCCTGCACCACTGAGGGAGAACTGGAACATTCACCTGGTGCATCCTGGAAAACCTCTCTGGGAGGGCAGGGATCTGTCTGTTCCTCCCAGCAGCAGTAACTCAGCTCCGCCAAGCGGCACCTCAGGCCAGAGCAGGCTTGGGTGGAGCTTTTGCTTTACAACACCATGAGCCTGTTTAGCAATATTTGTCCAAGAACTTTCTTGTTCCTGGAATGTTTTTTTAAGCAAGCAAGTTTCAGGCTTATTAGACAAATAACTCTGTTTAACACCTACCACAATTCCTTCTTCTCTCCCTCTCCTGCCAGCAGCTCTCTGACAGATGCCAGAGCACAGGTGCCTTTTATTCTGGCACAACTCCAGGAAGAAAAGAAAAAATTATCAATGCAAACAATTAAAAAATAATATAATAGAAATCCCAGGACAGGGCTACCCTCTTGTAATGCAATCAGGTTCCAGGAATTTCACCACCCAGGGACTTCACCCAATAAATTTTATCTGGGATTAAAGTGAAGATAAATAGCCCAAATAAATATATGACCTCCCTAAAGCACTGGCATTTATTGGTTTATTTTTCCATTTCTCTTCCTCTGCAATGAAACCAATATGTGCAAAGAAAAAACACAACTTTGGTGAAGGGGAGGACTGTGCAATGGGCCCCAGTGAGGCCAATGTTCACTGTAGCACTGGGGACCAAACAGGGAAGGTTTTGCAAACCCAGTGGAGTTTTGCCCCACTCGCTGTGCTCAAATCACAGTCCAGGTCTGAATCCTCACCAGATCCAGGCTCTGCTCATGGCACTTGTGGGGAAGACAACAAGCTCCCAAACCAATACCAATTTTGATGTCTTCGCAACTTGACACTTGTGAGAACTGGCCCCATTTTCTGTCTCCACCATCGATCAGGCACTGGGATGGGGAGACAGAAATGTGAAGAGGGTCCTTGTGTTTATAAAATTCATGCTGAAAGGAGCAAAAGAGAAGAGCCTGGTGCTGCCCCTCCACAGCCACAGGCAACGTTTGTCCTCCAAAACCTTTAAGCTGTCCTTTTTCAGGTCCGTGTCTCTTTTACCAGCTCAGTGAAATGGGCGTGCTCATGCCAGTTCTGACACAAGCTTTAAAATCCATTTCAGAGTAACTGTGCTGAGGGCTGGGGTGTGGGGAAGGGCTTCAGGCATCACGGACCCCCCTGCCACCTCCCGCAGGGACAGATTCCTGCTCACGGCCAGCCTTCCCCTGAGAGGAATAGCTGCAGAGAGAAGGGAGATGCTGCTGGGGAGCCAGTGTGCTCAGCTGATACACTATCAAAAACACATTGTCGTGGTACACGGGGGGACACAAATACCTCCCAAGGCTTCCTCTAAACTGCAGATGGGCCAGTGTCCCACAGGAAGCTGGTAGCTCCATGCTGGAGCAGCTTTGGCAGACCGTCCTTGCCACAGTGTCACAGCGGGTGTGGGCACGGCAGAGGGGTCTCATGGGGAGAACTGCCAGGCTCCAGAAACATCAGCTGAAACGTCACTGCGGGGCTGCCTAAAAACCCCAGACAGTGATGCTGCAAACCCACCCCTGGGTGCAGGGAAAGCCACGGGGAGCATCTCCTCAGGGCACTGAGGGGGAATGCAGGTCCATCCAGCCCAGGGTCCAAGGCTGCTCCACAGCCATGGTCAATAACAGCAAGCCCTGGGAGGGGACCTGGAGCAGGGCTGGGCAGGAGGAAAAGCTCTTCTCTCCTTCCTCATGACGCAGCAGCCTGAAAGTAACATTCAGCCCAGCCCTGCTACAGCCCATTGCTCCTTATTTACCCTTCAAACAGGAAAAGCGACTCTCAGCACAGCTCTTTTACCAATTTTCTGTCAAACGTTACTAAAGGGCTGCTTTAGTTAACATTAGGCTCATTAACTCTGAGCACCCATCTCACAAGTGACAATTTGCCGTAGGACTCCAGTGTGGTTTCCAGAACAGAGGTTCAACAGACTGCAGCCTTGAATTTCAAAGGTAGGAGTGGTCCCAGCCCCTGGGGGAGCCCAGTGTGTGGGGTGGCAGTGCCTGTTCCATCGGTCAGGGTGGCAGCAGGACAGAGGGAGATAGATGGACTCTCCCAGGCAGAAAATAGTTCATGCTCCAAATTATAACCACACCCTGTTCACGGCGTGAAGACGCTCCAGCATTTGGCCAAGTGGAAATATTTCTGGGTTTAAGCCAGGTGTCCACAAAGCTGGCTGCTCTCCTCAGCACAGTGGTGCTACCCTTTTTCCCTTCTCCTTTGGATTTTCAGGAAGACAAGTTTGTTCCCAGAGATTCCCCTGACTGGGCAAGGCCAGATCACAGCTTGTCCTCAGACTGCATTTTGCAGTCCCTAATATTTGAAATCTACTTTGCATCATCCCAGAAGGAAATGCAGCAAAGCTGTGATTGAAAGTGTCCACCTCATTGCTATCAGCAGAACAGAAAAGCCTGGCCCATTACCAAGAACAGGGCATGAACCAGGAGCACATGGGGTAGCAGACACAGGGAAGGGTTCTGAGGCTCCAGAAGGAAGCGAGCTCAGTCAGTGCAGCTTGCTCCAGGACTTAATCAGGGTGGGACCAAGCACATGTGCATGATAAGTATTTGTACATCTTTGATGACGTCCTTGCTATTGCAAATATGACTAAACATAGCAATTACCTTCTAATCTAGAATCTGCCTGGCTTTGGTGGGTTACAGGCACTCTTTAAGGCATTGCCTTCTTTCCTCAGGGTGACCTGTGACCGTCAGCCTCTCCCAGCTGTGCTCTCTCTGCCCACCACCATGCGGGTAACAGGTAAGGAAGGACACATATTTAGTTTTCTCTGTCTGTTTTTCTACAGTTCTTTATGCCTCTTTATGCCAGTTCTTTATTTACACGATGCCTTCCAAGCCCAGCAACCCTGCCCTTCCCCTGCCAGGGACATGGGAAAGGGCCTTTGTATAAGCATCAGGTTTTTACAAGATTTGTGTAGGTTTCAGCCTGTTGTATTTTTCCCAGTGAAACCTTCTGTGACTGTGAAGAGATGGCTATTGAGGCATTCCTGGTTCCATAAGAGCCATTCAGCTGCAATAAAAGTACATTTTTCTACTCTCTTTCCATGCAGGACTGGAACGTTTTGCTCTGATGAGCGCTGCTTTAAAGCCAAATGCCAATCACAGTTGGATCAGCAGCTGCTCGGCTGTAGCAAGTGACTAATTGGGGGATAGCAGCCTTCCCAGCACTGGGAACATAAGAAATATTTGGATTTACATAGCTTTCTGAGTAATTATCAGATTTACTTTAACATAGAGAGAAATATGAATAGTGTCTCCCAGTAGAGCAGTAATGCCTATCTGAGCATCACCACAAACTCTAGAGATGGCAATTATGAGATCAGAATCCATTTGGAGGGTGAGGGATTGTTAGCAGCCTTCCCACACCATGCAAGCACTGGCTGTCACCCTGTGCCTGGTAACCTTGGGACACACGGATCAAATCCCAAGAAACCAGAGGGATGCTCCAGTGCCTGTCCAGGGCTGCGGCTGCTGCTCTCACCCAGCTCCTCTCCCACACCTGGCAGCTGTGATCCGGTACGTGGCGCTGCTCATCACCCTGCTGGGCACGTGGTTCATCATGCAGACCTACTTCCACCGCAGCTGGAGAGCCATCAGCCTGCGGAGCTGGCTCGGTGAGGCACCACCGGGCTCCAGAGGGATGCAGAGGGAGGGCACGAGGGTTTCCATTGCGAGCCAGCCCCCAGGGCTGGATATTACTGCCCTGACCACTCGTGGTTGCATTCTCTGGCTGAGGCTTTAGCCACCAGTTCTGACCACTAGGGCAGGGAGGGGACAGCATGGTGGGAAGCTGCTCTGGGGTGGGTGGATCCAGGGATGCCTGCAACCATGGGAAGCAGTTTTGGAGAGTTGGTGCCTGAACAGCTGCTTCTGGCTTGGGGAAGAGCCAGCAGCTCCCCAGGGTGTCTAATCCTCCTGCTTGCTACCCACAGGTGCCACGAACAAGCCCAGCAGTGAGTATTGCTCTCGACTTCATCTCCATCACACAGCTCCACTCCAGGGTTCACAGGGATGGTGGAAGCGTGAGAGCTGCCTTCAAGAGCCCCTTCCCTGAGGCAAAAATCCCACTCTCCCAAATGTGGGGGGTTTTGCTACTGCACACAGCAACAGGCTCTTTGGTGGGTCCCTGTCTTGGCCAAGAATGGGGAAACTCTGGACAGAAAAGCCCCAAGGGGCTTGCCTTGGACACCAGCTCCAACTGCTCCTGGTACACACCCGTCTGTCACACCTGGAGCAGCACCTGGCCTTGGCACCATAAACCTCAAATAAGCAACTGGTCCCAGCCCCAGGACAAGCCTCCTTCATGCAAGAAGTTGGTCCAAGTGTTGCCCCCTTAGTGGGCTACTGTATCCTAGTGCCAGCGCCGCTCAACCCCTCAGGGACATGGCCAGTGTCTCCCCGTGGGGCCAAAGCCATGACTTTCAGCTCCACTCCTCCCTCACAGGTGAGAAGCTGCCCCGGCACAAGTGTGGGAACCAGAAGAGCTGCCCCCAGAATTATTTTGCCTTCAAGATCATCAGTGGTGCTGCAAATGTGGTGGGACCCTCGATCTGCTTTGAAGACTTGGTGTAAGCAGCACATGGCAGGGACAAGGCAGCCGTGGCTGAGCTTGAAGGCCTGGCCTTCAAGAAGGCAAGTTTGGCCTGTGCCAAACACATCAATGGCCATCACAGTGTATTTGTGGTTAAAAAAAATTTTAAATAGATTTCTTTGCTACCACCTCTGGGTATTTTGCCATCTGCAGCCACTTCACCCCACCACAGTTTCACTGGCATCAGCATCTCTGGGGCATCCCTGCACTCACTGGTGATCTCTGCTTTCCTTTTCAGCCTCATGAGCAGCGTGAAAAACAACATTGGCAGAGGCCTGAACATTGCACTGGTGAATGGTGAGTTGGGCAGGCAATGATCCCCTTCTCCCCACAGCCAGGGGTCCTTCCATCCCCAGGAGAGCATGGGCCACTGGAGACCCCCTCCCAGGCACTGTGGCTGAGCCAAAGCACATCCGTCTGGTGCTGCATGGGGAGCACAGCCACAATTATGGTTGCAAGCATTGCCAGTAAGAAGGGAAGAAACCCACCTGGGTCATGCACAACCAGCTCCACGAACTCCTCCAAGCAACACAGTCACCATTGCAGCAGATAAAACACACTGAGGGAAGAGCAAAGCATTTTGCAAGGAACCCCAGGCTCATGGCCAGGCAAAGCCTAGAGCCACCCCAGTGCAAACTCACTGTGCTCTGTTCTCAATTTTAACTTTTCAGGAACAACTGGGCAGCTCCTGAAAACCGACTCATTCGACATGTACTCCGGAGGTAAGCACAGTCACTCTGCTCCTTGGTGGTTCCCAGCCAGGGCTCACACCAGCACTGCTGGCTGCTGGCTACTTCCATTGCTTCTCTGTCATGTATTTAATGATAAAGTCAAGTGGACTTTGACCAGACTTGCCAGCCTGGGTGGTAAAAGCCCAGCTTTTCCTGAGACCATCAAGCCTGGAGTCCTCCGAATGCTTCCACATCCAAGACTGGCTTCTCACTCCTTTTATATGCATGTAATAGCCTGGAAAACATGATTTCACTAACCTGAATAAACCAAGGCACTTGAGACTTGAGAAAGTTACTTTCTAAGATCAGGTAGTTACACTAATCCTGATACTTTGCAACCTGTAACTCAGTTTTTGAATGCTGGGGGTGGTTGAGCAGCAGCTTGTTCCCCCGCCCTTCGCAGCAGGATAAATGAAGGAGCTCAGGGACACGTGGCCCCCTCAATCACCCTTTATACTGCTTGTGCTGGCAACCTATTTTTGGTAACTCTGGAGTTTTAAGGAGAATCACCAATATTATGAGATTTCCAGCCAAGTTCGCGAGCGAGATGCTCAGTGGGAGAGGCAGTGGGAAGAAGGCAGCAGTCAGCTCATGAGCCACTAGATGGGGCCTTGGATTCAGGCATCCCACAGATGCGGGATGAGGAAAAATTCCCCAATATAGCCAGAGGCATGCCGGCAGGGAAGGTAGCTCTGCGGCCGAGCATTTCTTGTGTTGGGAAGTAAATTCACACAACTAGATTTCAGAGTTAGCAAGCAAAGTTTAGGAGGAATTTCCCCCCTGCAGTCACACCAAAAGAAGGACATCAGTCCTGGGCACTGCAGGAGAGCTCAGGTGGGAACATGGGATGGGGAATGCATCATTTGGGAGCCCACTCTTCCCCAGACCCATGGCCCCAAATCCTGGCTAGCACCAGCACAGTCAGGTTATTTCCCACCAACCCAGAGGAGGCTCCCCCAGCTACCATGCAGAAGTACCTGCTAAATCCCTTTTTCTCTCCCTAATGCTCTTGTCTCCCAGACATTACCAAGCTGCAAACCTTCCTCCAAGGGATCAAGCGTGGCACCCTTGTGCTGACAGCAAGCTACGATGATGCTGCCACAAAGTGAGTTTGCCCATGGAAGCAACGCTAGGCTCCCCAAAAATACACAGCTGGGGGAGCTGGACATGCTGCTGCCACCAACAGAGAGGATAAAAGAGGGGATACCCACCTGGCATCACATTGACACCTTCTTACCCTCTTTCAGGATGAATGACAAAGTACAGGCATATTTCACGGAGCTGGGCAGCAGCCACGTGGGCAAGCTGGGCTTCCGGGACAACTGGGTCTTCCTGGGAGCAAAAGGGCTGATGAACAAGAGCCCCTTTGAAAAGGTATATGGCCCTCCCCTGCCACGAGCTCTGCAGGCTCCATCCTCTTCAGGGCACCTCCCGAGCTACATCTTGCCTACCTCTCTGCAGAAGACAAGGACCAGTGACATTATCCCCCACGTCAAACCGAGCTGCAACTTTTGCCACATTGCAAACTTGCGCCATTCCAACCTCCTCACTCATCTTCTCTCTCTCTTTTTTCCTGCAGCACATTAAAAATGATAAAGAGACAAATAAGTACGACGGCTGGCCTGAGCTGTTGGAGATGGAGGGCTGTGCCCCCAGGAAGATGGACTAGCATCAAGCTCCAGCCTGCCATGGAGGGCAGCTTCACCAGTCACACAGGGACACCAGCCCCATCATGGGCTCTCCACTGCCAGGTCACAGAGTCCAGCAGCTGCTGCCTGCTCATGGGAACAGGCTGTTTCACAGCAGGAACTGTGCAGGGCTTGGAGAAGAGCTGTACAAGTGCCTGCAGAGCCTGAGCAAACACATGGCCAGATTGCAGCCAAGCCATCCTCATCTATGGGACAATTTGGGGTATTTTATTTTTCTGCCTTTAAACTAAAAACTTTGTAGAAGTTTTGTAAATTTCTTAACCGTGATTTCTAATTATAAAACACTACCTTCTCACTTCCATTTTCAAGCATAATCCACTTTCCCCCACAGGCACAGCATGCCAGGTCCTCTGCCACCAGTTGAGCATCACCATCACCCATCCCACAGCCCTGCACACAAGCTTCTCCTCCCCACATGGCACAGGGTAAAGCCATCCCTGGGGATGCTCAGACTTTGGTGGTTTCCCCCTGGAGCTCTTGCCAATGTCCCACAGGCTCCTACAGCCACAATAAGGCCAGAAGTCCACAGGGATATCATGCAGCAATGTAGGTTAATACCTGCAGACCAAAGTATCATTATCCAAGCTAAATCCTCTGTGACACATCCCCATCAAAGGTCAGGTTAATGCCAGGGATGAGCCAGCCTTGCTTTACCCTCAGAGAGGGATGGATGGATGGATGGATGGATGGATGGATGGATGGATGGATGGATGGATGGGCGGGCAGGATTCTTGGGCAGCTGAAGTTGTGCAGCACAACCAATAGGTGGGAGCCTTTTACCAGCGGAGCCAGAGCCAGCATCACTCTGGAGCGATACAACGCACCCGGGCTGGCACCACGGGAGTCAGCCACACACTGGGAGCTGCACCCCAACCTGGGGCCAGCCGACACCACCGGGAGAGGAAAGATCCCTGCCCAAAGGCAGGGCAGGAAAGCCCCACAGTCCTCCTAGAGCAGTCCCTACGCTGCTGCCCAACACCGAGCAGGTCCTGGGAGCATCTGCCCCCTGCTCCTGTCCAGATGCATCAGCCAAGCACCGTTTGTTCCCAACCCCTCCCTGAGCCCCAGCACTGCTGGGATCAGATGAGCTGCACGGGTGAGGGCCGGGCTTATCTGCCATCAGAGACAGGGATGAATTTGCATCATGTACAGACTTTAATTTCCGATGATTGTATCTGTTTTTTCCCCATTCTCTGAAGCAGAACAGCAGTTTTGCAGAACATGAGGGTGGAGTGTTTCTCCTGGAGCATTTGGAGCTGCATGGAGACTGTCCTGCACAGCCTTCTCTGCTTCCAACCCCTGCACAGCTCCTAACAGGCAGTTCACAGGGTTATCCAAGCCCTCAGGTCACCCCAGGGGAGCAGAAGTGAGGAGCATAGTCAGGATAAGGCCAAGAAAGGACACAGCCTGTTCTGTGCTGGCCACCTGAAGGATGAAACCCTGGGTCCAAAACTCAACACCACCAACTGGTTTTCCCTAAACAAGGAAAAATCCCCACATAAACCATGTAACACCTGTAAGAACTTCCAAAGGCAGAACTGAAGTAATACCCCAAAACAGCCGTCACAGAGGAATCCCCAAAGAGGTGTAGTATTTTATCCCAGCTTATCCTCCCATGCTCTTAGCACACACCTGACGGCACCTCGGCCATAAATCGCTCCCTAAATCTGCTGCAACAACAGCGGTTAATCCCAAGCGCTGAATCATCCCTACCCGTGGCAGCAGCAAGAAATAACACAATGAGCAGACACAACAGCCCCGCCGAGCTGCCAGCATAAATATGCCAACTATTTTAAGCCCCTCAAAGGATCTAGATTCACTCATAAACCAAACTGAAAACAGCCCAAGAGCTGTAAAGGTGGCTCCACAGGGTAAACCAGAGCACAGCATCAACTACAGCCCCAAAAACAACCAGCCCCATTCAGGCACAGGAAACCCTTGCTACCCCTTCGCAATGCACATTAGAAATCTGGTTTCAAGCCAAAGTAAAGGAAATTTATGTTTCAGCATGCTACAGGCAGTTAAAACTAGCTCAGAGTCCATCACAGAGCAGTTACTAAGGTACATCACTATTTTCAAGAAATAGGGAGAGCTAAAAGTGCAACTCCTGTGCAGGGACCTTCAGTAGCAACCAGTGTTTTGAAGAGCCATTCCTGCCAAAGTCAACGTGTCCTGATAAATAAATCAGAGTCTTTAAAATATCCAGACACTGAGAGGCAGGGAGTAAATATGGATTAATGAGTCAAATTGAACTTGCTCATTTCTTTAAAAGTATCTGAAAAGGACAGTGGGTGCAGGGACAGCAATCTCCAAATGAGGTTTTGCAGTGCCTTGGCATTTTGAAAGCTGTACTACTGCAGGGACAGGCACCTAGCTGGCTGGTTTGCACTGTGCCGCGTCCCCAGAGTCTTCACCAAACACAAGCCTGACCTGCCCAGACTCTCAGGAAGCAGCTTCAGGTAACCTGGGCTCACCTGGGTTCGCAGTAGGCAACAACGCTGCAGCAGCAAACAGGCAGCCTGGGGTGGATGCAGAACCAAAGTTTGCAAAATCTAGTGCTGTAACAGGAGCCAAGAGCCAAGATGCAGATGGGCAGCAGAGGGATAATCCTCCTTTATTTTGGGGGGTTCATTTGGGCAAAGCACCAAAGGAGTATCTAGGAAAGATGCCACAGGCAAGGACCTGCGGGTGCCGGGCCGCAGCTGGGCGAATCCGCATCCTGTGACATCTTGCCCTGTCAAGTGCAATTACTGTAATCTTCCACAGCCTCTCAAAATACGGATCCCGGCTTAGAAACCGGGCATCCACAGCATGAAAGCTGCCTTTGTGCCCGGGCAGAGCCTGGGTGCGAGCCAGCCGTTAGGTGCATGAAGAAAATGAGTTCTCCACGTGCTGGAAGAAGGGAGGAAAAGCAAGCTTTCCCACCCGACCCCGCCACAGACGGGCTGGATTTCACGCACGTCTCCCCACAGCAGCCGCCGAGGGGCTGGGAGCAGCACGGCCGCCTGTCCCCCCTGGAGTAACGGGGCCGTGACCGCAGAGAGCCGGCCGGTCCCGCAGCCCGGAGAGCAGAGCACAGCCAGCACAGCCGACCATGGGGGCGTCTCACGGGAAAAAGGTACCGGGGCGGTTTTCCTCAGGGCTGTGGTGGCGGGATGTGATGGAGAAGGCACCATCTGCTCACGTGGTGCTCGTTTCGCCCCGCGCGTGCTGCGGCCGCTGATGGCAGCGAGGGATTAGAGGGAAGGGACCCGCTCCTGGGAGTGGGTGCCACTCATCAGGGCCGGATTAAGTAATTCCATCTAATGGGCTCAGCATCGGGGCCTGCCGGGGCTTTCAGGACAGCAAGGAGGGGAACGGAGCATTGCAAGCATTGCTTTAGGACAGACAAAGTTTGGCTTTCTGGGGAGAAATGTCAGGTTTGTTCTGAATGCATCCGGCAGCCTCTGGGATGTCTCCTGCAGATGCAGTGCAGAGCAAGCCCTGAGTATTTCTTGGCCTGAGAATTGGTGCCAGCTCCCTCCCAGGACAGGGAGGAGCTGGGCCAGGTCCCACAGCACCAATATGTATCCCTCTCCTCCAAATCCCCTGGGGAGAGCGGTCAAACAGCTCCAAATGGAAACAGTTTTATGGAGTCAGTGCCCTGCAAGGGTGACTGGAGATCGTTGTGCTGAGGATGTTGTTGGATGTCATTTTGCTTCCATGGCTGATTACATCAGTGCCTAGAGATGCATCATCACTGCTCAGTTGCGATGCCCTGATCTGGAATTAGGCTTCCACAGCTCATCTCCTGGCTCTAAGAGAAACACACTTGTGCACCGCACTAGGTCAGTAACTTCTACTGGAATGGGGACAGCAGTGACCCTTTGCCCCAGCAGGGACCCTTCATGCTCAGCTGAGCATGACTGAGGCCTTCAGATGTATGGGCACCTCCAAACCAAGTGCCTTTCAGAATTTTGCAAACCTGCTGGACTTTCTTTTAAAACCAGAGCTAGACAATCTTGCAGGGCAAACGTGAAAAAGCAACCCACTGGCCAGTGTGACCAACACCCAGAAGGAAAATCAGAGTTGAAGTGGGATTAGTAAACATTTATCTATTTTTCTGGACTTCTCACAAGTGCCAGCTACAGAAGGTACTGCTCCCAGCCAGCCTGGTGCTGCTCCAACACCCATCCCAGGTACCAGCACACACGGGAGCCGCAGTTGTTCCTGTGGCTCAGGGCTACAACACACCCAGGAGGAGCCATGCTCTGCCCACAGCTAATCCCCAGGCCCCTGCTCACGTGGCCGTGACCTTCAGGCCCCGGCACATTTGTAGAGGCATTACTGGAAGCAGGGAAATAAGCTGGTTAGGTCAGGCTTGGCTCAGCGCCACCCAGTTAAGCCCTGCTGCATACAAAGCAGCCCATGCCAGCCTCCTGACCACCAGACCAGACTGCTTTTGGACAGCTTTCCCCACTGTTCCCTCTCTCTGAAACACCACGATCCCACCACAGCCCAGCACTGAATGGCCTGGCTTTGAAATACTGCCGGGAGTTCAGGCTCTCCAGCTTCCTGGCAGCTCCTAAAAGCTGAGATAGTTTTACTTTCATGGGTACCAAAAGGTCAGAGATGTCACTCCCATTTCAGCCTCCCAAATGTTGCCTGGGTTGACAACAGCCTGTGCCACTGCCCAGCTGGCACCAAGCAGGGATGTCTGACTGGCAGCTCCTGGGTTGGTGCTTTACCCTTAGGCTGATGCTGATGGGAGATGAAAACAAGACAGCTCTTTCTGCTGCCTTTCCAGGGTGGGCATGAACAGCAGGATCCTGCTCTCCTGAAGAGCAGGATGAGTCCAGGTGACCGGCAGGAAAGCTCCCCTTCCCCCAGCCCTTGCAGAACCAGCACAGCTCAGGGCACAAGGACCTGCCAGTCCTGAACCCATCTATCAGCAAAAGCCCAGAGAGCACCCACAGGGAGCACAGAGCAGGGCTCAGCACCACTCGCCAGCACTGCCTGCATTAGCAGTCTCAGCTGCACCTCTTTTAAGCTTAGTCCAGAACAGCACTCCAAGCAGATTACAGTAGTGGACTGTGGAGTGCAAGGCAATCCCCAACTCCACAACAAAAGGGACCGGAAAGGCTGCCAGCGTGGCTCCAAGGACATTTTTACTTTAAAAGGCTGCATCTAGTCCCAAAAAACCTGCTCTTGTATCACCAGTGTTCTGTGGGCCCAAGCCAACAGCAGGGCTCCGGCAAGATACAGACCCTTGCTGGGGACCCTTCTCTTGAAGGGAAGGCAAGGACTTTGCCACAGGCTGGTTCATGGGTGCTGCAGAGTTGGTGCTGATTCTCTGATGAGCTGGTGATGATTCCCTGCTGATTCTTCTGCTCCGCAGGGCTTCGGCCCCACTGGTATGGCTGACATCCCTCTAACCTCAGCAAACACCCTTCAAATAATCTGCAAGCACAGCCTCACCAGCAACAGGCCCCCAGGATGCCAGGGCAGATGCTCCAGACCCTCTGCCAGTGGAAGAGGTTGTTCCCAGGAACCTGCACCTCTCCACTCTTCTCCATGTTTTCCAAGGCAGAGTTTGCATGGTAGCTGTTTCCCCAGGGAAAGTTCTCTGTTCCCAAATTCCCAAGAGTGTCAGTTTACACTAATGTCAGATGAGCCTGGATTAGCCTTGCTGCTGAGCGGGGAGCTTTGCTCTGTGGCTGGTTTAGAACAACAAGAGGCAGCACGCCAGTGCCAGGGAGAGAGGCTCTGCTTGTTCAGGCAAACCACAGTACCTGGCTACCCATGCTGAAAACAGGGCTTTGAGAACATCCTTTAAAACTCCTCCATCTGAGCGGGAGGGGACAAGCATTTCTGGGAGCTGCTGGTGGGATTTCCTCACAAGCACAACTTGCCCCACTAGTGAGGGATCCCCACAGTCCAGCCACAGAAGTGTTTTAGCCTGTGCCACAGAAAGACAAAGAGGTCTGAAACAACCAGCACCTTGTGACATTCCAAAGAAGATCCATGGTCCAGCAGCCCCTCTCATGTGGGAGGAAATATTACTCCAAGGCAGTGAGCTGGGACACCTCTGCTCCATCATGCTCCATAGAGCAGCAGGCACAGTGGGACTTTCCTGGCTCTCTCTGACAAGTATTTCAGAAAGCTGGTAGCCAGTGTCCCTGCCAGCTCATTGAAAGCATCCCTGTGCCTGAGCAGCACAAGAGCCCTCTGAGGAACCCTGCCTGCTCTGACACTGCAGCCCCACCTGTCCCCCCCTCATCAGCCAGGGCTCCAGGGCTGCTCCACTGTCAGCAAGAGGGGCTGCAGGTGCCAAGGCCCCTGAGCAGAACAAGTCCCACTGACACTCACAGAATGCCAACAGCTGTTTGGTGGCACTGGCCCCGGGAGCAAATCCAAAAACCACATGGCAACCAGCAACCACAATGTGTCAGTGTCCTTGAGCATTGTGCTTCTTGGGGAGAAGGGTTTGCATGTGCTGCCTGCAACAAGCCTTGCTTAGAGAGGCAGGGATGAGAGCCACAGAGGCACACCAGTAAAGTCCCAAAGTGCCTCAAGAGTGGAGACATTAGTGATAAAAAGCCCATTTCTGGGCAAAAATAACACACACCCAGAAAATAACAGCTCTGCATCACAAGACAGCAAGCATTTCTAAGTCTTCTCATCTATCTGACATAGCACAGCCCAGACTAGGAGAGCAGGGCCAGAGTTAGTCCCAAAACCTCCACAGAAACCCACTAAGGTGACTTTATCCTGCCTCTTCCCCTCCTCTTCTTCAACGCTTTAGAGTCCCACAGGTGGTAACACATGGAGACTCTAAGTAGAGACACTGCTCTGGGCTTTTGTGGCTTTTAAAGTGAATAACATGCTGTAGCATCCCAGTCCTCAGAAGCCAAACTCAGCACAATGGGACTGCTCTAGCCCCTAGAATGAGATCACAGCTTTCTTTTTTACTTCTCCATCCCAAGCACCTAGACAGCACCAGTAAACCAGCTCCAACACCTAACATAACCCACTCCCTGCCTCCAAACAGGCTGACATTTTGGTCCTGAGAGAGCTCAAATGGGCTCAGTGAAACAGGGAACTGACTTGGACACAGCTAGCCCAGATTGAAACTCTGCCTTCATGCATGACAAGTGGTACAAGGGTTTGATCCATGGGTGATGGTGCTGGGCAGGACACAGAGGAGTGTGCTGCCAGCCCCTCCTCCAGAGCAGAGGTTATCCAGAGGTTATGACCAATGCTGCCTGCAGCACCGGGGTTGCAAGGGAGTCATGGAGAGGGCTCAGACTGAAGGGAGGTGCACGATGTGCTTGTGGGAAGACCAAGAACAACAAGACACGGGAAATGCTGCACCTGCTGGCTCTGGGATAGCTCAGCAGTCCTGAAATAAAAATGGATTAAAGTAATTAAAGGCTTCGCTGGTTCACTCTGCTCCTTGGGGGGGGCGCTTAAGTGGCATCTGCTGCCTCCTCCTGTACCCTGCATTAACAGGCATCCTTCATGTCTTCCCTCGCTGCCTTACCCATTTGCAGCCCACGGTGGCATTTGCAGCCTGGGGTGACATCTCATCCCAGTTAAGAGCCACACCTCCTCCCTTTCGGCCCCTTCCTTTGGCGTCTCCTCCACACAGGACCCAGCTGGCACACGCTGCCCGCAGGGATCAGACCACCCCGCTCTGCTTTGACAGTCTGCTACCAGTCTGGGGCTGATGGAGCATTTCTGCCCTTGCCTTTCACAAACTCCACCTTTTCCAAGATAAGGACCAATTCAAGTGACCCTGAGCAGGTAAAGAGCCCAACAAGGCAGTGTCATAAGAGCAAATTTCTGATGGCAGCCCTATCGTTGGCCCCTAACATATGGTCCCTAGTTGTGAAATGGAGTGATGATGCCACTGCAGCCTGGAAGCTCTAGAACAGCGTGACACTGTGCCAGAAATAAACACTGTCCATATTAATCATGTGGCATAAGCCTCACTTTTCACCAAACAACATTCTTCAAGGCACTTTAGAGTGTCTTAATGGTCTCTCTGCAGCATGACAACAATTCACTCCAAAGCTGTTGGAGCCCTTTTGTGCCAGTGATGTTTCTCCTGTGCAATCAGCAGCATCCCCAGAAATAGTGGAGTAGTCTTTCATATCAGCAGTGGTATCACACCTCCAGTACAGAGCAAGAATAAGCTCCTGAGACAGGTAAAAAATGGTTTATCCATTATAGCAACAGTTTAACTGCTGCTGACAACACTGAGGTGGGCGATACAGGTATTTCCAACAGTGAAGAGGGCTACAATTTGACTTTGCCCTGGTATCCAGAGGTGGTGTGTGCTCTGCACTTTGCAAGGGACCAGACTAAAAAGCACTGAACTGTAAGCAAGGATTTCCTTAGGGACCAAGGGGGAACAGCAGGTCCATCAGTGTGTGCACTGCCCTGCTTTGTGCCAAGAGCCTCTTCGTGCCCTTCTCAGTGGGATGTCGGGCTTCACAGTCATCTTGAATGCTGACAAATGAGCCTTGTGCACCGCCTGCCGTGGAGCTGAGCCCTGACACTGATTGCTCTCATTAATCTGCAGGAAATTTTCTGCTGAAGTCTGGTGTGTCACATTCCACCTCCCCAGCCATGTGCCGGGAGCAGCCAGGGAGCAGCGTTTGCTCAGCCGTGGTGGGAAGTTCCACGGGGCTCCCGGCCCCAGGGCTGGCAGCTCCAGCAAGCTTCCATCCCCATGCCACTGCCTCCCTGCTTTGGGGTTTTTGTCCTTTTTTCTTGACAGTCAGTGAAATGGGACTTGATTTGCCAGCTTTCACACCACAGGAGGGCTGTGCTTGCCTTCTGGGGCCACAGGGATTTGGGAGGGGGAATGGCATTGCTGATAAAGACAGGCAGGGGTCAGCACAGCACTCATCTGTGTCAAATTGTGTTTTCTTTATGAATAAAATAACACCAAGCACTATTTGAAGCATTTACAATTTTCTACTCGACTATGCAGCAAAGTGGCCACCTGGCTGGTGCTCCCAGAGACTGGCACAGGAGCTGAGGAGTGTCAGCCTGACACCACAGCCAGACCAAGAGCCTGATCCCCTTCTGTAAGCCTACATTTACAAATTCCTGTGGTCAAAAAAATCCTCTGAGGCTGCTGGCTGCTCTTGTGAGAGTAACCACATGCATCTGCCCTCAGCTCACTTCCATCCAAGAAAGGCTGCAGACTTGTAGAGGTCAAAAGACCAGTAATGAAATATTACACCAATAACTTGATATTTCTTAGAGTCCTTTGCAATATGATAGTGAAATCAGCTATGGTTGTGGCCAGGGACCAGGAGTAATACAAGCTCAGCTTGGTTTGAAAACACAGCTCCCTCTAGGCAGGTGTGCATGCAGGGCTGGACACAGCGGTCCGAGGGGCCGGAGCACAGGAAAGGGAGCAATGGGGCTGGGCTGAGGCATGTGCTGGATGCTGTGGTGGTTCTGAGACCCCTTCCCATGACAAGGGCAGTGCAGTGGCTGCAGATTTCATTTCTGCTGGCCCAGGAATGCTGAGATGTGCCTGGACACTGACTCCTGGGTGCCTGGCAGTCCTGATTGCAAAACCTGCCAATGTAACCGTGTCCCATAATGAGCTGGGAGCACAGGAATGCGCACAGTCAAGCTCCCTGTCAAGGAGTAACCCTCCCAAACCCAGCATTGCTCTGCCTCTGCAAGAGAAAGGAACATGAAATTTCTTGCAACAATCCTGAGAGTAGCTTCATCATGACCACCACCAGGAAGGCAGAACCCAGTCTGCCAGCTCTGGAGGGAGCAGGGTGTTATACTGCCTTTCCTAGCCCTCAAGAAATTTTGGAAATTCATCCAAACTGCAGCACTTCCTTTGGCCAATGCCTTCAGGGCATTAGCAGCAGTATGAGGCGTTGGGTTGTGCTGGTTTTCTCTGTTACCAAGAACACGGTGTCATTCTAGCAAACATTTGCCCCAGCTTGCTGAATCAAATAAGCCTCAACACCTCACATGGCAGGACTTTGCAGCAAAACAATCGAGCTGACAGATTTTTGAGCATTGACATCACAGATGGGAAAAAGTCTTACTAATCCTCCAAAGTTCCTTCCAGTGGATGATTTCATTGATGTCTCTGGATCGGTCCCAGCTGCTGCAAATGAGCACAGATAGACCAAAATTCAGCAATAACACAGGAGATTTGGGCAACAGCTCAGATGGTATCTCAGCATCCAGGGGCATAAAGAGAGGTTTTCATACAGAGCACTGAGAAAAGCAAAAGGTATTTAGGGCTAATCAAAAGTAATGGTAGAATACAGTTTCGCTAACCTCTAAATCACGTGTTTTGTGCCTTCATCACACACAGAAATGCTGGCTTCAATCTGCCAGCCATCAATGAACCAAATGCTGGCTTCAATCTGTCAGCCATCAATGAACCTTGTTCCAGGTCATGAGAATTCCTTTCGGAGTTTCTGGGTTCAGCAGAAAGACTATTTTAATCAATGGATGTGTTCATTCATTGAACACTGATGTCAGCAGCTGCTACAGCACCTTAGGGACAAAGTACCTTTCTCTGAGTCCATCTACTCCTAAACGGGTTGAGCAACTTCTACCCTTGCTAATGGTGTCTCCCTCCCAAACCAGATCTGTGGGAGAGTCACACAAGCCTGGGTGGCATTTTGCCCACTATTATACCTCTTTATCACCCTGATTGCAGCAATTTCTTACCTAATTCATTAGCTCAGACTTTGGCTACAGTGCAATACAGATGCTCTGATGCTGCACCTTAATGGCACCTGTATTGGTGCCTGAACCTGCCTGAAGCCATTCTCATCACCCTTCCCATGGCTCGCACTCCAACCATGCTGATAGCTCTTTTTCCTGCTTTCATCAGAGCATAAACATAGTCCAAAATTACTGTCAGTTGTGTTACAAGTAAACATTACAGCACCCACACGTGGGACAAATAACACCGATTAATGGTTTACAAAGTGGCTGGCTTTAATCTTTAAGCAGGAGCATTGCACTCCCCGGTGGGGAGCCAGGGACAAGGATAGAGCTGGCAGTTCAAGGCAGCCCATGCCTGTGATACTGCCTCCAGACATTTCCTGCAGAAGCTCTTTGCTGTGCATCCGAGTCAAGGCCAGGCACAGTCCTACAGGCACATAGTGATGCCCAGGATCTTTGGGAGTAACACAGAATAGTACACACAAGGCATGGAACTACTTACTGTTTACACTTTGTGTTGTTTTGTGGGATTTAACCCACTTAATCACCAGGCTAATTCCAGCTGAAGCAGTGGGTGTCCTCACTGACACGGTCAAAGCAGGATGGGGATCCCAGGCAAGAGGAGCTTGCCCACAGGTTGGAAGTGGCACTGCTCCCATCAGCAATGTCTCCAGGACTGTTTCTGCTCAGCTGCAGAGGGGCACAGTGTTACTATCTGATACTGGATTTTATTACTACTTCTCTTCTTACTCCTGGCAAGATGCAGTCACACTGCACACAGACGTGATTTTCACATGGAAATAGAAGGGTTTGGGAAATAGGCATTTGCTGCCCATTTACTGCAACACAAACTCCCCATCCAAGCCCTCGCTGTGACAAATTAAGCCCTCTGACTCCTATAGTTCCTGTCCCCCTGCCCATCTGGCTGGTGACAGAGTGTCATAACCTGCTTTGTCCCATAGGGAGCAAGCAAAAGTCTCCATCCCCTGAGCAATCATTAACTGCCCCTGTGAGCCGGGGAGGTGCGAGGAGAAGCCGTCCTGCTCTGCAAATACACTAATGGCTCAAGTGGAGATTAGCAGGAGTGTGTTACCAGCCTGCACCAAGAGGTGACATGGTACCAGGGACCCAGCATGGTCTGACCAGCCTACACATCCCCTGTCTTTGGCTTTGCCACTGCCAAGGTCACCACCACAGTGCAACCAGCATGACTTCTGAGGCTGTACTGGGATTGCATGGAGTTTGTGCTGGGAGCTGGTACCACAGGGTGAGAGGGAAGGCTGCGCTGCGCAGCCAGTCCCTACCACCACAAGCAGCACCTCAGCCCACATCAAGCATTAACCCAGGAGAGCAAATGTTTAACCAGCCTCCAGGACCTCCCTGCAGCAGGAGGTGAAACGCCGTCTGCCTTCGAGTCCAGCCCCAGGTGACTTCAGCAGAGCAAAGTTTTGCCTGTGGACTAGGAGCCAGACATGACTGGCAGTGATGCTGCAGTCCCAGCCCCGTGCTGAGAGTGGAGATTAATAAAGATGCAGGAAGGCAGACCAGGCAGAGCTGTCTGCTCTGTCACTCACAGCTGTACCCGGGCTCCTCGGTGGGCAGACAGCGTTATCCCACTGTCACTGCATTCACATCAGTGGGTGGCATTGCACATCCAGGGAGAGCCAGTTTTGGTGTTGGGAACTCACTTGACACATCTGCAGCTTTTTAATACACAGGAGACATGTCCACACAAGAAAGCTCCTGGTGCCACAGCACAGAGATGACAGCCAGCAGCCGACATCACTAGCACAGTAACTCAGCAGCTAAAAGTCCATCTAATTGAACAGCCCTGGTAACAAGAACCCAGCTGTGGGCTCCTCCAGAACAACTTTCCTGTTCCTAGTACTCATTAATAACCATACAGCCACCCATAAGTGACACTCCAGGTGCACATTCAGTACAGCATTATTTTCTCTTTATGTGCACATTGAATGAGAAAACCAGGTCATTCCCCCATCACAGCAGAGCCCAAATCCCAAGGGATGAGCCCTCATGTACCAGAGCTGTTCCAGAGCTATCCCAGAGCCATGACAGAAATGCCTGGGTCTTCTGCCAGCTCCTTACTCAGGGACAGCCTGGGCTCGCTCCTCTGGGGTGATACCTCCAAAGAAGAGCCCTCCTGCAAACTCCTGCAGCATTCACAGCAACACGGGGCCATACCACATACATGAGATGCAATGGGTGATGCTGGAATGAGCTCCCCATGTCACCTTCTCCTAGGACATGAAGCCACTTCCTAAGACACAGGGGGGCAGCTGGTGAATGACGCAACTCCTTGTCTGCAGGAGCCACTCCAGATAAACCTCACCCAGCAATCAACCACCCTCACATTTCACAAAAGCCCATTATCTGCCCTCTCCTCTCCTCTCCTCTCCTCTCCTCTCCTCTCCTCTCCTCTCCTCTCCTCTCCTCTCCTCTCCTCTCCTCTCCTCTCCTCTCCTCTCCTCTCCTCTCCTCTCCTCTCCTCTCCTCTCCTCTCCTCTCCTCTCCTCTCCTCTCCTCTCCTCTCCTCTCCTCTCCTCTCCTCTCCTCTCCTCTCCTCTCCTCTCCTCTCCTCTCCTCCAAGGCCCCATGTCAATTAAACTGAACAGCTCCTGGTGAGGAGGTTAAAAATAATAATAATTTTTTTAGTTTCTCATAGCAAAGGACCAGCAACTTCTCCTGTGTTTCAACTCCTGTAATAGAGCAATACCTGTACAGTCTTTTCCCATTTGTCTCTTCTCTTTTCTTCCAGAAAGAATATTCCCTTCAGTCCAAGGGTCTGAGTAGAAGCAAGAAGCCAGGGAGTGGCAGTTCAGGTGAGTGCCAGCAGCCCATGCTGACCCTCAAAGAGGTTTGGAGGTGAACTGGGAGGGACTGGGGCTTCTCCTCACACCTGGTGCTGCTGAGCCCTTGGCTGGGAAACATGTCTGGGATGGGAGAAAGTCTTGGGATGTAGAGAGGTGCAAACTGTGGAAAGGTGAAAATAAGGGAAAGAGTGCCCCTGTGCCCATGAGAACCTGGCTTCTTTCTACAGTCCTTCACAGGGCAAGGAGGGTAAGGCCAGGACATGGTCTGGACCGTGCACCCTTGGGTGCCGCAGAGTGTGATGGTCACTGGGCACACCAGTGGTGCCCCCCGGCTTTCCCTAGCTCCTTCCTCTGGGTGGAAACGGTTTTGCTTCATCCCTGACCCTCCTGGGACTGGGACACTGAGCATCTGCAGGCTGGTACTGGGCAACCTGGGCAGAACTGGACCATAGAACCCACTGAAGAGCCTAAAGGAGTTGCTGGAGTGGTTTAACCCCTTCTTCTCCCCAGCCTTTGCAGCCTTTGGTTTCCCAGGCTGTGACAATTCAGGGACAGCCAACATGGTACCTTCCAGCCAGAGTGATGATGGGGACAGGAAGCCCAGCACAGGCAGGGGCTGCAGCTCAGCAGTAGAAGACCTGGGGCAGCGATGCTGTGGCATCACACAAGCTCTGATGCCACCAGGACATCCACGGCCCCGTGTAGGGGCTGCTTCTCCCTCTCGCAGCCCTTACCCCTGGGGTGCAGCAGCTGCTCCCCCTGGGCCGTGCAGCAGTTGGTGGATGGCAGGGTGTTGCAACATGCCAGGGAATAATCACGATAGCTCGAGCGGTTGCCCTGGTGCCGGCTTGGCTGTTGCAGTGGTTGCTAAAGAGAGTGGGCGTGCGGCTTCCTCTGGGGCGATCTGATTTCTCCAGGAGTGTGGTTAAGGCACGTTGAGGAGAAATCGTCCTCCGTGGAGCAGGGACACAACCTCTCCACCAGCAGCAGCGGCTGTGCCGAGCAGGCAGCTCGGGTGCCTGGGCACGCACAGAGCTGTTTGCTCTGGGGAGAAAAAGCGATTAGCTTGTTCATCTATCCTGGGAAAACATCATCTGCCAAGAGAGAGCAAAGGGAAGTTTTCGGTGCAGCAGAAGGACGTTTGGGACCAGCACTGAAGAGCGAGCAAGGCCACCGGCTGCTGCCAGCTGAGCTCCAGCCCTCAGTGCGGTCCTTGTGGGGTGGCAGGAGCAGCAAGGAGGGAGCGCCGGTGCAGCAGCCACCTCCACGTGACCTTCCGTCCCTGCTGCCACTGCACGGACCTGGCAGGAGCCGGGCGGCTCCGGGGCACCGGCCAAAAGTCACCTCCGCGCGAGTGCAGCCAGGCAGCAGCGGCAGCCTCACCCCCAGAGCCCCATGTCGTGGGGCACAGGGCAGCACCTGCCCCCCGGGCTTCCCAGGGCCTCGCTGCGGAAATCAGGTAAGCCCAGGGCCCCCAGACTGCCCCGGGGGATCCGCGCTTCTCTGGTGCTCCCTTCTGCGGGGACGGGCTGCTGATCCCGTGGCATTGCGCTGCACTGCATATACAGGTGACTTGGGACCCGGTTTTCATTTTTTTGAGATATCATGGTACTTCAATGCTTCAGTAACTGGTTGAGAAGCTGCCCTTCTGCTTCTGCCTTTCCATATCCCGCAAGAAATTCCCTTAGAATACCCATCCTGCAATTCAAACTTTCTTCTTGGAGAGGCACTGGGCTGGATAGGGGGCTAATGCAATCCCTACAAATCAACATGGGCGGATACTTTCTGTATTTAGCAAAATACCTTTGAACTAACATCAAGCATTCATTACTGATTGATGTGCATCTCTGTCACTGGCAGGCAAATGCGCAGAGCAAATATTTGGTGAGATATTAAAACTAAGTTTATGACTGTCAAGGACTGCTAGGCATCTGCCACTGTAACAAAACTAAACCAGTGCTCCACATGCTGCTTGTAAAAGGCATGGGATGTCTTGGTGATTGCTAACAGACTAAGATCCCAGCCTTGCTATCTTTGCTTATCACAGTCCAAGGTAATTAAATGAAATGATTAACCAGCACACCCAGTCCTGCCTGCCAGCAGAGAGGCACTTGCTGCTGCCTGACGGTACAAGTATTTCCAACTGGTAACTTCTACATCCCAGACAGCTCAGAAAGCCTCAAACCTGGTGGGATTTTTCTCTTCTAAATCCATGTGCATGAACACAAAATTCAGCGGGTGACCATGGTGACATCCAGAGTCCTTTACCTTTGGGGTGATGGCAGGTGGTGACACATGAGCAGCCCAGGCTGAGTCCAGCACCTGCTCTGTGCTCCCTTAGGTGGGTGCAGTGCTGGTGCAAATGGGGGACCCAGCCCTGGGGGCTGCGGTGCTGGCACAGGGCTCAGCAAGGGTAAGCAGGACTGGGGACACTGGACAAACTGGGGAGACTGGCTATACTAGTGAGAGAACACTGGCTGTACTGGAGGGGAGCACTGGCTGTACAGGTGAGCAGCCCCATCGCCAGCATGTGCTCAGCAGAGACACAGAGGTAGGAACAGCGGTGACACGTGGCAGCAGTGCTGGGAGCTGCAGGGATGTGTCCCCCAGCCCGGTTTTACATTTCCATTAGGGTTTTCTCTGCCTTTCTGACCTTGTGACCCCGTGCGGTTTATTTCCGACCGTCAGGGCTGAGTGAAGGTGAGGGGACCTGGGGTGTGAGTGCCTGCTGCCCTGAGGCAGCCACCTGATAGCTGGGAACTGCTTCCCACAGCAGCCACATCAAGTTACACTCACCCTATTGCATTATAAATACCAGAATTAGCCTTGCTTAATTATTTAAAACTATAGATTAAAAGCAGACAAAGGCTCTTTGACTCCTTCCCAGAGCACACATATCATTTATCAGGGGTACGGTCGCCTGGTGACAAGCATGGGGGAGCATGCCAGGTCCATCGGTATGAAGTGCTCCCAAGCTGCTGTCACAGCTGGAACCAGAGGAGAGGAAAATCACAGTGAGGATGGGAGGTGGTGCCATCTCACCCAGGGAGGGTAATGTTTAGCATCTGCCAATCTTTGGGCTCACATTACTATTATTATTATTGTTATTATTATTATTATTATTATTATTACTATTATTATCATTATCATTATTAACATCATCATCATCCATCACCAGGGCAGTAAGCCACAGCAGTCATTAGGCTAATGTGAATTACAGGTATTTTGTTCCAGGTTGTTGTAACAGCAACACATGGATTTCTGGGGTGATAAGGCACATTTTGCGGGCTCAGCTGTGGGGACTCGCCCACCAAAGGGCATCCAGGCACTGCGAGCCTCCCCATCCAGCAGCACCCACATCTGACTCACTGAAGTTGACACCTGGGTGCCTCCCTCTGTCCTGAACCCACCAACCATGCAGAAAGGGGCTTCCTAAAGCAAGTGCCTGACTTTGAGGTCAAACCTCTTGTCCTCCTGGCAGCTGATCCTCTGCAGTGCGGGTGCACACCTGAAAGCTGCTGTCATCAGACAAAGCTTTGGGGCTTTCAGAGATTGATATGCAATTCTATCCCATTTTGCCGACCCCAGCTATTCTGTATTTCTAAAATACAGTTAATTAACACTAGAAAAATCATGCAAATTGGCAAGTGCCATCAATTGAAGAATCCAAAGACAAACTTCCAGCTTCATTCTTTGTAGCACTTAATACACAGCGTGACCTTTTCTGCCATTACTCTCTCACAAGAAAAGCTGTAGAGCCAAACGCCAGCTCCACTTCAGACACTGGAAATGCATTGACAAAGAGTTCATGCTCTAAAATGAAAAAAAGATTAATTTCTGGTTAACAGGGAGAAGCATGCAAGTGCTTAAAAGTAAGAGGCCAGTTTAAAGATCCCACATACTTCCACCTCCATGTGCAAACTCTTTCAAGAAGTGAGGACAGGCCCTGCTCCTCTCAGCCTTCCCAAGAGGGGTGTGAGGGACAGTACTGTCACCCTGAAGAAAGGAGGGCTCCCCAGGGACCGGATGTTATTGGGGTCTGTAGCCCAGAAGAGGGATGGTTTCCCCCCATAATTGCAGTTAAAAGTGTCAGAAACTCGCATCGCCTCCCAGGCTGAGCTTACTTGTATAAATAGCTTTAAACTCGCTCTGCTGGCCTACACTATTGTTTTGGTTTTGCAGCTGCCTGACTTGCAGGTCGTGTATGACCAGCTGCTGTCAGCAGCCCTTCATTAATCTCCTGGTTCTTTAAAAAAGACATATTCATGAATAAATCCCAGGCATCCAGAAAACCAAAGGTTCTTCCCTGTACCAGAGTTTTAAGTGATCATTTCTGCTCAGGAAGTGGTCTCTTGGGTCAGTGGTTTTACAAACCCAGATCCAGGCCTCTGACCCTGGATATCCTGAGGTTTTTGCCCAGTCTTATCCCTTCTACCAAGTAACAGGGTCTTACAGGATTACAGACAGCAATGTCCTCTGAGTATAGATCCCATTCCCAAAATAATGCCTTCTGACTGTTTTTACATGGGTGGCATTTCACAAAAGCCCATTATCTGCCCAGAAATTGATGCCAATACAATATTTTTTTAAAAAGCAGTTTGGTCATCATCTGGCCCTATTGACAAAAATCTTCTGAGATGCTCTAGTTAGAAAATCAGTTCTCAAATGACACAGACAGCAGAAATAAAGCACTGTGAACTACATTTGCTTTCTAGATTTCAGCTAAAGTTGAACACTGACCTGTGCTGCAGAAGGCAGCATTGACAGCTTTGCAGTTTAAGGATGCAGGTGGCATGGAAAAGGGCTGAGGGACGTGCAGGGTTAAAACGAGATGTCAGAGCAGGCAGGATGTCAAGGGGACCTTGGCAAAACACAAGTCGGGCATCTCACATAAAACCTGCAAAAAGCAGCTGCTGTCCTGCTGCACCCTCCATTCTCCTGTGCAGGTGCAAGTTGACAGGTGCTGGGCAGGACCCCAGACCTCCACTCTACAGCTTTTTAAACCCAACAGCTATGGATTAACTTCATTTCCAACCTGTTCAGTTTTTCCCCTTGTAAAGAACAGCTGTAGCCATGTAGGCAGCAGTAAGCAGAGCTGCATCCCTCAGGTTACATGCCCTTTCCAGGAGTGTTAATCCCTTTAACATTCCTGGGGATTATTTCCATCCCGACAGGACGGTAGCACAGGCTGCCTGCAGCAGCGCACAGTCCTGACGCAGAGGGGCTCACAGGGCAAGCTACCACCAGGAGACAAGTTAATCCTAAATAAATACTCTGTAAAGGGCATCTCCTCCTTGTGAGGGAAAACCAAAAAGCAGCAGCAGCCAAAGGAAGCATAGCCCAGCTCCAGCCGTGCCCAAATCCCCATGTCCTTGGGCATGAGTCAGTCCTTCACCTCCTCTCCCTCCTCCTCTTCCTCCTCCTCTCCAGGAGCAGGCTAAAAGGTTCCTCCTTGTTCTGGGGGACTGCACAAAAGCCGCTCAGCACCCCAAGCAGCACAGCCTGTTCTACACTCCTAGTAGAGCATATTTAATATATATTTGCAGCATTCATGCTTTCAAAAGCATTTAGTGCTGCACCAAAGCTGCCTGATATCCTGTTTCCCAAAAAGATTGTAGCTGAGCATAATCAGAAGTGGAAACAATTTGTCCCAGGATTGCAGAGTGATGATTTTATTGCAACGCTCCCAGGAACTGGGGGATTTATAAGTATTTCCAGGTGGTCTGAGAAGGAATTTGGGCTTTGCTTTAGACCAAGATATTAAAATGTCATTTTTGTCCTCCAGTCAGTCCCACACCCTGGGGCAGGAGGGTGGCTGGTCTCTGGGCCACCTCAAAGACACTGAAAATTCCCTGTGTGGTCTCCTAGAAAACTAGTAGAGACTGGAGGCTCATTTCACAGTACAGTTGAGAGAGGAGATAAATCCATGTGTGAAGTCCAAGTACCTGCCATGTCCCTGGCATCCTCATCCTGGCAGTCTTGCTTTTTACTAACAGAAAAGCAGCTGGAAACACACCTTCTCTAGAAAGCCTCAAGCTTCTAGAAATGAGGAAAGGAAAAATACCTAAAAGCAAGCAAAAGCCTGAGTGTGTTGAAGCAGAGTTACTTTTTATAAGCAACACTCCAAAGCAGACCTATTTAAAAGGTCACACTGTCTTCCCCAGTACAGCAGAGGGTCTTAACATCCACATGTATTTTTTTGTTTATGTCTTGCCAAGAACAAAATAAAAATGTCCAACACCTTTTGCTGATTTATGATGGTGGCCAGGGAGGTGCCAGAGCAGAGCCTTGTTCATTGATCTATGGCTGAATAATGCAAAAACAGACATCCTGCTGTAAATCCACTGCAGAGACCTGGCTTGATATACACCTACAGCACCGTAAATAATGACAAAAAGCAGCGTGATAGCACTGTGTCTCCCTTACACAGACATGCATTATATCAGAGATGATAGATCTAATCCCCGACAAACATTTTGCACCAGGTCCTATTTTCCAACCTGCCGGAGAAAGGATGCCCCGTCCTTACCCCCAGTATAACCCCAAGCTGTGTTCCAGACACACCAGTATTTTTATATTCTCATTTTTCTTTTTCTGTTCAGTGAAAATGAAGACATTCCTTGAATTGTTCCAGGCTGAGGGCTTCTGAAGGTTTAAAGTGCTTTTCTTGTAGAGAGGTTCAAGACTCCTTCTAGTCCCAGTCAGGGCTTTGACTTTGTCCCCGGGCCAGCAGTACAGACACCTGGGGAAGCCAAACCCTCGAGGAGGGTGTCTGCACACCCCTAGGCACACCTAGTGCAATGGAAACCAAGCACAGAGGTACCTGCAGTTTACTGAGGCAAACTGGACTCCTCATGAGGACTTTCACATGCTGGTTTAACAGAACTGGGCCAGAAAAGCTTCCCGTCCATTTCAGTTCCTCCCACTCCTTCCTTCTCAGTTTTTTTCTTAATTTGTACTAGTTTAAGGGAAAAGTTCCCCATCTGCCTTCAGTAAATAGGTTGATAAATTGCTGCTTCTTTGCAAGCCTCGGTCATGCAAAGTTAAATTGCTGCAGTCTGGAAATAGCCACATTAGCCCATCCAAAACCTCCAGGCTCACCACGGTACTCCCTCAACATGCCACATAAGAGAGAAGGGGGGCCCTTCCCTGATCATCCTTGGTGTCTGGGGAAACACCACAAGCCCAGACTGACGGCCTGGGTGACACCACTCCATGGGGTGTACATTGCTGGGTGTGAGACCTATGGGGATGTGGGGAAAGCCTGTCCAAGCAAATCTCCCAGGATCTGGGTCTTGGAGTAGGGAAGAAGGGACTCCCACTCCTGAGTTGCAAAAGGAAAAACCATACATCGTGGAGGCAGGGGAAAACAGTATTTAATAAATAACAGTGTTGCACCAGTGCCCCAAGAGCCAGCACAGCTTAGCAGCAGGACCTAAGAGCTAATTGGTCCAGAGAAAAATACCAAAGTCACTTGAGTTTCAGCCATTTACACACTCAGGTTGGTCCTTCAGTCTTGGTTGGATGCTTAATCCTTCCACACTTGCTACTCACTGCATTATCCCCCAGAAGAGCACATTAAGATAGAAAAATCCAAGATGGACATGTCCCAGCCCTTCTCCTGACATGCATTAGGATTTGGTACCAACACATAACCAAGTGTGGGCATCTGTGTCACTGAAGGCAGCTCTGGACTAAACAGGAACAGCAGGAAAGGGCAGTGGGATGACACGGTGACATTGAGTCTAGTCTATTAACACAGCTTCCAAAAACAGTGTTTCCATTAAAATGACCTGGCATTTTATTGAAGTTACTCCATGGAGAGCCTTTTTTGTTTGAAAAATGAAGGTATAGCTTTGCCATTTGAAATAGGAGTTCAACCATTTCATTCATGCCAAAACAAACCTTTGCCTGTGTACCTTCCTTCCTTCCTTCCTTCCTTCCTTGTCTTTTCTCTGCCTTTTCTGTGGGAAAAAAAAAAAAGTACAAGAAAAAAATGAAGCAATTTTACCCCAGTGAAAATCTGATATGTTTTCTCATTGTTCAAAACCTGGCTTTCATCTAACAAAAATTAGCCATGAAATTGCACTGCCTTAACCCTTGGCTGTTCTTCAGTCCCTGCATCTCTCTGGAAGGCAAGGCTGAGCTCCCAGTTTTCAGCCTGGGCAGTCCAGCCCCACAAGGGTTTGAGTCAGCCTGGCACTTGACACCAAACATCAAGCCACACCACCTTCCCTTCTGCCAGCAGTGATGTGTGATCCTAGAGGAAAATAATGTGATACAAAAAATCACTGGTTCCAGCTTCCAAGTGCACTTTAAATATGTACCGAACTATTCACCCCAATTACACTCCTGTAATGGGCTCTGATTTGTTTTCCTTTGTTCCCAAACCAGTAGGGCACTGGCCACATTAACATTCAATGAGAAGTTGTTTGATATTGAATCTTTTCTTCAGCAGTATTATTCCTTACACAATTCTGTTTGATTGCAATCCACTTCACATTTTTAAGTGCTTACTGACTATGAAAGAATGACCTAGCCTGCTTTCTCTTGGCTTTTTTATTGATTTCTCTTTTAAAAAGGTTTTATTCCTTTTATACATGAGATTGAAATAAGAGAAAGAGGCAACATTACTGAACAACTGTTTTTCTTCCAGCTCCATCAACCCATATAACTTCACACTAGGCCTCAAAAAATACTGTAATAATGAGACACTTAAAGACATGAAGCTGCCTACACCCTTTTCCTGGGATTTTTTTGTTCTTACTGGTAAACTTCCAAATTTTTCAAGTGAATAGTCAGGAATAAATTGCTCTTTCTGAGCCCCTGATTAGACCATACAGTGAATAATTGGAGGTAGACCTACTGTGCTCCTCATTTAAAGATGCAGCCCACCACATGTAGTTTGTCTTACACCTTGTGCTTTGCACTCACTTTGTACAGGAGTTTTTTGTAAAGAGAAAATGTAAAGGACTTGGAAAACATCAACAGTGAACATGCCCTGTGGTTTGCCTGAAATCCAAGCTGCCATCCCTTCCAAAACAGTGGGGTCTTGTTCTTACATCCAGAACATACAAATTATTGCAGCATGATCATAGACTGCATGGGCGAAAGATGCTTTTCTTGGCACTGGACTCGATCCTGATGAATAGGTCAGCAGGATATCAGCAAAATCTTTCCTTGACAAGAGGTTTCAGATACAGCAGGACTTCCTCAGGCCAATGTTTCAGAAGCCCCTTAAATCCCACAGCATCTTCTTGTGTTATGTGACCAACAGCCTCATCCAGAATACCCAGAGCAGCAGCTCAACACAGTCCACATCCATGGGTGCTTCCAGTTTTAGTTAGACCTGTCTTACATTAATTAATCCTTGGCACTAAATTCTGCAGCCACTGAAGCGAGTGGCTGGCAAGTAATTTAAGTGATCTAATTAATATGTGTCTCATCAACAACGCAGAGGGAGTATTTTTAAAAACCTCTAAGAAACCCACAGCAGCACTTGAAGGCATGTGCACTCAGACACTGACACGGGTGTCGAGCAGCCAGGAAAAGCACCAGTCTTCTCCTCTGTCTTGCCCAGGGTTCTCACACCAAGCAGAGTGACACTTCTCATGCAAACACCTCATTTTTTCTTCCAGCATCGATGTACACGGAAATACAGCGGGAACAACCAGATGGTGGGAATATCCTGACTCACCCAGACTACATAGATGGAAACCCAGACCTCATCAAACCTAAAAAGCTCCTAAATCCTGTAAAAGCCTCTAAGAGCCATCAAGAGCTGCATAGGGAGCTGCTGATGAACCACAAAAGGTAAGAGGAGGTCACAGTCTGCCGCTGGAGCAGGTCAAGAGGTGCTGAGCTGTCAGAGCTCAGGAGCTGAGGCACAGGTGCCAGTGACAGACTGCAAGCTGGAAGGGCATGATAAATCCCCTCACTTGCAAACAAACACAGTATCCTGTCCTCTTTTGCTGTATCCTTTCCTCTTTAATGTGACCATTTCTTTTAAAAGAAAAGCAGAACAAAAAGCCCCTGCTCTGCTATCCTGAAGCATTGGCAGGCACTTTTTAGAGTCACAAGCACTGGGAGATGCAAGGCATCCCTACAGTCCCTTTTTGGTGTCCCTTGGAGGTTTTCTGGTTTTTCTATCTCCATCACTGATGTGCCAAGGTCCCAGCAATGTACAGCATTCCTGGGCACTTGAAGGTCAACCCAGAGGCAGGAAGAGGTGCAGGCTGGATGCAGCCATTGAAAGCTGAGGTAGCACTGGGGTGAGATCATCTGTACAAGAAGGCCACTCACCAACTCCCTAAATATCAAATGGGTAAAGACAGGCTAGAATTCATATTCCTGACTTCCTACCCTATCATCCCAATTTAACTCTTTTTTTTAACAACATCAGGAAAATTATACCAATGATCAAGAAACTACAACTGTATAATTCCTTTGTGGCAGCTGTCTGAACATCAGTGCAATAAAATCATATTCTGCTCAGAGGCTTTTATGCACAGCAAGAAATCTGCTGGCTTTATATTGACATTTTCTGAACACCCTGAAATACCCTGACACAATAGCTCTTTGGCTGCCTAATTAAAAGGAGCACAGCCTCTGTTCTAAAGGACTGCAGTCATCACAAGAACCAGACACGTATATTAATTCAGTGAACAATCAAGCCTGCCAGCAGGGTGCATTAATCAATACTGGCACTGGCTGGGCTTGGGTTTGATTCGATTTTCCCAGAATCAGAAGAATTACAGGGACCTTTCTTTGGCATCAAGGCAGATGTCACTATACCAGCCAGATATTTTTAAAAGTCTCTGGCTTGAGAGTGACCATCGCCTCCCTACTGACACTGCTCAGTTTAAAGGGTCACCCACCAGCACTGGCTTTGATCTCACAGAACATTATTCCGGTCTAACCATGATGAAACAAAGGAACAAGAAATCCCTGCAATGGAAGCAGCCGAGAGGAATGGCAGTGAAGGAGGTGCAGACCCTGTGGCATCAGAGATGCACTTCATACTGGCAAACACAAAGCACATCATCTCTTTGTCTTCAGTTCTGGGCCTGCCCCCGTGTCACATCCACGTGTGCCACCAGGTGCTGGCAGGAAGCAGCTCCACCACAGCCATCCTGCACCACCTACTCATGTGGCCCCTCTCAAGCATCAGTTTATCCCTGCTCTGGCTCTGACCTCCCAAGTATTTTTCAGCAAATATGTGAAACAAACCCTACTGCAAAAAGTAATCCATTGTTGCTGGTTTCGCATCACTCTCAAATCCACCAGTTTTGCTTCCTGGTAAATGTTACCATAGAGGGAGAGAGGGGAGAAGGGGAGAGAGAAGGAATTATGACTTGCTCCTGTTTCTGCTTTGGTTGGTTTTCCCCCTCAAGCAGCAGGGAGAAGTAACTCAAATCAGCAGCAAGTGTAACAAAATCCTTATCTTAGTCAACACCTCTGGGCATTAACAACACAGGCTGATTAAATCAAAGAATAGTAACAAATCTACAGGCAACGTTGCAAGCTGTCTCCAGGAAGCCAAGGCAGGTTTTCCTTCTCTCAAGCCTTGGGAAAAGCAATTTTGCAGCATCCAGGTTATTCCTGCCTTCAAAAACCACCATGAAAGCTCTGGGGCCAAGGCTATGGCTGCCTTCACTAATGTGTCTCTGAACTTTGTCCTGTCATAAAAAAAGAAATTACAATAGGAATTATCATTAAAAGTGGTACTGGAAGGGTGCAAGCACTGGGCCCCAGGCAAGCTGTGACAGTGCAGAGGTTTGCTGTATCTGGAGAGGATGGTTCCTCTCTCCTCCCTGCCAGTTCAGCTTCTTGTGATGTGAGTTACCACCTCAGCACCTGCCACCCTGCCAAGAAATCCATAGCCCATAGGGTTTGATGCCTCTACTTCCAAATAACCTTGGCCAAAACCAACCAGCCTTTGGTCAACAGATACTTCCTGGTGCTGAGGAGGAACTTTACATTAACAGCACTCTGCAACCCCCTGCACCCTGGGCAAGCCCTTAGCACAGGCATGGGGAGGTCCCCTCCTCTCTCAACACAGACCTGTGCCCACAGGAACACCAAACACCACCCAAAACTACTCTCATAACTACTTCAGGTATGGCAATATCCACAGTGTGAAGTTTCTGAAATTTGTTCAAGGAATGCCCTCCACCTTTTTACCTCACATTTATGCCTTGCCTTCATGGCCCTGCTGTGTCTCCTTTCCTGTGATCCCACCCCTCCCAGAACAGGGGTTGAGATGCATCAGGTGGGCAAAGGGGAGTCAGACACCTGCGCCATCAGCAAACCCTCCAGCTTCCAGGAGAAAAGGACAGTTCATTTTGGGCTCTTGATCCAAACTATCCATATCAGCAGGGGCGTCGTCTGCCCTCGGCTCCGAAGCAAAGCTTCAGACGAAGCGAAGCTTCAGATGGGATGCGCGGGGAGGGAAGGAGCTTCCAGGACAATTACTGCAGCCCAATGACTACCCCTGCTGGTGGGAAAAAAATCGTCATTATTGCACATGTTATCGACGCCGCTGAATCTACACCTGACACCGTTAAAGCCAGTAACAGCAGGAGCCTACGGAAGGTCCCGTTTTCACAGCCGACACAGAAAGCTGTGGTACCCCCGTGCAATGGGATCAGCAGAACTTCCAGCACCACACGTGCCATACACGAACAGCAACCTGTGCCCACCCCAAGCAGGCAGCCCAAGGCACCATCAAACACCCTCAAACCTTGTGGATGGATTTGTGGGTCAGGGCTGGTTCGTGGATCAGCTCTCCCGTGTTTTCATTTAGGACCAAGACAATTTTTGGGGTTGCCAGGCTGGCAGTGGTTACACCTGAGGTATAGATGCTCTGGCCCTCATTTATCTGCTTTTTATCCACAGAGGTTTGGGCGTGGAGAGCAAGCCAGAGCTGCAGCGAGTGCTTGAGCACCGACGGCGAGACCTGCTCATCAAACAGAAGAAGGAAGAGGAAGAGGCAAAGAAATTGCAGTCTCCTTTTGAAAAAGAGCTATTAAAGAGGCACCAGAGGCTGGATCAGGTAGAACTGAGCTTTCAGCCACCCTTGGGTTATCCTAACCACCCCGACATATGGCAGAGGGGAGGTGGGCAGGCTGAGGCTCAACCCAAGGCACTGCTACCCCTCCATAAAACAGGAGCCAAAATACATCCTTCCCTGCTGCCTCACACAGCTGCAGCACTCTCATCCTCACAGTGGGATCCACCATGTTTGTACCACTTTGCCCAGGACTCCCACTACACACCACTGCCCTGGGTCTCCTCTGGGTCCCACACAGTGTCTGTGGGGCATTTTTTCCCAGTTCAAAGAACCCTAAACTGCATGGGGGCTGTTGCAGCACCCACCACAGGAGGGCTCAGGATCCTGCAGTGTGGGGTGAGAGGCTGCAGAAGTGCTGGAAGAAACATTGCTGCAATCTCACCCAAACTGCTCTGGGGAACATTTCCTGTACCCTGGCCAAAATTCTGCCTGGGGAAAGCGATATTCACTGTGCACTTGACAGCAGCACAGCCATGCCCTAGGTGGTCTGTGCCTGCCCTCTTATCCAAACCAGTGCAAGCAGTGAGCAGGCTAATTACCACTGAGAATAAAGTCATTGCCTCTCCTACTTGCCTGTATTTGCACTGCAAATGGATGAAACGAGTTTTTTTAATTAACAACACAACAATGTCCATCAAGCTGAGATCACTTGAAAATCAAAGCCTGGAACTCTCAGAGAACAAGGAATATGAAACAAGGTGGTTTATGGAAGATCCATAAAGACTTCACATATAGAAGTAAGGCAGTACAGTTACATTCCTCACTTTAGACTATACCTAATGGTGAGAGCTTTCCCAGGCTCACAGGCCTCCTTTGCTGGGAAGGATTCAAACCTTTTCCTCCCTCTCCCATACCAGGTCTGAAGTGAAGCCCTACCCTGCTTTTTTGATGGAGATGTTCCTCCCTGGAGGAAAGAAAAAATTAATGTTTGAACAGGACAGAAGGAGAAATTAAGGGTGAACATAGGTCTGGTGTGATGGCTTGTCAAAAGAGAGCCACTACATGTGCACTACACACTCATTCAGCTTTGGTCAATAATAACTGGACCCAGCAATAATGAAGCCTCCTGTTTTAACATAGCTGATGCCCTTTTGTCCTTTCATGTGCACAATGAAATCTTTCTTACAGCTGGAGAAAGAGCAGGAGAAGCAGGAAGACCATGCACCAGAATTCATTAAAGTCAAGGAAAACCTGAGAAGAACATCAACGGTGACAGGAGACGAGAAAGCAGCATAGCTTCTGCCAAAACCCATCAGGATCCTACCAAGGCCAGCGCCACCACCCTCACTGAAATCTCTGTACATGGTGGACATTCCCAGCCATGCCACCGGGGCTACCTGCGGTTATTAACACTTGCTCCAGTAGAAGGCACAGAAAAGGTTTTCCCAGACCAGGAGGGAATCACTGTGGAAAAAGTGCAGTATTCACCAAAGTACTCACACAAGTGGATGCAGAGAGAATGGTGTAATTTTCCCCCCAGATTGTGGGTGCACACTAATCACCAGCTAACTCTTGGTTAACTCTAGAGATAAAAAAAATATTTAAGACAGGGAAGTCTGTGTAGGAACAGCTTGGAGGACTCCTGCTTCTTCCTGGAGGCAGGTTTGCCAGGCACAAGGGGACAAGGGGGCAGCTGCAGCTCTGGAAAGCCTCCTAGAAACCTGGTAACTAAAAGGGACAACCTGTGTATTACTGAGAACCGCCCAGGTGACCATAGTGGCTTTCCCAAGGGTCACTGGCTTTGCACCAGTGTGCCAGTCAAGCCTGGCTGAGACTGTGTGTCCTGGCAGCACTCCTGTACTATCAGAAAAACTAACCTCTGTGTGCCCTTACCAGTACAGCACAGGCAGGTGCAGCTATACTTCATAAGCATCTTTAAACTGCGTTTCAATATTTGAAAGTGGCTTTTTAGGCAGTTCCATGCTCAGGCAGAAAATACATTGGGCTGTTCGATCAATACCCCAAGTGGAAGGCAAATGCTCTGTGCAGAAAGCAAAAGCCGTGTGTTCCCAGCATGGGTGTCCATGGAAGCATGCAGTGACCAGGCAGCAGATCCCTGTGGATGCAGCAGACAGACAAACTGCTTCTTGGCCCTGCACTACTGAGCTTCATCCCCTCGCCCAGCAGCTGGACATGTCCTATCATAGGGACCCACAAGAAATGTCCTGTGATGGAGAGGGGGTGATGTGGTCATGTCCCACCACTGCCAGGCTGTCCTGTTAACCACCCTGCACGCAGCTGGTGCCTGTAGGCACCAGAGGTTACAGGGCATGTAAGTCCTAATGCAAAACTACTTGTCACTGCTTCTCATCCCCTTTTCCAGAGGTCAGATCTGCCTCATTGCAGTTGCCACATTGCAAAGCTAAAACTCTTCTTGCTGCTGGTATAGCCAAGCTGAGGTGGATGGTGCATTTGCACCATGTATGGACAGAGCCTGTCACACTCAGGGGGCACCCATGCCCTGGGATATCCACATCCAGAACTAGAAGTGTGTTTTCAGGAATATCTCAGCTTCTTGCTTCTCACATCAACCCTGATAAAAAGCCTGAACAGCATAACTCACCAACTGCCTTTGGACACTGGCTCTTGAACGGCCTCAGTGGACCTCCTCAGCTGGGCAGGTAATACCTGGTTAATCAACATTTACTATTCACATCTTCAGTGGATCTATATGTAACTTAAGGGAAACTGGGCATTTATACATATTTATTAAAAAGTTACTAATCCATTCTCTAATCTCCTGGTCCAGTGGGATGTTTCATTTCAGAGGGCTGTTGCTTGACCTGGCAGCTTGAGTAAAACATCTGAGCCACATCACAGGTCAAGAGCAGTGATACAGGTATAGAGCTTCTGTGACAGACTGGACTATAAAGGCCCTTAACTCAGCTTCAGTCCTTGAGCACCCCATCTCATGGCACTGCCTCTGCTGTAGTTTTTAAGGCCCTTGCTCATATGCTTATTCTAAACATGATTTTATTTCAGAAATCCAGTGCACATTGTTGCTATGGGTCAAACAAGATTTGAAAGGATCTATTATGTTATTTACAACTGTGAAGCTTTTTATACAGGTTATGATTAAAACCATAAGGAAGAAGCAGCATCCAGTATTTTTTCACAGGGAAAAGAAAGCCAAATTTCTCCAAGGATAAAAAGGTGTTGCTAAGGGTGCTTGTATATAGCTGTAACGAATGCTGCATGATACTCCATAGATAACATCGGTGTAAGTAACAAGCCAGAATTACTGTGCTGAGGTTTTGTGAGGAGTTATAGCACAGATTAAGTAACCTTGATCAAAGAGCTCAAAAAAATTCAGCAAATTAATTTGTAATTTTGCCACAGATGGAAATGCACTCCAGGAGAGGCAATCTGTCGCTCCATATGCACCAATGAAATCAGTGTTATCAGCTCACCCAGGCTGGGACAGGGGCATTTATGCAAGTCCTTGGGTGGGAGCCATCCAGTAAGGTCAGCAATGAAGAGGCAGAAAGGATTTTGCTGCTCTTCCGAAGTATTCAAATATTACCTGGAGGGCAAAAATAAATCAAGGTGTCTCCCTTTGATGCAGTGTCCACGAAGCAAAGAGAGGGGCTGCACCCAACACAGTCCATTGTGGCTAAGGGGTGTCTGGGTCATTTCCAGCAGGTGTCCCGAAGGGCAAGGGAGGGCCAGGTCACGCTGTCCTAATTCAGTCGGGGCTAGTCGAGTCACAGCAAATCCTTCCAGCAGTGGAGAGACAGCAGAAAGCCCCGACCCAGCTGCCGACCCCGACCCAGCCCCACGGGCTGTGAGCTGGGACCCGCCAGCAGGGGCAGCCAGCGCAGGCAGCATCCTGGGGCACACAGCAGGGCACACAGAGCTTCAACCCTGACCAGAGCTCCAGGCTCCACCCCTCGGAGATGGTACATGGAAAATGATCCTTCTATTGTTGAAGTGTTGGCTTAAACTTCACAGCATTTTCCAGCACAGCTCTTCTCACCCCTCTGAACTGATAACCCCCGGCTGGGCTCAGACACAGAGCCCGTACAACTTTCACTGATGCTCTTGTGCTTCATGGCACAGAAGTGAGGAGGTGGCACCCTAAAAAAAATCAGTGTAGGCATCACCAGGAAGATTTTGGGGTATCTTTGTGTCTCTATTTCTTTATTTTCTCTATTTCTTTAACTTTTTCCTATGCCCCTAAAGCACATTCCTGAATAAAACTGGTGTATCCAGAAGACACAGATTATCAGAGTATTGATGGAAGACAATTTTTTGCACTGTGTATGTTGCTTATATGTGGTATGTAGTCTGTATTCTGTGTTGGTGCTTATACATTTATATAAAACTATATGTCATGCACCTCTACTGAATTAACTCACAGTTTTATGTGGACACTTCTGAAGAAATAAACTAAATGATGATTGCATATTTTGCTCTTTTCCACAAGGAACTGAAAAAGCTTCAAGGATACAAACAGACAACAGCCAAATAAACTGAATGAACATAAAAACCGGTGAAGTCTGACACCAATTCCTTTGTTAATGTTGTGTTAACTCGCTCACCAATGAGCTCTTTTCATCATCTGCCCCCAATACTGCAGCCAGTGCTTATTCCCAGACATCATCTCAATTTGATGAAATTACAAGGGCACACAAATTGTGAATCAGTCTTTGTGCGCTGAAACTTCCAATCTGATTTCTAACTGACTGTGGATGCCCACCTGCCTGGCAGAGTAAAATCCACACAAAGCCAAGGAAACACATCCTTGGTTTTTATTTAAAAACACATTTTTGAACTGACAAGTAATCCTCACACCAACGAGCCTAGTTCATTATTTTTAAACATTTTTAAAGTTGCTTTAATATCAACCAAAGACTACAAATTTAGTAGATAAGAAAAAGAGATGATGCTTCACATGTGCAGGTCACACACACCATGGTTCCTGAGAGCCAGGACTAAAACTGAATGCAGTGAAGCAAATGAAAAGGACTTCTCTGTCACATTAGCAACATCTTTATCAGCACAGATGCCAACATCCGACTCAGAACAAGGCAGAGGTGGTGCTTGGATGCGTTTCTCTGACAGCATCTGCTGGGGTTGCCACACTGGGAGGTATGTGGTGTTCCTGACCCTCCACACTCTGTGGCACTGGTGTGCCAGTCAGCTCCTCACTGGGGGTGAGATCTCATTTGCTTAACCTGTTCTTCAGGTCAGGTTTCCAAAACATCGTCCCACCTCTTTGATGCTTGTAATAACAGCTCCCTTGCTACCCTACCATGGCAGGTTGTGTAGTTCATTTCCTGGCATAAACCTTCCAAAGGGACAAATCTTCTCTAGGCCTTGGGTTAGACATGAGACATAGGCACTCACACAGGGCTTTGTAAAATGCTTTATCAACCTTTCCTAGCCCCAAGCAGCAAGGTTTCAATGGGCTGTGCCCCAAAACTCCTTACTGTGATCACACACCTCCTTCCATGCATGGATGCCAATGGTAGTCATTCATTGTGACAGTTCCTCTTCTGTGGAAGAGAGTAAGAACCAATCACTTCTGCTCTTTAAAGATAATAACCTTTTAGCTATGCTCAAACTGCTCCATTGCCTGGAATTTCTCTTACTGACAGAGTTTTCAATACCAGCTTTGCTCTTTATCCAGGTCACGCTGAGATCTCTTCTCCTATGTACTCACTCCTGAAGTGCTCCTAGATAATTTGCTGCAGTGAAATTTCCTGTCAAGGAACACTTACATTTTACTGCCTGATTTAATCCTCATGACTGCCTCAGAAATGGCAAGTTCTGGTTTTCTTCCTCAAGCCAGTGGTACCCTCAGACTGGCCCTGGCTGAACACTCCTTCTCGGGAATTTGCCTCTGCCTATCCTACGTATTTCTCCATACTTAGATCATTTCCCAAAATGATCTAAAACTGCCACAGACTGAACGGTCTTGTGTTGATGAAAGCATTATATGAAACCTTGAATTGGCCACGATACTGGCAAGATCCAGCCTAATTAAAATGGTCAAAAATGCAAAATTATCAGCAGCATAATAATGAGGGTGTGTTCCAACACACCATGACCAGGTGCTCTTGTGGGTTTTGTTGGTTCTCATCACAGCCCATGAGATCTCTGGGTATCCACAGGCACTTGGAGACCAGCTGGGTGTGCAGCTCCAGTGGCTCTCCAGCTCAGATCTCACTAACACAGACTGGCAATGACTTACTCAGGCAGCACCTCAGTCTGCCCAAATATAAATCTGCATGAACATCAGGTTGCAAAGAGATTCAGGGACAGGCTTTTTCCAATCTGTCATCCCTCACCCTCCCTTCAGGAGAGCCAGACTCACTCGCTGAATTGCAAACAGCATTCAAGAAGCACAAGGCCAAGCACTTCTGACTCCAGAAGAAGGAAATGTAAGAGCAAATGGAGAAATCCCATGGAGCACTTCAAAAAGATGTACTGCCTCCCAAGCACTCATGACCCCGAGTCACTGTGGGATGTGATGCTGAGCAGTACGGATCAGAACACGGCACATCCATAGGACACCCTGTCGCTCTGGGAGTGTGATGGAGCACAAAGGCATCTTTAATCTACCAGTGATCCTAACACACCTTCCACTGCCCGTGACCCACTCACTGCATTGCAGTCAGCTGCTCTCATTGACTGCTGCTCCTCGTGGCTGCCGGGCTTGGTTCAACAAGGCTTAAAATTATCGTTACCCAAAACTACATCCAATTTCCCAACCTTTGCTTAACTTCCCATGTTAAAGCAAGCCTTCCATAATGTGAACCCCACGCGTTCCACCTCATTCCCTGACAAGGCAGTTTCCAGCGTAGGTCTGCAGCGGCAGCACAGACCCATCGATGAGCTGTGGGCAGGGGGAATCCGCTGCTGGATTCCTCTCCCGTCAGGCTCATCCTGGGGTGAGCAGGGTGTGAGGGGGTGTGAGCTCCCATCTCCTGCCCACGGGGCACCAGCAGGGACAGATTCAGGACCGCCGGAGATGAGGACAGCACATGCCCCGTGTCAGGCTCCCTCGCCCCCGGCACAGCCCCGCATTGCAGACCTGCACCCCAAGCTGCGGGAAGGGCCGAGAGCAGTGCTATGACAGAGCTGGGAAAACCCTGAGCACGTCAGACCCCCAGGTAAGGGGCAGCGCCATCCCGAAGGGTGCTGCTCTCTACCCGGAGCAGGCTACGAAAACAATAAACCAAAATTAAACAATAAACCAAAATTAAAAACATCCAGAAGAAGGGCACTTTGGTGACGGAGCTGGAAGTGCAATCTCCAACACGCCAGCTGCCTGAAGCGGGATCAGAAAGTGCTGTTTTGA